>NC_034611.1:20907847-20936199 GCF_900095145.1 Mus pahari | reverse complement strand
AGTTCCAGTCCTGCATCCTTTGGTGATCAACAGCAGTATGGAAATGTAAGCTGAATAAACCCTTTCCTCCCCAACTTGCTTCTTGGTCATGATGTTGTGCAGGAATAGAAACCTTGACTAAGACAGATACCAAATACCAATGTTAAATCCGGATCAGGAAATCCATCTAAACAGTCCCATAACCCCTAAAGAAATAGAAGCAGTCATTAAAAGTCTCCCAAACAAAAAAAAATCCCAGGACCAGATATTTTTAGTGCAGAATTCTATCAGACCTTCAAAGAAGATCTAATATCAATACTCTTCAAACTGTTCCACAAAATAGAAACAGAAGGAACACCAATTCATTTTATGAAGCCACAGTTACACTGTATATTCTCCCTTGGAGATGAAGTGGTTTCTGTCTAATCAAGAACCTGTCACAATTTCCTTTCATAGAAGACTTCATAAGAGATTTTTTTCTACTTCTATCATGTATAATGTTCCAAATAGATTTTTAAAACTGGTTGAATGCATATTACTTTTAGCTTCAGAAGATATCATGTATATTTAAGAGGCATTTAACCATTATAAATTATTTTGATGACTTAAAAATGTCGATACTGAGTTGAATATTTTAAAATAAATTTTATTAGTTTAATAAAAAATAATAATAAAAAGTATGTGTCTCTGTCCCGTCTCCTTGATCCCACCTGCACTTTGCCAGGCAGTGGTTCCCTTCCGGTTGCTTGGAATGCGGACAAGACGACACACGTTGGAGACGTCAACTAAAACCCTGGGATGGACGTCGAATGTGATTCTATCAGAGTTACAGAGTAGACGGAACCAGGGTTCTCATGGCTGTGGCCCTGCTCTAGCAGCCCTGGACCATACCCTAGATCACCCAAGACAGAAGTCGACTTTTCCCTTAAGTCACACCTATGCTGGTATCTTGGTTAACGCATTAAGGAGCGAGTGCTCACAAACAACATGCATTGCTGCTGAAGGTTAAGAATCGCCTCACCTTAATTTCTCACACCGAGTGCACTAAGAAAACACAGTCTTAAGCTTCTTGGGTCCTTTTAGTGAATACTGCGTTCAGGGGCTCTGAGGAGTATGTATTATATTAAAGCCTGAGCATTCTGTGACACATGAGATTCATCACAAACTCAGCTATCTCCAGGGGCACACAAAGGAGACACACCCGCCAGATTTGAGCATCCCCTTCCAAAGGCTCCGTTGTGATCATGTTATACAGAATGAGGCCAACATCCATACCTGCCCATCAGTGCCCATAGCCTTGTTAGTACCACCTACTGCAGGCGTTTCCTGCTCACTCCTGGGAGCCCCACGGTGCTTCACAAGTGCTGCCACTTGTGGTTGACACTCACACTTGGTCTGCCTCCCTTTTCTACACCCTGTCATCCTCACAGCCTTCAGCATAGCTTTTCCCCTGTCACAGTCTGTCACACACATCTCACCACCCAAACCAGAAAGTGCTGCCTCCCTCTATCTCCAAGTCTCATGGGTAAGAGAGTCCACAAGCTCTTTGCAAAGCCAGAAGGACTTGTTTTATGCCTTTGGCCACTCTGTCTCTCCCGGACTATCAGGTCAGTTCTGTCCAGACTCCTCGAGATGCTGCTATGAGCACTGGGCCCTGCTCTCTTTACCAGGGAAGTCGCTCATCTAGTGAGCCAGCCTTGATAACAGACATCAGCTAACCTCATCAGTAGTCTTTCTTCCCCTCCAAGACTCCATCTTTAAGCTCCTCTGCCTTCCATCCCCGGGCAGGTATAAGAATAAAGGTAAGTACTTATAAAACACATTGAGACTATGTATAGGGGCAATCTGGAAGAGTGAAGACACATGGACAGCCAAAGATGACTAATATGTATGCAGACATGGTTGTGTAGGAGTGTTGGAAAATGGGGTTAATGCATGAGAACAACAGAATGCCAGGGGCATATAGAATGGAGAAAAATTTCAGGGCAAAGCATTCCCAGTTGGTTTCTTCGAGGAAGCACTCTTTTCCAGATGCAGGCTGGCTGCAGGGAGCTCAGACACAACAGCCAGCTTTCGAAGCTACCCCGACATCATCAAGGTGACCAGGTGGAAGCTGGTGGCAGAGCTGAAAAATGAACTCTTGGAAGCCGTTTCTGCCTTTGCTCAGTTGCTTTGGCAGGTTTAGCCCGGACTCCCAAACCTAACATGTCTGCTATGACCATGAAGGAGATGCCATCAAGTGGAGGGAAGACTGAAGTCACATGAGCAGGACCCTGTTCCAGGTTATGTGCTTATCTGGGGGGTCGGGGGAGGGAGATGAAAACAAAGCTGGTACTGTCTCGGACCTCTGCTGTGCTCTATATGGACAAGGATGATTCAGACACAAACCATTGTGGGGCTTGTTGGAGACATCCAGGACAGCTTAAAGGAGTCACCTCGTCCAAGGGGACTAACATTAGAGAGCAAGAGGAGATTCCACAGCACCGGATGCTGCTTGGATGATGGAAGCGAAGCTAGGGTTACTGACCAACAAATGTGTCCCCAGAGAGGGGATTCCAGAAGTTAATGGGACCAAGGCAGAGATGGAGTTGAAACTATAAATAGTAACAATTGAGAGGACCGATGACTGCAGGAGGAGACATGAGATGGAGGATGTGGAATCAGTAGCATGAGAAGAGATGGAGCTGTGGCATTATGGGAAGAAGAGGTACAGAAGCCAGTGAACTGGGTGATACAGGAAGAACAGAATGGAGGGGGGAGGAGAGGACCCAGAGGCAGCCATCCTGGTTTGGAGAAGGGACCTCTGAGAAAGCAGTCATGTCTTTGAAGACACTGCAAATCACAAGACCATCCCTGGGATCCATTTTTAATAGCAGCAATTCAAAAATCTGTGTCAGATAACTGTCAAGAAGAAAAGAAAAATCTTTTAGAATGATTTCCGTAGAAATTCATCTAGAGAATAAATCTTTTTATTGCAGGAAACGTCTTTGAAGAAATGGGAACATGGTGGAAAGCTTCAGACAGGGTTGGAGGCAATACAAGTACAGATGCATAAAATTCAGCCTGGCAAAAGAGGAAATCGGGGTGAGATTAGCATTAAGTACATCTAGGGTAATGAACAAAATGTCCTGAGAGAGCATATTAATAGCATGGGGTTATCTGCAGTGGAGGAAGATAGCTAATGCCTCTTTGGTTGTGAAATAAAAACAACAGGCTTAGAGCACTGTGTATTGTTTTAGGAAGGACTGGAAAAGTTTTGTCGCAGAGGACATTCTTCACAGTGCGTCACAACTCGCCTCACCAGTGGGAAAGCTAAGCTTTTGTTCCCTCCCCAGCTCAACTTAGTTCTTCCGAGTAGATCCCACTGTCTAGCTGGTGTGGACTGCTTTGTCTTTCCCATGCTGTCTTCAGCTTCATTATTTGACATTGAGCAACAATGGTGATGATAATAAAGGACTCCATGCCATAGAGCTGTGAAAGTTGAATGAGCTTAATGCACTGAACGTACTTAAACCAGTATTTTATATTCAGCAAGCTCTCTGTAAATGCCCGCTAGTTCATCATTATTTTCAAAGGACCATTATGTTTATTTTACACATTAGGGACTTGTGTGTTTAAATTCTGTTGCTAGTATTATCTAGTCCAGCTAGAAAATGCTAGGGCTGGGTGATACCAGGGACTCTTTTTTATTTAAGGAACTAATTGGAATGATGAGCTAACTGCTCCAGGCATGAAGAAAGAAAAGTGAGGCACCAGGATATGTGGGTAACAGACTCTCACCCACCGTTCCCTACTGTAAGCAGTGGGTGACTCATGTCTTGCTCCTTGAACCTGTCATCCACTGGGTGGCCATGGTTTCTCCTGGGTGGTAGCTGTCCTGTGGAATTTTGTAAGCATTTGTTTCTTTCTAAACGAGTAGAGCAGAAGCCATTTATGGGCAAGATCTCTAAACCTTGACCACAAATATCTGCTAACTGGGGAATTTTGCAAAGTGTCTGGGTGGCTTATCATGTGAAAAGCAGCATGGGTCACGGGACTTGCGAATGAGTCACAGCCTAAGATTCCTTCAAATAAAGCATCAACACGGGTGCCTGTGAGGAAAACATTGCACTGATCCACTGTAACGTTCTAATGGTCTCTGTGAGGAAAACATTGTACTGATCCACTGTAACGTTCTAATGGTCTCTGTTTCATTTCTTTCCCTTTGAACCTTTATCGTTTATTTCTTTCTAATGGCTTTGTGTTTGGCGTGTTCCTGTTCTTCTAAAACCTTGAGATTAGACTATATAAAATCTCTGGTCTTTTTAAGCAAAACCTCTTAGAACTGCCTTCCATGTGTCCTACAGATTCTTCCATGTCTTCTGTATTTTCCTTTCATTATGGGATTTTAAGCCCCACCACACCCATGTCGCGAGCCACTGATTGTTAGAAACACCTTGTTCAACCTCCATACTTCCTTTGAAGCTGATTTCTTATTTTATTAAGATGTGCTAAGAAAATTATTTTAGGCTTTTATGATATTTATTTTGACTTGCAATTTATGGCCTAAAATATGATCTTTTCTGGAGAATGTTTCATAGACTGATGAGATTAATGTGTGTTTTATAGATATTTCCTTTTGGTTATTTTTTTTTTTGTCTGAATGACTGTGGAGCCACCTACTAATATTGTACTGTGGCTTCTTTGTCACTTAGTGTCCACCAATGTTTGTTTGATGAAATTGGATACATTGACACTTAGTTCGTACATATTTGCAATGAATAAAATGTCTGGAGGTACTATTCTGTCTAGCAAAATGCAGAGGCCTTCTTTTTGGCAATATTTTTTTAACTGTACTTCTTAGAGTATTTTTTTTTAAACCATGAGTGTAGTTGAATTTAAAGCTACCACTTGACAATATGTCTTCTATTTTCTCCATTTCTACTTGGCCTTTCTTCATCGTATTTTTTTTTTTTTAAAGCTACTTCATATGGCCTCTTTACACATTGAAGAAATACGGTAAACATAAGATGAACACATGTGGTGCTGGCCTAACACAACATACCATCTCACAGCAAATGCTGTTATGAGTAATGGGAACACATCCTAATGAGCATAATACATACCTAATCAGGAACATAGGTACCTGTATCAGTGCTGAGTGATGTTATATAACTATTGTCATGCTCTAGTGCAGAGGGTTCATATACACTCGTATCCTCACAGACATGAGTAATGTGTTGCCTTATAACAGAGCAGGGACTCCCACATCATGAAGTTAGAATATGCACTGCCAACACAGAGCATCCTTCACATAATACTGTACCATTTGTACCATTTTATGTACAAGATTCCTTACCAATATACCTCATAACCTGGTACACTGTTTTATCACTTTCTCATACATTTTATTGTTACTCATCGTGAATCCAAAATATATCCTTTTGTTCCAAATAGCCAATTATGTTTCAAAGAAAAGATTAGAAGTCTCTGACTGAATGTTCATGCACGTGTTTGCTACACCAGCATATTTCATCCTATTGAAATACTCATGGTTCTTCAGTGAATCAGCACCAATAGGACATATATAATCTATAGAAAGACATTTATTATGAGGATTGTCTCTCCTGGTTATGGAGGCTGGCAAGGTCTATGACTTACCGTATGCAATCTGCTTGTCCTAGAAGGCTGGTGTGTCGTTCTATCCTAAATCAGAAGTTTGGAAACCCAGAGGAGATACTGGCATAAATCCTAGTTGAAGTCAATTGCCCATGAAGCATTGTCTGAGGGCAAGAGAAGATGGACTGCCCCGCTCAGGCAGAGGGAGCAAGTGTGCCCTCTCTCTGCCTTTCTGTCTCATGCATGCTCTAGTTAAATGTTGCCAAGCCACACTGGTAAGGGCACTAGTCAAAGTCAAAAGATTGAAATGGTAATCTTTTCCATAAGCATTCCCAGAGGCACACCCAGAAATATGACTTGACCAGAGATCTGGGAATTGCTAACCTAGTCAAAGTAACCCATGAAATTAATCATCACATCTGCGTAGGTCTAAACTCCACCAGGTATTATTTTTCCCCTTTGCTTCCAAAATATTATTTTACCAATTTTTAATATTTCTAGTAGAAATAGTATTGGTAACAAATTCCTTATCTTCTGTTTGTCTGAAGCAGTTTTATCCTCATTTTTGAAAGTTGGTTGGTGAGTTTGTTTGTTTTTACTGAACATGAAATTCTAAATTATAGGTTTTATCTCAACATTAAATAAATTCCCATTGTCTTCTGGTCAGTATGGTTTCCAATGCCAAGGCTATATCTTTGTTCCTCGGTACTTTTCCCCCCAGCCCCCACCCACCCTTTGTCTGCCTTTACATTTCAGTCTTATCATTGATCTTTCTAGAACTTCATTAGAGTGTTCTACACTGTCCTTTGGGCTTGGGTAAGTCTATAATATTAGTTTTGGAAAAATCGGGCTGCGGATGTGGCTCATGGTAGGGAACTCTCCTGGTGTATATAACACTCTCAGCTCCACCCTCACCGTCCTAACAGGAAGCCTCAAAGTGCAGGTATCAAAAGAATTCTGGCAAGATATTTTTTGAGTCAATATAACTACACTGATATGGCTGCTAAGCCAGGTTCTACCTGTTCTTTTGAGGGTGTCTTTTTAAAAGAGGAAGTGAACTTAAAGCAAATACCCTCTAAAACAAAACAAAACAAAACAAAACAAACAGCCCCCCACACAAGATGAATGGGAGGAGGGGCTCATAAAGTCCCACCCCTAATGGAGAAGTGACTGGGAACTGGTAGCTCTGGGGGGTTTCCGGTGGGTAGGAACAATTTTTCTTCAGGGATGTGGCCCCTGAGTGAAATTTTCAATTAAAAAAAAAAAAAAAAAAAAAAAAAAAAAAAAAAAGAGGTAGATAAAGGAAAATAAGACAAATGAGACAGCCTGGGGGGAAATCACAGTTCAGAAACTATTTGGGTATTGACAACCTGTTATCTATTTTGTCTCTCTAATCAAACTGGACTGGACTTTACTAGGATTTCCTTTATTTTTGCTTTTTGTTTCTGAGAATGGGTTTGGAGAATTAGCTATGCAGTTGGCCTTCAGCCCCTGATCTTGTGGCGTGCCTCTGCGGGAATTGAGATAACAGTCAGATTACCAGAGCCCGCTCTAGATTGGAACTTTTGCACCAAACTTTAAAGTCGTGAGGTAAGAGAACAAAGTACACGTTAACTCTGCGGAGACCTCCAGCTCACCAGCTGTTTGGGCAGCGATGCCTCTGGGCTCTTCCCTTAAGTCTCTTGTTGCTGCAGAGGATGAGAGAGCAAGTGTGCTCCTCTGTATTGGTGTCGACGGTGTGTGCTGGTGCCACACGGAGGAGCCAGTATCTACTGCCACATGCGAAGAGTTGTTTTACTAGAACACATTTGCAGAGTTTTTGAAGTATATCCTTCCTTTGTCCTCTTCACAGAAGCTGCATTTCGTGTATTCACTTTTCAATCAAATGAACATTTACTGATCATCTAACACATATTAGAGACCCTGAAATCAATTACTTTAGATGGCACAACCATCGTAAGGATTAGATTCCTTTAAATCAATGGTCTGAGGTTGTATATATTCAGACTGAAGCCCCCAAGGGAAGACATACCAAAGACTTCTGCTCCCCCATCCTGCTGCTACCCAGTCTGACAGCACCTTCAAAAGCAGGTAGGGAAAGATGAATTCTTCATCTTTTTGTTTTCCATTTTTGCTCTTGGAACATATGATTCCATTTAAAAGTTGGTCATGTTTGTCCTGAATTTGTTCATCTGAAAGTGATTTAAGGCAACTAATTTAATGATTGGAACACTTGGGAGCTTTTTCCAGGGCACCAAAACTCCTAACATGGTTTATGAATTTTGCTGCACTCGACTGACTGTTCCCAGCTGTTGTGAAGCCTTTACCAGCTCCCTCAGCAATCCCACCGCCGGACTTCACAGATGCGGGCTTAGTGCTTGGTCCTAGGATGAAGCTCTCTCTGATTATGATAAAAGGGCAGAAATAAGATTGGCCTAAGATGGGCAAACACTACAGTAAATATGGACTAGTCATTTTGAGATTACCCTAGGATAAACCAATAAATAAATAATTCTAAATAAATTCTTATTTAGAGAAGTCCTTGAACCTAGAATCTGGGCATGTCCAGAATTACACACAAAGACCAGATAGGGCTACAAAGTAAATGGAACGGGAACTGTGAAAGCAAAAGTTGTTTCGATTGCTTCTTATGGAGAAGAAAGTAATAATGGTCATTCGTGGGTTAAGCTGTGGAAATCTAAAGAGGTTCCTTCGCTGACTCGGGGCACACACCCTGCTCTGAGAGAGCTTTGTAGGGACAGCAGGCATCACCCCCACTACAGAGAGGAACACTTCATTGATTTCTTTTCTCTCTCTTTTTCTGACCTTGAGAATTTTGCCATACTCTGTTTGTATTCTAAATATTATTAAATTATGGGAGAACCCTACAAATAATATTAATATTTATTATTAAGCTGTTTTAAGAAGCTGAACATATGTCAAAAAGAAGACCATTCATGGCAGAGTTCCAGAAAGCACTAACCTGAATGATTCATCCCTAGCCCTGTCAGATGACCTTGTCTTTGCCAAAATGTAGCAATTAATATTCCCTCCAAACTCTGGAATAGCTAGAAGCTTCTAAAAAGTGTTGCTATTTCCTTAGGAGCTTTGAATTGTTCTAGTACTGGTGAAAGTTATTTTGGGCTCATTCTGCTCTTGTCCAATCTGGTCTAATTCCAGATAAGGAAAAGATGCTGAAGTCAAAACACAATCGGTTAAGATTTCTTTTCTAGTTGCGTTTGACAAGCATGACAGGTTTTGGGTTATATGGTGTTTTAACCAGTTTTCCATCGATGTGACAAAATAACTGAGGAAACCAACTTAAAAGGAAGAGATGTATTTTGGCTTGTCTGAGGTTTCAATCTGTTGTCCATTGTCTTTGATGCTTGGGGTCAGTGGGGTCAAGTGCATGACGGAACAAAGAACAAAGTTACTCACCTTATGATGACCAGCTATTGTTGACATGGGAGGAAGAAGCAATGTCCCAATGTCTCCGTAGGACACACATTTAATATTAAGAAATTATTTTTTCCATCAGACCCTACTTCCTAAAGGTTGGTTCTGCCATCTCCTGATAGCACCACAGGTTGTAGACGGAGACACTTCCAATTCAAACTATATATAGCAAATGGCCAACGGATGAGAACTTTGAACTCAAGGGGACAGAAACAATCTCCACCCCCCAAAAGAGCAAACAAAGAATGGAGGCTTCTCCAAGGCCTGGGAGTCCTCCAGCTTTGGTCAATGTTTCTCAGGCATCTGTCATAGTAAAGATCATTCCAAGAGTCCATGGGAAACTCACAAAGACAATGAAACATGACCTCTGTCTCCAAGGTCTCAGCATGTGAGATTCATGTGGTGAGGCAGGGGAGGCGAGCACATGAACACATAGTGACAGAAAGACCTGATGGGCTATAAAGAGGCATCTCTCTAGATAATTAAGGGGAAAGACTGCTGACTACCAACCAGGACATGCAAAGGTGATACATTTTCACTTTTTCTTACTGTCAATATCTATATTATGGAAATCCAAAATGGCAGAAACACATTTCTGTGTTGAAATGGAATTCTAAAATAAGGACTAATAGATTAGACTATAATTGGTGAGGTCTGTCGATATTTCTAAAAAACTTGAATGAATTCTAAAATACAGCCACATGAGAGTCTTTCCGGACACAGGGATTTTCTATGTCATGTGACTCAAGAGTGAGGAAAATATCTATAGCTGTGTTTCTAGAACATTCTTCTTCCTGTGCCAAGGACTTCATGCAAGGTCAATTCCACAATCCCTCAATGGAGTCCCCCAAACTAAACTAGAAGGAGCCAAATAAAATTTTATGGTCTTAGCCTTGTATTCCAATAAAGGGAAGGAGGGACCAGGTGATCATGGAAGCCAGAATGGATCCAAATAATGAAGGAGCCTCAAACCCACAGAGACTAGAAGGCTACTCTTTATTCTCTCTGGACACCCCTAGTTCTGGAATCTGCCCACTGTGTTCACATCTTACAGGTGTAGAGCATCCTGACAGTAGAGCACACCTGAGTTCTTTACATTGCTCACCACATTGCTTCCTGTGTCATACATACATCTTGATTTTATAATCAGATTCTTTGTGTTTGTGCTCACATGTGTGCAGGTGCATAGTGGGCCCCATGTCATATGTGAACATGTATGTGGAAGTCAGAGGACAACTTTAGATGTTGTTCCTCAAGTACCATCTACCTTGTTTTGATGAGACAGTGTCTATTAATAGCCTAGAGTTTACCAGTTAGGCTAAACCATATGTTTAGCTGTCTTCACCTCTACAATGGTGGGATTATAAGCACACAACCAAGCACAGTTTTTAAGATGAGTTCTGTGCACCAAACCCCCAGGTCCTCACACTAGCATGACAAATGCATTACAGACTAAGCCATCTTTCCAGCTCTGTTGTCAAATAAACTAACCCAGTTGCTAATTCACAATAGAGTTCCTTTAGTATGACAGGTACCATATCCCCTGCTGGGAGATGGCAGTCAATAAGGCCCCTGACCCAAAGATGCAAACTAATATAAGATGTAATTACATGTTGTGAAATGTCATAGGAAAGAGGTTCACAAAGTGCTATGCTAGAAAATGGCAGGAAGAACGTCTCTGAGGAGACGACATTTAAACTGAGCTCTAACACAGAAAAACAACCGCACGAGGGACTAGGAGTAGAATACTGTACGCAGAGATACACTGATGGAATAGGAATATAGAGAGCATAGCTTCAAGGAAGCAGCAGATAGGCAGAGGGACCAAAGATTGGTGAGCAACACTGAGAAGGAAAAAGATGAAAGGGAGGGTCAGAGCAAGCAGGCCAGCAAAAGGACCCAGTTCTATACTTCATTCGATTCTTGGGGTTCCGCCAAGATTTGTGCGGCTCTCCTGGCACCAGTCCCCGAGCTTTGCCTGAGTGGACTGAGCAATGGGAATGACTCACAGGTCACAGTCATGGGCTCGTTCTTCCAGAAACTTCCTGCCCATCATTCACCCCAGCATGACTTCAGATGAGCTATGAGACTCTCTAGGGTCTCCTTCAACTTTGTGTTGGCTACATCTAGCCCTCACTCTGGCTTCCCCAAGAAAATGGAGAGTTCAGTGGGAGAGAATGGTTTGGGTGAGAGGACTTATCACTACCCCTCTTCCCAAAGGCGGGCCAACAGCATGGAGCACATCTGAAAATAGAGCCACAGGGGACAAGCATGGCCTACAGCATCTGAAAACAGAGCCACACTGTCTCGTTATTCTGGCTTCAAGCTTATGCACTTTGGGGAAATCACTTTACCCTTGAGCCATGAATTTCCTGCCTAGAACATAGTTCTAAAAGGGTACTTTCTTGGGTTTCTGTGATCATTGGTGCTCAATCCATGAACTTCAAGTTCAATGAGAGAGACCTTTTATCAAAAAAAAAAAAAAAAAAGAGTGAATAATTGAAGACATTTGATGTCAGCCTCTGACTCTACATGTGCACGTATTCACGCATGCACCAGGTCACAAATACACACAGATTTGTAGTCTCCTGCTGCTATAACTTTGAAACCATGTCTTCATACCTTCAGCAAAGCATGGTTATCCTGAAGCTGAGTGATTTCTTGCCAGCAGTGGTCCCACAATAGACACTGTTACCGTGGGATTCCACATCAGTCTAGTTCAGTCTTAGAGCTATGATGGTCTGGAGCTCCTGAGGACTTCTGCCCCATCAGTTATCACACTTCCATCTTTGACTCTTCCCACCTGCTCCTAAAGACCTATGTGTCTTCACAGGTCTTTCCTCTGTAGGGTCTTGTAAAGACACACCAAAGGGGAGGAGGGATTTGCCTTTTGAAAATCCAGACATTAAAGACCTAGAGAACTTCCTAGAACACACTGGCGCCCTTTAGAGCCCACATAACACTTTCTAAGTTTCTTGCCTGAGTGTGGTCTTGCCAAAGAAGCTGGCCTGAGAAGGGAGATAAACAGCCACAAAGGATGTAAACATTGTGGAAAATTTTGAAAGTCAATGTTCAAGACAAACTATGTTAGGACCTTGTCAGGGACCGATTAGTCATATTTTATACACAAATCCCACCTCCCTTTCTGTATGTTCCACACAGCCATCAGAGATTGCCTTGCAGAAGGGAGAACCTTATCCACTATCTTCCCATTGTGACCCGTAACTGACCTAGCTACTCCAACACCCTTTCTCTGATTCCCAGTGTGGCCCATGTAGCAAGACCATGACCACCTCCGTTTGAGCCTAAACAGAGGCCTCAGGAAATTCCACTGTTGGGATCTTCTCTTGGCCAAGTGCCAGAGAGGCAGTATTGGTTTATGCTACCCAAAATACTGCTGTTTCCTCTCAGTCTTGTGCTTAATTTAAAAGTAACTACAGACACAGGGTAAACACATATGCTATTTTTGTTTCCACCTCCCCTATACACATCCCCTTCTCTTCTAAATGGAGCACTGGATTCCAGCCACCAACATCAGCCCAGATGTTCCGATGACAAACACGAAAATGTTCTGTGTCTGATGAGCGCTGGCTTCAGGAACCTGCCTTCCTGTGACCTTCCTGCCCCACTATTCTCTCAACTGGTTCTCCTAGGGTGAGCAAAGTTTCTCTCCAAAGGAAGCAGTGACTTTTCAGAACAGACATCACATGGAACCTGAACTACAATTTGCACTTCAGCCATCACCATTAAGTTCCTAGGCCTTGAAATCACCTGAGAAAGCTATCCTCCTGACCTTAAGAGCCCAGACAGCTTACAAATGACTAGCACACAGCCCTACCTCAGCAAGTCATTTAGAAATGCTAATTAGCCACACCACGGCTAGGTGAGAAAATCGAAACATGGATAAATCAATAAAATAGAAAGTAATTGTATTATAAAACTATCCTTTTAAAACATTGTCAAGGATATTAAATAGCCATTTCTCCAAGTACATGCACAGAGGGTCATGTTTGAGAGTCTCTTCTAAAGAAAGTGGACATGGCCCCTGGGTTGCTTGGCTCTGACCTACAAGGAAATAGACGGAGTGGGGGGGAACCAGAACCTTTTCAGCTTTATCATGGGGTGCACGAGTTTGGAAGTGGCAGCGTGACCCAGGCCACTATTGACTGAAGGATCTTTTAAGTGGAGGAACAGCTTTCCTAGCCACAGTGCCTCTGCCTTCCCTGAGTCCCAGGGACATCTGTGGGAAGTCTGGACAGGACCTGTCAGGGTTCACTGTGTCTAGAAGCTGAGCTGAGCAATGATTTAAAAATTTGTAGATCACCACCCCCCTCTTGCACTAATTCCATATGTCAGACAAGTTTGAAAAACAACAAATAACCATTACTTTGTGGACATACCTGCCTCCCTACACACACACACACACACACACACACACACACACACACACACACAAATGCAATAAAACAGAGATCAGAGAAATAAAAACAACTGAAACCAACATTTTTTTCCAATTTCTTTACCACCTTCATGCTTTTTTGTTTCCTCCACATGATAAATATATAACAAAATGTCAATATACAAATAAAACGTGTAGCGCAGGTATGTAAGCATGTGGTGGTGAGTAAACCAGACAGCTCACCAGTCCCTGTGCCGTAGGAAATAAATCTTTCTTGAAAACAGAGCAGTTGAATTTGATAACCTCACCAGCGTCTGTGCCATAGCCCAGTTGGAGGACCGCCATTGAAGACATTAACAACACAGAGAAGCTGTTGCTCCTGTTAAAGAACAAGGCTACCCACTTATTCCCCCAACCCTGCCCCCAACCAGGACTTCCCTTTGTTCTTTTGTTTGACACATTTTAAATTCTGTGTAATGCTAGGAGATGAAGGAGCACGGGCTGAAACAGAAAGGGATAAGTGGAACCTAGGCAATTTGGTGACAGATGACAGATGTGTCTGAAGCAACAACACACAGGGCGTATACTCAGCTTCTTGCCCAGAGGGGAAGGTTCAAGTTATAAAGCTAAGGCTTTTGTAAAGGAGGAAAATGTTATGGGGAGCTGAAGAATAACTCTAATGTCTGCAGAACATAAAATATCTAAGTAGCATAAAATGTTGCCGGACAAGAAGGGCATGCCATCAAAGAAATTATAGTTCACATTTTGGATGGAATTATGAGATTAAACAGCTGGGGACCAGATATAGCGCATGATGCATAAACTCTACCAATTATAGTTCACATTTTGGATGAAATTTAAACAGCTGAGGCACTGATATAGTGCTCGGTACACAAACTTGACCGTTTCTTTTCAAATTCAGCTCCTCAGAGGCTTACTCTCAGCGGACTGCGGATTTTCAACTTTATCTTTCCTCATGCGGATGAAGACAACTGCTAAAATTATACCTGAAAAGAGAAAACTTGGGGTGAAACAAGCAGTCTTTAGATGTCCTAACACAGTCACTTACAGGGTCTTGGGAAGGGTAGGAGTGGGAAATGACTTGTGAACCACCATTTGTGTGATTAAACAACGCTTCGTCGTTCTAGTGAGTATAGAGCTCTGGGCATTGGCTCTCTTGGATAAGCAAAGAGGTCATTTGTTATGAGTATATAGGAAGCCTGAAGTTATAACTAACCTGGAGGTTGGCAATAGGGTCTAGAGGCGCCAGTGCTATAACTCCTCTGAGGGAAAAGAATGTGGAAATATGTCTGTCTGAACCATGTATACACCCAAACATTGATGCTAGTTTTTCTTCCTTAGGGAAAAAAGTCTAATCATAACCAGGGAGTTATCAAGACCTGCCTACCTACCTAGAGTCTACTTTCATTGTGCCTACCAAATATGAATTGTTTATGATTTAAAACGGATTTTAAAACAATTTTAACTTCACAGTAAGGGCTCGGCATGCAGCTTACTGGTAGATCAGTTGTCAGATGTGCAGCGTGGGGACCTTCCCCGTAGTGCTAGTCTCTCCTGGGGGACCTTCAGTGGACTGCCTATACATTCTGGTTTCTCTTACTTCTCAGAACTCTTACAGGATGACACTGTGCCTTAATCTCAACTGTCAGAGCCCACTAGGAAAAGTGTGGAGTTACTGTAAGGAAATTGAATTGCTCATCAATAAGCTTACAGAAGTCACCATAGCCAAGAAGACTAGACATTCGAACACTTGCTGACAATCTTGCGATTATTCACATGCCCCCATTCGAAAAGAATAAGGGTACAAAACCAAAAAAGCCCTGTCAATTCTATTTATATATATCTTCAAAACTGCCCATTCTCTAACTTAGAGTAGGATCATGGGAATGAGGCGGTATGAAAAAATTTCAATGTGGTGCATGAGCTTATTCTTCTCAAGGTAGGTAGGAAAAACAATAAAAGGCATAAAGGCCAAAGGATTTAGTAAACAGTATCTCAAAATCTAGCTTTGAGGCTGATAGTTTGCCTTAGTTCAAGGCCAGTCTGGACTACAAAGCAAGTCTCTCTCAAAAGAAGGGTCGCTCACATGCAGCAGATGGCATTCTCAAGGAGGCCAGCTGCTCTCCATGCATGACAGAGGACTGCTCTCCAGCTAGGCGAAGAGTCATAGCCATGATGCTGTGAACTTACTCCAGGTTGTAAAGAAGCAGAGGCCAGAGTTATGAAAATAAATCAAAGGGAAATTCAGCAACATCTCAGGTGTCACAGAATCTTCATTTCCCAGCCTACCCCTCCCTATTCCAACAGGGGCAGAGGGTCAATGCAGGCCTTGCCCATCATGATACCAGTTCTAACAAACTCAGTGCCCGACATAGCGGGTCACAGAGACTAATTTCTTTCTCCTTCATAAGAGTTTGGTAACTCGGCTCAAAATGCAGCAATTTGTGTGTAAAGTTTGATATGGTTACAATCTTAAATGGCCTTCAAAGGTTCCCAATTCAGCATTACTAACAGATGACTTCCCCAAGACAGTTTAAAGATTGTACCCTGAAAGGGAACAGTAGGACCCGGGTCCCTTCCCCCTCCCTCTCTCATTTGTTCCCAAAAGGGAGGTAAGCAGCTTTCCTCAGTAAAGTACCATCTTCCTGTGGACCCCAAAGCAACAGGCCAGTCAGTCATGGACCTCTGAAACTTCTGAAGCCATGAGCCAAATAGAAACTTCTTTAAAATGTTGATTGTCTTCGATATTTGTCACAATAAAGAAGGGCTGGCTAATAAAGAGCCTTCTGCGGGCTGGTGAGATGGCTCAGCGGGTAAGAGCGCCCGACTGCTCTTCCAAAGGTGCAGAGTTCAAATCCCAGCAACCACATGGTGGCTCACAACCATCCTTAACAAGATCTGACTCCCTCTTCTGGAGTGTCTGAAGACAGCTACAGTGTACTTACATATAATAAATAAATAAATCTTTAAAATAAAATAAAATAAAGAGCCTTCTGGTATAAATGTCAGCATGAAAATCCAAGCAAGGAAGTGACAGGAAGACGGGAGCTTCTGATATGGTATCTCTCAACCAGGATACTTGGATGTGATTGGTGACTTGTATTCTTGGTTGGTACCCAAGGCAAGAAACCCCCAGAGCCCCCCTAAAGATGGCATGATGAGCTCACATCTGAGGCTGGGGACAGGAAACCTTGGCTCTGAAAAGTCACACTCACCAATGACCAGAAGTGTGGTCAGAAGTATACCAACTGCCATGCCCACAGTGGGTATCCCATCCTGTTTGCCTGCTGGCCGGAAACAGCTCCCTTCCACACACTGGCAGAAAGTAACTAAAAAGCAGAACAGAGTTCCATACGTTACGTTTTTAAGTGAATAGTTGCAAAAATCCCAATTTAAAGACAAGCATTTCTTAAACTGCACATGGTACCGGATATCCTCCATCACCTTTACAAGGTACCTACCCGATAAGGAGACAATCCCTTCCATGGGTGGCTGCCCCCCATCACTGATGCGGATTGGAATGTCATAAACTCGCTCCTCAAAGCGCGTGTGCCTGGTGGAGAGACTAGCATGTGTACCTGTCAGGACAGGGAGAAAATGAATCACATGATAATACAACTCCAGAACCTTCACTCGGCAGGAATAAAGCTCATTTTTGCACTGTATATAATGAGGCAAATTGAAGAATAGTCTGATATAGGTGATAGTTTGAATAATTTAACATATTTAACATAGTTTTCCATGTCTCTTACCAAGAAAAATGGGCTAACACATCTTTTAACTTCTTCCTTGTCTATTTGCTATCTCCTGCATCTCCTTATTTTATCTTATTTTTTCCTTAAATTTTTTATTATTTAAATGCATTTTATACATCAAACATATTAATAATATTGAGTATTTTGAGAATAAAATAAAACATAAAATTTGTACAAGTTTTATATCCATATCCTATCATACCCTAGAAATATTGTTAATGAATATTTGATTCTATCCATAATTGAGGATCCTATATCTAATGTTGAATACTAAATTGTTTCAAAAAAATACAAAATATTGGGAATTAAGCATAGTAAAAGAGCACAAAATATTAAAAATGGGTCATTAAGAAATATGTTCAAAAGCCCTTATATGATACCACCTAACATAGTGAGAGAGCATTTAAAACACATTGTATATCTGTGTATATTGTCTAACTATAAGTTTACTTTAAAAAGATTATCAGTGTCTCTAGGAGAGAAATTATTTTATCAGTAAATATATTTTAAAAATTTCAAAATAGCAAAAACTCTTTGAAGTTACACATTACGAAAATGCTAATTTCAAGCTCAGTGAGAAAAATTATCAATAGTAATTCCATGATGTGTGTAGAACATGACTTTAATGTTTTCAAATGTTAATGTTCAACAAACAGAATAATTAAAGATATGTTTGGTTGTTATGTCTACCTTTTTATTTCTCATTTTATTAATTTAGATACTGTCTTTGTGCCCTCTTGTTAGTTTGGCTAAGGGTTTATCTATCTTATTGAGTTTCTTAAAGAACCTGCCCCTGGTTTTGTTGATTCTTTGTATAGTTCTTTTTGTTTCTACTTGGTTAATTTCAGCCCTGAGTTTGATTATTTCCTGCCGTCCACTCCTCCTGGGTGTATTTGCTTCTTTTTGTTCTGGAGTTTTCAGGTGTGCTGTCAAGTTGCTAGGGTAAGCTCTCTCCAGTTTTTCTTTGGAGGCACTCGGAGCTATGAGTTTTCCTATTACCACTGCTTTAATTGTGTCCCATAAGTTTTGATATGATGTGTCTTCATTTCTATTAATTTCTAGAACTCCTTTCATTTCTTTCTTTATTTCTTCCTTGACCAAGTTTTCATTGACTAGCACATTGTTCAGCTTCCATGTGTATGTGTGCTTTCCATTGTTTTTGTTAGTATTGAAGAGGACTTAGTCCGTGGTAATCTGATAGGGTGCATGGTATAATTTCAATATTCTTGTATCTCTTGAGGCGCGTTTTGGGATCAGTAATATGGTCAGTTTTGGAGAAGGTACTGAGAGGTGCTGGGAAGAAGGTATATTCATTTGCTTTAGGATGAAATATTCTATAAATATCTGTTAGATCTGTTTGGTTCATAACTTCTGTTTAGTTTCACTGTGTCTCTGTTTAGATTCTGTTTCCATGATCTGTCCATTGATGAAAGTGGAGTGTTGAAGTCTCCCACTATTATTGTGTGGGGTGAGATGTGTGGTTTAAGCTTTAGTAAAGTTTCTTTTATGAATGTGGGTGCCCTTGCATTTGGAGCATACGTGTTCAGAACTGAGAGTTCATCTTGGTAGACTTTTCCTTTGACCAGTATGAAGTGTTCTTCCTTAGCTTTTTTGATGACTTTTGGTTGAAAGTTGATTTTATTCGATATTAGAATGGCNACTCCAGCTTGTTTCTTGGAACCATTTGCTTGGAAAATTGTTTTCCAACCTTTTACTCTGAGGTAGTGTCTGTCTGTGTCACTGAGGTGCGTTTCATGTATGCAGCAAAACACTAGGTCCTGTTTACTTATCCAGTCTGTTAGTTTATGTCTTTTTATTGGGGAATTGAGTCCATTAATATTAAGAGATATTAAGGAAAAGTTATTGTTACTTCCTGTTATTTTTGTTGTTAGAGGTGGAATTATGTTTGTGTGGCTATCTTCTTTTGGGTTTGTTGAAAGTAAAATACTTTTTAGCTTTTTCTAGGGTGTTTCCCTCTTTGTGTTGGTGTTTTCCATCTACTATCCTTTGTAGAGCTGGATTTATGGAAAGATATTGTGTAAATTTGGTTTTGTCATAGAATATCTTGGTTTCTTCATCTATGGTAATGAGAGTTTTGCTGGGTATATAGTAGCCTGGGCTGGCATTTTTGTTCTCTTACGGTCTGTATGACATCTNCCCAGGATCTTCTGGATTTTATAGTCTCTGGTGTAATTCTGATAGATCTGCCTTTATATGTTACTTGACCTTTTTCCCTTACTGCTTTTAATAGTCTTTCTTTGTTTAGTGCATTTGGTGTTTTGATTATTATGTGACAGGAGGAATTTTTTTTCTGGTCCAGTCTATTTGGAGTTCTGTAGGTTTCTTGTATGTTCATGGGCATCTCTTTCTTTAGGATACGGAAGTTTTCATCTATAATTTTGTTGAATATTTACTGGCCCTTTAAGTTGGGAATCTTTGCTCTCTTCTATACCTATTATCTCTGGGTTTCATCTTCTCATAGTGTCCTGGATTTCCTGGATGTTTTGGGTTAGGAGCTTTTTGATTTTTGCATTTTCTTTGACTGTTGTGTTAATGTTTTCTATGGTGTCTTCTGCACCTGAGATTCTCTCTTCTATTTCTTGTATTCTGTTGGTGATGCTTGCATCTATGACTCCTGATGTCTTTCCCAGGTTTTCTATCTCCAGGGTTGTCTCCCTCTCCCTTTTGATTTCTTTATTGTTTCTATTTCCATTTTTAGATCTTCAGTGGTTTTGTTCATTTCCTTCGCTGTTTGATTGTGTTTTCCTAGAATTCTTTAAGGGATTTTTTTTTTTTTTTTTTGGTTTCCTCTTTAAGGGCTTCTAGTTGTTTACCTGTGTTCTCCTGTACGTCTTCAAGGGAGTTATTTATGCCCTTCTTAAAGTCCTCTATCACCATCATGAGAAGTGATTTTAGATCTGAATCTTCCTTTTCTGGTGTGATGGTGTAGACTTGCTATGGTAGGAGAATTAGGTTCTGATGATACCAAGTAACCTTGGTTTCTGTTGCTTATGTTCTTTTGCTTGCCTCCCACTATCTGGTTATCTCTAGTGCTACCTGCCCTCGCTATATCTGACTGGATCCTGTCCTTCTTGTGATCCTTGTTGTGTCAGAACTCCTCAGAGTTCGACTGTCTCTGTGATCCTGTGATCCTGTGATCCTGTGATCCTGTGATCTTGTGATCCTGTGATCCTGTGATCCTGTGATCCTGTGATCCTGTGATCCTGTGATCCTGAGATCCTGGGTCTGTCAGAGCACTTGGAAGTCAAGCTGCCTCTGGGACCCTAAGATCCGAGTGTGGTCAAGCTCCTAGGATCCTGGGAGCATTGTGGTCCTGCGCATGTGGAGCTTCTTCTGGGTGTTGTAGTACTGGCTGTGAAGTTGAACAGGAGTCAGGGAGGGTGGGACATTCTTGTTTTGTTCCTGATTTTAGTGAGAATGCTTCAAGTTTTTCTCCATTTAGCATGATGTTGGCTGTGGGGTTGCTGAATGCTGCCTTTGTTATAATGAGCTATGTCTGCTGTATTCTTAGATTCTCCAGAATTTTTACCATGAAAAGATGCTAGATTGTGTCAGTTGCCATTTCTGTATGTAATGAGATGGTTATAGGTTTCTATCCTTGAGTCTACTTATATGACACTAACTGATTTACATATGTTAAATAATTCCCCAGATCTCTGGAATGAAGCAGACTTGATTTTGGTGGGCAATGCCTTTGGTGTATTCTTGAGTTTGATTGATTTCCAAGTATTTTATTGAGAAGTTTTGTGTCCATGTTCATCAGACCTTATTGGGGAGGGGGAGGTCTTTGGGGAGTTTTTTTTTTCATCATGGTAATATTGGATTCATAGAAAATGGAACATTTCCAATTTTTAAACCTTTTATGAGAGCTGGGCAGTGGTTGCACATACCTTCAATCCCAGCACTCAGGAGGCAGAGGCAGGCAAATCTCTGAGTTAGAGGCCAGCCTGATCCTCAGAATGAGTTCCAGCACAGCCAAGGCTACACCGAGAGATCCTGTCTCAGAAAAAAAAACATGGAATAACTTGAATATTGGTGTTGGTTCTGAAAAAGTCTTGTAGAAGTTTGTGCTTGGGTCCATCTGGTCCTGGACATTTTTGTTGTTGAAAGATTTTTTTTTATTACCTCTGTCTCATGTGACATTAGGGACCAGATTATTTATTTTACCTTCATGTAGCTTTTGTAGGACTCATGCCTAGAAATTTCTTTTTGATTCCAGTCTGTGGGAAAAGTTTTTTCCAAGTATGCCTTTGCGATTCTCTGAATTTCCTAAGTGTCTGTTTTAATGCTTCCTTTGTATATCTAATTTTATTAGTTTAGATCTCCTCTTTCTTTTGGCTAATTTGGTAAAAGTTCAATCTTGTTAGCTTCTCATTTCTTTTGTTGATTTCAGCCCTGCTTTTGATTATTCTTGCCTGTCCTATTTCACTTTTTATTCTTTATGTGTATGGTGGTTTTTCCTGCATTTATATCTATGCATCACATTCACACAGTAAACACAGAAGCCAGAAGTGACTAATTGGATCCCCTGACATGGGAGTTACAAAATGTTGTAAGCTGCCACATAGGTGCTAGGAACAGAACCCAGGTCCTCTAGAACAGCTGCCAGTGCTTTTGATTGCTGAGTTGTCTCTTTAGCCCATCTTCTTGTCCACTTGGGGGGAGGGAGGTAGTGGACATAGGTTTTTTTTCTCTTTTCCAAGGACTTTGAGTACATTGATTCCTTTTGTTTTTTTTTTTTTTTCATTGTGCCCCATAAATTTTTGCATGTTGTGTTTTCTTTTTCATTTAATTACAGAAATTTAATTTTTTTCTTGATTTTTTTTTCTTTACCCAACTAGCATTTGGTAATGTGTTTAGTTTCTGTGTACTTTCTCTAGTTTCTGTTGCCATCAGATTCATCAGATTCCAGCTTTGCTCCATTGTGGTCAGACAGAATGGAGGATGTGATTTACTTTGCATCCCAATATGTAGTTAATTTTGTAGAAAGTCCTGTAGGATGCTGAGAAGAATGTACATTCTTTAGTGTTTGGATGGAACATCCTCTTTTGCGTTCATTGGCGATATGATGACATTTAATTAGAGAGTTTTTCTGAATGACCTATCTATTGATGTGAGTGGTATTGAATCTACATACTATCACTGTGTTGGGATAAATTTGTGATTTTTAGATCTAGTAATATTTGTTTTATAAAATTGGGTAGCCCTGTTGCATATTTAGAATTGTAAGATCTTCTTGATGGATTTTTTTTCCTTTAATGGGTATGAAATATACTTCCCTATCTCTTTTGACTAGTTTGGGTTGAAGTCTACTCTGCCAGATATTAGAATAGCTAGGCCTGCTTGTTTCTTAGTTCCATGCACTTGGAATCTCTTTTCAGTCTTTCTACCCTGAGATTGTATCTATTACCGATGAGGAGGCTTGTTTCTTAGAAGCATCACAAAGGTGGACCCCAATCTGTTAGTCTGCTTCTTTTTATTGAAGAATTGAGTTGATTAAAATTCATGATGATTGTTGAATTGTATGTTTTAATTCCTGTCATCTTGTTGATTCTGTGGTATGGTTATTTTCTCAGATGTCTTGATTACTTGTCTAGGTATTGTTTGTCCCTTGTGACATCTTGGGTGTATTTATCCTGCTCTTCAGATTGAAGGATTCCTTCTAGTATTCTCTGTAGAGCTGGCTGGATAGTCATAAATTCCTTTAATCTATTTTATTATGGACAGTTTTGTTTCTCCTTCCATTTCAGTAGGTAGCTTTGCTGGGCACCATAGTATGGGTTAAGAGTTACAGTCATTTAAGACTTAAAATACATGTGGACCTAGTTTATAGATGACTTGACCCTTGTCACATACAACTTTCAATAGTTGTTTTAAATTCTGTGGGTTTTTTTGTTTGTTTGTTTGTTTTTTGTTTTTATCTTTTTTTATTAGATATTTTCTTTATTTACATTTCAAATGTTATCTCCTTTCCTAGTTTCCCTTCTGAAAATCCCCTCTCTCCTTTCCCCTCTCCCCTCTCTCCTGCCTCTGCTCCCCAACCCACCCACTCCCATTTCTGGTCCTGGTATTCCCCTATACTGGGACATAGAACCTTCATAGGACCTAGGGCCTCTCCTTCCATTGATAACCAACTAGGCCATTCTCTGCTACATATACAGCTAGAGCCACAAGTTCCACCATGTGTTTTCTTTGATTGGTGGTTTAGTTCCAAGGAGGTCTGTGGGGTTCTGGTTAGTTCATACTGATGTTCCTCCTATGGGGCTTTCAAACTCCTTCAGCTCCTTGGGTACTTTCTCTAGCTCCTTCATTGGGAACCTTGTGCTCTGTCCAATGGATGACTGTGAGCATCCACTTCTGTATTTGCCAGGCACTGGCAGAGTGGCTCAAGAGACAGCTATATAAGTATCTTGTCAGTAAGCTCTTGTTGGCATCTGCCATAGTGTCTGGGTTTGGTGGTTGTTTATGGGATGGATCCCCAAGTGGGGCAGTCTCTGGATGGTCATTCCTTCAGTCTCTGCTCTGAACTTTGTCTCTGTAACTCCTTCCATGGGTATTTTGTTCCCCCTTCTAAGAAGGATTCTGAACTTCTGGGCTAATATCCACTTATCAATGAGTGCATATCATGTGTGTTCTTTTGTGATTGGGTTACCTCACTTAGGATGATATCCTCCAGATGGCTGTGTTTTTAATCTTCTAACTATAATATGTTGTAAAGAATTTTTTTTTTGGTTCAACTTGTTTGGTCTTCTATAATCCTCTTGAACCTGGATGAACATCTCTTTCTCTGAACTTGGAAATTTTTCTTTTACTGTTTTACTGAAGATATTCTATATAACTTTATTGTGGTATTCTCCTTCTCTTATGCCCATAGTTCAAAGCTTAGTTCTTTTTATATTATCCCAAAACTTTCTCATATTTTGTTCACTTTAAAATTTTTCCCATCATTCTTCCTTCCAACTCTCTATTTGGTCTTCCATCTCTGACTTTTTTTTTTTGACATGATCTGCCTGTTAGTCAGGCTTTTCACTGAGACTCTTATGTCCACTCAGTTGGGTCTTCCTCAAGAATCAAACTCTATACTCATGTCTTAGACAGACTTCCTTACTTCATTCATCTCTTTGTCTTTGAGTTGTTTGAACACAGTTATAGTCCTTATTTTGAATTTTCTATCTGAATATCCTTCTATGTCACTTTTATTAGAAAAATACAAATTATGAAATTTGTATTTTTGGAAGTAGACCAGTTTTTTCATGCTCTTTTTGTTTCCGTATTGGCATTTGTACATCTGGTATTAGTTTGTTGGTTGAGTTGTTCTTTAAGTTGGTTAAACACCTACTATCGTTAAAAAATGTTTTACATATGCATACACACAAATACTTTAAATGGATAAAATTTATAACAGGTTAATAATAATTCTCCTACTGGATATTATAGGATAACAAATAAAGAAACCGGGTACCATGAATAAATTACCTCCTTTTCTGGACCTTTTCTGAACTAGCTAAGCACTAACCTACCATTGATGTAGTCACTCCATTCCTTGGTGTTCAATTATGAAACATGATAAGTCATGCTTCTAACACACTTGTCCACACATGTGCCCAGCAACCAACAGTCACTGAGAGAATGGGAGATACTGTGATACTGCTGCACAGTATAAAAATGAAGCTCTGAACACACACACCAAGAACACGCACCCAAATAATCACGCTGGGAGGAAGAAGCTGCAAGTACCTGAATTATGAAAAGACAAATCTGTAGCGACAGAAAGATGGGCTGTTGTCTGAGAAAAACAGGGTGGGCTTAATGAGGTGGGCAAGGGCAATAAAAAATAAGGTAAGGAAAAGCTTGAGAGTGGCAAAATAGTCACTTGATTGTGTTAATATGACATGTGTATGTGTGTTTATCTGTGTATATATGCATATATGTGTGTGTGTGAATTCTTGCAAAGTTGTATACATTGATGAAATATAGCATATAGTAAGTTTACTGTATGTTACTTGTTTCAATATAAATACATAAAATGTGCTTCTTAGCTCGCCTGGAAATTTACAACTGATGTTCAAATTATTCATCTATCCATGTACACCAACCAGGATGCTGTGGTGTCAAGCTTCCTTTTCACAAAGCCTGGGGCTTTGAAGACTTTCCTTGTGTGCTTCCAGAGCATGACCTGCTTTCTTGGAACACGAAGAAAACTCTGGGTGAGTTTACAAAGCCCACCAAGGCACATACACACACTAAGTAATTCCTTCATCCACCATTGATTTTTCTCATTGTACATTTGATAACTCACCATTGATTTTGGAAACTTCCCAGTCATTTTGTAAGCTTTCTTTGCCAAGGGCAAATGTAAACTTGGGCCTCCGAAGTGACTGCTGGTCATCGTCAGTGGCCTCGAAGATGAGGCTCCCAGGGGCACTGAGGGGATGGCAGAAGAACAAGCCTGTGTAGTCCTTAGCTAGGCGAGGGGGGTTGTCATTCACATCCGTGAGGGCAAGGTGGAAATCTGCTGTAGAACTCAGAGAGGATCCACCTAAGGAATTGAAGGGTTAGAATATAATTCTAAGTAGTATGGGCCATCCTTTACATGGAATCATGTTTCTCTTTCCTTAAAAAAAAATCAATATTTAAGTAGTTAGGTCTATTAAAGTGGTAGAAGGAAGTTTTTAGAATTAGACTTAATTTTAGTACTGCTTAAAATGTTTAAATGGAATCAACAAGATGACTCTGTGGGTAAAGACACTTGCTACCAAACTTGGCAACATGACTTCGATCCCTGGAAGCCACATGGAGGAAGGAGAACTGACTCCCATAAATTATTCTTTGATGCACTTCTGTACACACACACACACACACATACACACTCACATGGGCACACACACATGCAAATAAATACAAAAAAATATTTTAAATGTTTAAATGATAATACTAACCAGGTGTGTGTGTGTGTGTGTGTGTGTGTGTGTGTGTGTGTGTGTGTGTATCTTCAAAACAACTCTGAACTTTACATAGGAGAAGAACGACACTCAAAGGTTGTGTGGCCTAGCTCAGTTCACAGAGCTAGTGCACAGTGGAGAGGTCCCTAACAGCCACACCCTTGATCACTTCCCACTGCCTTCTGCATCCTAACTCAGTCTTCTAAGCTTCACCTCCTCAGCTGATGAAGCACATGGCTGTGTGAAGATCTTTGTGGAGCTCTCACATACAAAGAGAAAACAGCAAATGGTTGCACAAATGTCCTGTCATGCGATAGTGATGAAGACCATGTCCTCTTCATTACGACCCATGGTAGCTGTGCGCTCTTGGGCAAATTAATTTCTCAATGCCTTGGTTTCTTTGTACACAAAGTATGGTCAATAACAGAAGTGCACAGGAGGCATCCAGTGTGGTACAATCGACCCTGACTGTCCCTGCCTGACCTTACGCAGACATTGCTTTGATGGCTGGCCTCTACTTGTGTTCCTGCAAACTGTTTTATGACTCCTGTTTTGATTCCAGGAAGCCTTGTTTTCTTGATTTTCTTCACAGCAACTTTTATGTCTCTGATTGTTCTTAAACCAAAGATGAGTCCACTGATGTCTTTGAAGTTGTTTGGTCTATTAACATTATTATTCTTATTATTTTGGTGCCAACAACTGAAAATGGAACAGGTTTTTGGCTCACGGTCGCAATCCATGAGATTTCTAAAACATGAAAACTTAAAACTGAAACACTTAGAAACTTGTGCAAAGTGAAATGTCGATTGTCCTCAGATCAAGGAGAAGACACAGTATCAAGGTTTAGACAAAAACCTCCCTTGGACTTGCTGGGAGCTTTTAAATCACCAGTTAAAATATATACATCCTGATAGCAGAATGTGTAGCAGGCGGCAGAGACTGAGCTGTCCGTGTCTCAGCAAAGCTTCATCTATTTGTACATCCCTTCCAATAATAAACATCTTTGCTGGAGTTGAACTGAACTATGGTCATTTTGGTTTTCTCCATTTTTTTCCCATACATTTTTATGATTCCTTTCTCTGTTCCCCATGTCTGCCTCTAATTTGGGGCTTTGTATTTTTAAAGTTTATTATTTTTTTTAGTCTAAAACTGTATTTGTTTGATAGTAATTAGTTTTGCTCTCATCTTTTTTTTTATAAGCCAAGCAGATATATTACTAGCTAATTAGAGTCCTTGATCAGCACAAGATCCACAGAATTCCTACTGCAAGATGGAAAATTCCATTTAAAGACACTCGATGTTTTAATTAGCAGCCTTATTCCTGGATACCATATCATTGCTGTGAGTTTATCTTTATTTTAATCTGATAATTTTTCTGGAACTCTGTGTTAAGAGCCAGTAGACAACTTGTATCACAAATGAAATAAATAGGATGCAAGGTTTTTGCAAAGATGGTCCAAACATCCTGGCATATCTATGCAATTGTCTTCCCTTTCAAAGTTTATCTTGCCTCATCGAAGCGGCAGATACCCAGGTTCAGATACCTGCTGAATCAGAACCCCCAAGGAACTGAAACTCCCAGTTTCATTAGCGCACAAGCGTTCTTGCAGACAGCATTACATAAAATGTTTTGTGCTCTAAAAAATGCATCACGCCTTTAATCCCAGCACTCGGGAGGCAGAGGCAGGTGAATTTCTGAGTTCGAGGCCAACCTGGTCTACAAAGTGAGTTCCAGGACAGCCAGGGCTATACAGAGAAACCCTGTCTCGAAAAACCTTAAAAAAAAAAAAATGCATGAGCGCCAAGGGTCTCTGCAGGTCACTAGTGTCTGGCTTAGGAGAAGCCCCCAATCCCTTTAGAGGAGGTAGAGAGGGAGGTTAGCTAGGGACTCTAGAACGTTCCAAGAAGTGGCTCTAGTTCCTCCAGAAAACCAGTGCAGACAGCAACCCTGATAATCCTCCAACCTCAGGGGAAACTCTGCCTAGTTGAAGCACAGACTGGCTCAAGTGTTCTCTAACACAACCACGAGGGATGGAAAACACACACTCACACACACACACACTCACACACACACTCACACATACACACACTCACACACACACTCACACATACACACACTCACACACTCATACACTCACACACACACTCACACATACACACACTCACACACTCATACACTCA
>NC_034611.1:20890660-20907757 GCF_900095145.1 Mus pahari | reverse complement strand
CACACTCACACATACACACACTCACACACTCATACACTCACACACACACTCACACATACACACACTCACACACTCATACACTCACACACACACACTCACACATACACACACTTACACACTCATAACTCACACTCACACAAACTCACACTCTCATACACACTTGCATACTCACACACAAAAACACTCATACACACACTCACACAAACACACAAACACACATACACTCACACTCACATATTCATATACACATTCACACTCATACACATACACACTCACACAAACACACACACATGTATACTCATACACACACACTCAGACACATACACACTCATACACATACACACTCACACTCAGACACATACATACTCATACACATACACACTCACACTCAGACACATACACACTCACACAAACACACACTCACACATATGTATACTCATACACACACACTCACACTCAGACACATACACACTCACATACATACACACTCACACAAGCACACTCACATATTCACACGCACGCTCACACTCCCTCCCCCTCCCTTTTGTGCCTGCTTCCCATGGCTTTATGGTCATACTCAGCAACGATTTTTAACCTTCTCATGCCCTCCCACCCATTTTTATTGAAGTCCCCCCACTCCCAACCCCACCCCAACCCCGATAATCTGTGATCTGGTTGTGTTTTGTTTTGCTCACCTACTTCAGTGGCCACAACTTGTACTCGATACACACTTTCTGTTTCCCTATCCAGCGGAGCAGCGCTAAATATCTCACCAGTGACGGAGTCGATTTTAAGCCAGCCTCTCTTATCGCCTTTCAGGGAGTAACTTCATGAGGGGAGAGCAGAAAAAAAACCTGTGTTACTTGACATGAAAACAGAAGATAGTTTGTGCTTCTATACTCCGACATAGAATCATCGTTTGGGTGTACTAGGGAGCAGAATCACAGAATCATCATCTCATTTACACATCTCTCTTTGAAAGAAGAGCTGTCTTTACAACAGTGGTTCTCAAGCTATGCGTTGTGACCCCTTTGGGGATCAAACGATCCTTTCACAGTGTTGCCTAAGACCATCTGAAAACACAGAGATTTACGTTATGATTCATAACAGTAGCAAAATTACAGTTATGAAGAATCAATGAAAATAGTTGTATGGTTGAGGGTCAGTCATACTAAATGTGTGGAACTAAATTATAGAGTGGCAGCATTAGAAAGGCTGAGAACCACTGCCTTAGAGCATGGTCCTGTGCTTGTTTTATTATGTATGGGGAAGTGACCAGCTCTGGGAGAAAAGTTATGCTTTCCTGGCAATCAAGATTTCAAACTGAAGTATATGACTTCTGAAAGCTGTCCGTCTGTATGCCACCCTGCTAAGGAAACCTGAGCAAGTAATGTTGGAGACATGGGCTGCTGGTGGCCTGGCAAAACTTCACTAAAGAAGCACCAACTCCAGCAGACAGGGGCAAGACAAGAATTGAAGAATGAAGCCTTCAGATACACAGATAATCCAGTAAAGTGTGGTAAATATAGTATATGTGCTTAGAATCACAGAGATGTTGCTGGGACTTAGAAAAGCCTTCCTGAAGATGCTGACACAGTCAAGATGGGTGCCACAAAGATACACAAGCCAGCAGAGAGACCAAGAGTATCCTGGTGTGTGCACAGTGCATGGCTAGGTCTGGGCAGCAGTAAGTGGGAAAGATGCAGTCACAGAGACTGGGAGAGCCAGATCCTACAAGCCAGAGGTAGCCATCGAGCTGTGCTGAGTGGAAAGGTGACCTGGCTGAAATTGTGTCCTCAACAGAATTCATTGGTGGGGTGTAGGAAAGATTAATTTGAGAGAAACAAGTCTGAGGAAAGCCAGTAAGTTTAGCCTCACATATGGCTGTAAAGATGTCTATACTTGCAAGCCATTTATTTCCAGTCCTGGAAATGTCACCTCAATAAATATTTAATAGGAGTCAAGGAACTCTGTATGTGCATGTGGCTTCAAAACACTGCCTGTAATTTTCTAAAATTCTGTTAGTTTGTATGTCCAGGAATATGAATGATTAAAATTGTATTTAGTCAAATTAATTTTCCCATGTATATTTTGAGCATGTTGTATATGTCAAGCACTGTATTCATGATTGTGTGTGAATGATAAATCAGAGCTCCAGGGTACTTGGGATCCAACCCTGACAGAAGCGAGAATCCCAAGAGCAGGCTCAGAAGAGGAGCTGGACAGTTGGCTTAAAGGCTCTCATTGCCTGCAGTGCACAGTTGACTCAGATGGGATATGGAGTGATGGGGAAGGATGAGTCCACAACAGAGATGGCAGTGCTGTGGACCACAGTGGAAGTAGTCAGAAACACGTGGCTTCTAGATCTGTGGCCTGCAATGGGCTCTATAATATTTGGAGGTGGGTTGGATCTGCTGATGCTGATCGACTCACTAAGTTTACCCTGTCGTGTGCCCCCTGGCTGCTCTTACCCTGTCGTGTGCCCCCTGGCTGCCTTGGTTACTCCTCATTGATTTGCCTTCCAGAAACAAAGTTTTTGAGACAACAGAAGAATCTCCCTAAATGCTTCTGTTTTCTCTATACTGACATGCACATACCTCTGGACACTAATTTTACTGATTTATTTTATCTTTTCATTACAACCAGCAATTTTTTATAGCATTCTCCCAGAGAGTACAGAGGCATCGGTTAGATAGGAATGGGCTCTGAATTCCATCATGACTTGTGACCTGGCTGTATAGCATTGTTTCTACACTGAACAATTCAATATAATCCTCACCACTGGTAACATCACTCCTCAGTATGATATGGACATGATTTGAGTGTTCCCTCTCCCCCACGAAAACTGTTCTCATGTTAGAAACCTCCTTCTCAGATGGTAAATTTGCTGAGTACAGGACCATTGAGAGGTAGGGTCAAGTGGGCTGTCCTTGCATCACTCCCTTGCAAGGGGTTGTGAGAAGGCAGTGGCTACAACTTCCTGCCTACAATGTGATCTTTTCCCTTTGCTTATGTTGCTGTTGTGTTAATAATCACACAGGCCTTCAACAGACCCAGCCTGTACTGGCGCTATGCCCGTAAATGTCAAAATAAATAAATAAATAAACTGTTTTTCTTTATAAAGTTAAGAGTGACTTCACATTCTTTGTTATAGTAAGCAAAATAATAATATATTTCATGCAAGAAAAATCAGTAAAGCCCATACAATTGAACCTGTCTCTAGGACAGCTCGATAGGAGTTACAACTTCACTCAAGTATACAGAGAAACTTAAAGACTTGGAAATACTTGTACCAGCTAAGTCATGTGGAATTATTTGTTTATATTCTGGACAAACAAAAGGTCTGAGTTCAAGTCCTATATATATGCTTACTAACTATGTGATCTTTAAAATCATATAGGCATTATACAAATGTGTATATGTGTATGCAGTAAATGAGTTAATCATTGTATATTTTGGGGGCAAATATGTGTGGGGACAGTAGCATCAAAAAAAAGAAGGATTGAGAATGGCTAAAACAGAAATACTGTCTTAGCATCTCACCTTGAGCACCAACCCTCTGGGAACGAGGGGGAAGAGCCTCAGACTAGCTCTCCAGAGAGAGGAAGAGCCAGAATCCTTACGTCTGGAACATTCCCTTTGGCCTCTAAGGTGGCTCTCTCTACTTCTTGGTGTTTCTCTCTCTCTACGACTCCAGAGTATTTCCCCCCGGAAGCTTCTCTGGAACCCCAATAGTTCAAACCCAGGGCCTAGCCATGGCCCCCCCAATCTCAGGGAGTCAGGTTCCCACCTAGTACCTTCACCAGCTCTCAAATGAAGCCTACCGCAAGGAGACAGAATGGCGTCTGAAGCCATGTGTCTGACACACTGAACCAAGGCCAGAGACCCTGCTTCTGATCTCTGCTCCATTGTCTCAGTCCCAAAGCCAGGGCACGCTGCTTCTCTGCCTTGCCAGCCCTTCCTGGTTATGGTTGCAGCATGCAAGTAGGCCTGCCCAGCCTTGCAACCCTGTACCTCACAGTCAGGCCTTCAGGATCTCTGGCAGTCACGTTGCCCACTCTACTGCCTACAGCAGCATCCTCGCTGATGCTTTCTTGGAATATTTGCCGGGGGAACACAGGCACTTCATTCACATCCGTCACAATCAGCTCGAAGGAGGCATAAGAACTAGCATTGTGATCCACGCCTTTCACCAGTGGCTCAGGGTTTTCTGCTTTGAACACAATGCTGCTAACTGGTTGAGTTTCAAAATCAAGAGGCTGTGGAGGGAGAGAAAACAAGGGGAAATTAATCTTGGGGTGACTAGCTCCCTTAAAGGATTTATTTTTTAAAAAAAATTCATAAATCTTAGTTGAAACCATCATATCAAGAAATCCATAACACAACTTTATTTCAGGTGCCATCAGGGCATTGAGTGGTTTCATGTACATGGGCTATCCAGGAAGAGAGACTCTAACACAGCCCTCCTCAGACTCATTTAACCCTGGTACACCCTACATGTCTTCTCAGCAAAATCTTGATTCTCCTCAGACAATGGCATCTAGGAAAATATTTGTACTACAGAGATGTTCACATGGTATGGAGGACCACTTCCCAGTGATTTCAGAACCAAAGACCCAAAATATGAGACTCTGAGAGAGGTGAGCAGAGGCGATGTCAGCAGGAGGATGTGTTTCTGGTCCGCCTGGATAGACAGGACCAGGAATAAGAACAGGGCATTGTTTCTGGCTCTGTATGACGGAGAATTTAACAACCAGGCTACCTAAGAAGGAAAGAGTTGGTTCAGAAAACAGTTCATTCCAAATTCTGTAACTTTTCAAGGATATGCTTAACTACATGCAATAGAACAGAAAGATGCATCTATCCTATGAGCAACTGGCCCTATGGGACCTCATATCCCCGTCTAAGCAGGAATCTATTTCTCTATAGGAGAAGAGAGGCCAAGAAGAGATAGGCCTTGCAGTGTAGGCTGCCATCTCAAGACTCAAGGATCCCATAGGACTCTGAACCCCTGTAAACTAAATTCTAAACATTCTGTGTGTGTGTGTGTGTGTGTGTGTGTGTGTGTGTGTGTGTGTGTGTGTGTATTATTGTTATTTTAAGATGGAGGCACATAAACTTTATATGCCCCAGCACAGGGGAACACCAGGGCCAAGAAGGGGGAGTGGGTAGGTAGGGNAGCAGGGGGGGAGGGTATAGGGGACTTTGGGGATAGCATTTAAAATGTAAATGAAGTAAATACCTAATAAAAATTGGGGGAAAATAGATGGAGGCAGATAGACTTTTAAAATTCTATTATTTATTTGTATGTGTATGTATATGTATGTTGGTACATGCATCCCATAGTACATGTACCAAGATGAGAGGATAAGTTGTGGGGGGTTAGCTCTCTCCTTTTACCATGTGGATAAAACCCAGGTGGTCAGGCTTATGGAGTAAGTGCCTTCAACCACTGAGCCATCTTGCTAGCCCCAGTCAAGCAGTCAGGTAGTGTTTTATTGTTGTTGTTGTTGTTGTTGTTGTTGTTGTTGTTGGATTCTTAAAAGGACCTAAAACATCAAAAACTAAACAGAACCAAAGCAAAGCCCAACAGGATGTTGTGGTGGTTTGATAGGAATGGCCCCCATAAACTCATGTGTTTGAATGCTCGACCCATAGGGAGTGTGACCTTGTTGGAGCAGGTGCTGCCTTGTTGAAGGAAATGTGTCACTGTGGGAGTGGGCTTTGAGGTCGTATATATGCTCAAGCTCTGTCTACTATAACACTCAGACTCCTGTTGCATTGAATCATGACGTAGAACGCTCAGTTCCTTCTCCAGCACATGTCCACCTGGGTGCTGAAATGCTTCCTACCATGACAATCACGAACTACTAAAGTCATGAAAATGTAAGCTAGCCCCAATTCAATGTTTTCCTTCATAAGAGTTTCCCGGGTCATGGTGTCTGTTCACAGCAATAAAACCCTAACTAAGACAGTTGCTCTATGTTAAGGAAGCTGCGCTCATGACTTAATGCAGGTGTATTGATCTAAAGGACTCAAGACATCTGGGCCTTCTCTTGTATCATTCTGTCATCAGTACACAGTGGTAGTGACATCCACTCACGAAGTGCAAGACAGATTGCATTGGCTCAGTCTGCCCTTCTCACACCTGAGCGAATCCTTTCCCCCCAGAAGCTGAGCAATACTGTTCTCATCTGTTCCCTCATCCCACCACATAACCTAGACAGACAGGCTACATCCACAGCTGCACAGCAACCCAGCCAGAGCTTTGATCATGTTTTTGTTCTGTCTCGTCGTTGGCCATCAGCTCTGTGAAAGGAAGGACTGTGGCATAGTCACCTCACTTTTCATCTCCTTTCTGACACACAGTACCCAGAGTACATCAGTTAGAGGGTACATAGATAAAAGGCTTGATCCTTGAGAGTTTTGATGGAAAGAAAATTCTAATACAAGAGAATATACAACATCCTTCCATGGCCTCCTGGATGTACCCACATATGTGTATACACCATACACTTATGCCAAGTCCACACTCAAATATATATATATATATATATATATATATATATATATATATATATATATAATCACATCTTTTTCTACATCCAATGGGCTAAAACCTATCCCTGAGGGTTGGTTGTTCCACCTCAAAGAGCCTAATCTGAGATCCTCGCTCCAGAGGGAGCCACTGAAATCTCCAGCTACTCTGCCCATCAGCGCTGTGTATGCCCGTTTCAAAAATGCTCTTGCAGAGATAAGCTTGGTGTTATGGGCAGACAAACTGTTAAGTACTTAGTGTGGCTAAAAACATAGCATCTCTCTTGATCACTGCCAATAGTACTGTCAGTGGTACAGCTTGTGACCTTCAGAGTCCCAGGACTCCAGCTGTGTTCTGAGATTACCTTCCAGTGGTCAGCCTGCCAAATTTTGACACCCAAGTTCTGTTGTCACAGAGACTTCAGGTCCCTAACACAGAGGTTCTACTATTGCTTATGTGATTATTAGAAATTAAACATGAGGGCTGGTGAGATGGCTCAGTGGGTAAGAGCACCCGACTGCTCTTCCAAAGGTGCAGAGTTCAAATCCCAGCAACCACATGGTGGCTCACAACCATCCTTAACAAGATCTGACTCCCTCTTCTGGCGTGTCTGAAGACAGCTACAGTGTACTTACATATAGTAAATAAATAAATCTTTAAAAAAAAAAAAAGAAATTAAACATGAAACAAATTTCAATTATTCATTCAGTCAAGCAATACTCAATATCTTCATCTGCCATGTGCCAAGCAATATTCTAGACATTGTAAATACAGCCACATACGAAACAAGGATGGCAAGTGTTCGGTGAGTGATCTGGCACCACTATAATGGTACCTCATGTGTGGCTTATGTGGAAGGACAGCTATAGCTCTCCACTACCATCATCTCCCTAAAGGATCCAGTCACCACACATGGTCCGGTTAGCTGGGGATGCTACGTGATAAGATGCCACAAAGGAAAAATGACATGCGGCAGTTGTTTACTGGGACAGACATCCTCCTTTCTTCTCTGAGTCCCTAGAGTGATGGGAGGAGACAGATGTCCTGGCCCTGCAGCAAAGACTCATGCTTTGCGGACTACCCACTCCCAGTTCTAAAAAACACCCCTGCCTCCATCCTCACCATGTTCTTTCTTCACGTAGGTAGCCAAGTATGGAAGAAGAAGCTGTGATCATATGTTCTCCAACTATCAGGCTTCCACAGAAGGTTATGGGGGTAATACACTGAACTCTGCTGAACCCAGTAAGCACCCTTGTCAGACGGGGTACAGGTGACAGTACATACTCTTTGCTTGTTGTCACTAAATACCTGACAAGAGGCAGCTTAAGGGAGGAAGAGTGTGTACTCTGGCTCACAGCCCATCTCAGCAGGAAAGGTATAGCTGATCACATCGTGACTGCTTTCAGAAAGCAAATGAATGGATAGGAAGTAAGGCTGGTCCAGAAAACTTCTTAGCTCTGGCCATAGTTTCTCAGACAAAGCTTCACCTCCTGGAGGATCTAAAACCTTACAAAACAGCACCACCAGCTTGAAACCAAGTGTCCGAACACACAAGACCATGGGCAACAGTTCACATCCAAATAGCCGATGCGATTCTATGGCTGGTTGCAGGCTGGCGTTATTTTTTCCTTTGCTCTTTTTTGTTTTCTGTGCAATCACTCTACTTGGCCTCCACTTCTATCCTTTACTTTCAGCTTTCCATTACTCTAGTTAAAAACATTTCCTGGGCCCCCTTTTTTTTTTCCAGCCCCAACCAACAAGCAACCTTCCAACCGATTCTCTGTTGCACCTCTCCTTGTTTAGCTGGAAGGCTCTGCACTCTCCCTATGGAAAGTGCTTTAACTCAACACCCATTGGATGGTGTTGGTTCCAAATGAGTTATCTGGTAAACCCATGATGAGCTCTAACACAAATGATGCAGCTACAGAAGAGAAAACTTGAGACTCAGGTACCTAGTGAGGGATGAGAAAAGGCTGGGGGAAAGTTGCAGAGACCCTGGAGAAAGACGTGGAGACTATGAGTTAATACTGTGTCTCCAAAGTCTCTAGTCTTTATAGAAAGGAGAAAAGAGCCAACTGGGCTTAGAAACACGATAAAGGAAGGAGCTGTGATTCTTAAAAGGTCCTGGTGGTGAAAAGCACTGGCCCCTCACTCAGACTCATAAGCTAACTAAAATCAGGATAAATGTCTGTCACCTTCCCTCATCTCACATCTGTCTCCTCAGTCTTAAAACTTGGGCTCACCTTCCTGATTAACTCTGTGCATGGCCGTTTTACTCACATAAGGAGTGTCTGTCTACAATCTCATCTCGGGAGCTAGAGAGGTGGCTTAGCAGTTGGACATTTGCAGAGGTCTTAGTTTGGTTCCCAGTATCCACATCAGATGACTTCTGTGTGCGTGTGCACATGTCACCTCTGCCTGTTGGTCCTGACATAATTGTAGTAGAATAATCTATTTTATTTATTTTATTAATAATTATTATGTGGGATGGCTACCTGTTTGTTTGTTTGTTTGTTTGTTTGTTTGTTTGTTTTTTGAGACAGGGTTTCTCTGTGTAGCCCTGGCTGTCCTGGAACTCACTCTGTAGCCCAGGCTGGCCTCGAACTCAGAAATCCGCCTGCCTCTGCCTCCAAAGCACTGGGATTAAAAGTGTGTGCCACCACGACCTGGCTGATATGTACCTTTTTGATCTTGACATATCCTGCATTGGTCATGGGATCTGTGACAACTTCTAGTCTTCCCTCTGTGTCTCCCTGTACAATCTTGTACAGGATTCTAGAGCTCCCTGTAAAGGGCTCATCAGCATCTGTAGCTTGGATGATTAGGATGGTGGATCCAATGGCGGTGTCTTCAGACAGAGTCTTGCTTCCGTACTGAGGAAGAAACAAGAAAGGAACCAGAAGGTCCATGTCATTGAGTTTACTGGACAAAAGGCAAATGTCTCTGGGTTCAGGACAGAGGTCACAGCTGGCTTTAATACCCAGTATGGTTTTCCTCTTGATGAACATGTGACAATTGGTTTTGACATCATTTGTACTCATGAACTGAAATTCATACCAAAGAACTTAGACATTCTAGAAGGATTCTAAAATAGACTTCCCCTCCAACATCCACATGCTTAATAACTATAATTATTTGAATAATAATGATATAGTCATAATATGAGAAGTCCTTATGGTGTGACAGATACTTCTAGTTCCTGAGTCAACCAAGGGATAGACATTAGGAGCCCAAAACATTGAAGTCAGAGTTGGCTACCCAACCCTAAACTTGCTGTTTGTTAGTTGAATGATACAGTTATCTCATTTCTTTAAACATGGGCTCTGTCACTTGTCAGCTAAGAGAATGCAACCTGTGGTCATTAGGGGATAATGCATGTAGAGCCTCTGAGTGGCTAATATACAGCCCTTATGAAAGATGAGCAGCAAAATACACTAGAGGGCTGCAAACATGTCAGTGACACTTGACAGAGGAGCCAAGGGCTAGCAGAGTCAACCCCCCCCCCAAGGCTAACACAGCTCGTATGATCGAACCCAAACCCCCACATCCCATAAAACATTCTAACTCCACTGAAGCCCCATGACCCACTCTTCCCCCACATCATGACCTCAAAAATGGTAACAGCCAGCGTCCAAGAGAAGATGCTGGCAACGAATAAGCAAGCCCACTTTCTCTCCAGCCAGGTTTGCATCTCCAAGCTTTTAAACTCCCCACTGCAGAATTCCTCTGCTCAATTTACTTGACCACTGTCTGCTGAAATGCAGGGGACACACAACACTAGGAAGTGAAAAAGGCCTCAGAGGATAGAGGCTGAGAAAAAAAAAATGAATACTTTATTTCATGCTTGCTTAAGCTCAGTGGCTGTTAGACAAGATATGTTCCATCACACTTCTTACGGTTCTGAGCTCTACTGTAAATTAATTCCCTTCTTTGTTACAGCCTTGCCTCTGTTTTGATTTATGGACATCATCAGGAGGCTCTGGGCTGCCTCAAAACTGACTTCTAACATAACAATCTAATCAAGTGGGCTTCTCTCTCCCCGGAGCTAAATAAACCGAGACATTCCTTTTAAGGGTGCAATGATAACACCACACCATGACCACAGCCATTTTCCCTGATGTCCTTTCTGCCCTGACACTTACTCTATGTCCAACGCTAATTCTTGCGAATATAGGGAGCACATTTCTCTTAGGCTTAAGCCAGAAATATCTTTCCCCTTTCCTTTCCTCTTACCTGGTTAAATTCTAAATGAGTTAAAGTCACCAGTATTTCTGATGCTAATTTTTTTAAATCCCAAATGCTTGACATAGATCTTGTAGCTCTAGCTACTGTCCATTGTATGCAAAATCTTTAATAAGCCTCTAGCAGCCATTTAATTTTCAATCTGAAAAAGATTGTGGTTGTAGCTTTTAAACCGCATTTAGAATAAATGGGCTCTTGGCAAGAGTTTATGAATAGACATCCCCACATACTCTCAGTACACCTTGGTGCCCCTGAGGACTCAGGTGAAGATGGTGCCTGGGTTTTATTGATGCATTGACCGGGCTACCTGGCACACTGTCTGTGTTTTTATTTAAGTAAGGCTTCAGTAATATGATCCAAATAAAACTAAAACAAATAGTGGCATCTACTCACGTCTGATGTTTCAAAGATGGGAATCTGATCATTGATATCAATAACATTGACTTGAACAAAACAGAGAGTCTTGAAACCTGAAAACCAAAGTCACACCACAGAATTCTCACTGGAAATCATGCATTGGCATCAGGACTTGGTAAGGAAACATTGACAAGTGACACGGTAGCTGCTGCCATAATTTTACAGTTCCTGTGAATGGAGGCTGCTCTGCCCACCACCACCACCACCACCTCACCCACAAGCAGGTCAACAAGAGGAGGTGGAAGCCAGCCTGGGTCCTGAGATGCTCTCCTGAGCATCCCACTGCCCTATCCTTGGGAAGGCTTTTCAACAACCAGGATGGCTGCTTTTCTCTGACAGGTGAATGTTATATAATTTCTGATGCCCAAAGCAAAACTGTCCCTTTGCACAATTCTGCTGAACACCCCACAGGCTGCCTTCCCCTCTCTGGATGTGTCTACCCAGCATCAGTTCTACCCAGCATGGTCGAGAGGTTCAAGGTCACCTGCTTCCTCTCCTCCAAGTAAGGAATGAAGTGGCATAATTCACCTCCAAGGGAGGCTAAGGTAGCTCACAGAAATGGTCCAGGCTTGGAGGGAGGTTTGACAATCCTAGGACTAATTGGAACAAGCAGATAGATCCTAGATGTGAGATGAGCATGGCCTGCAGGTGAGGTGTGGGACAGTGTCTAGGAAGAGCACCACAATGACAGTAGACAGTATGTCCCTACAAGTTGTTAACATGTGTGTCCATCTTTCTTGACAAAAGGGGTACTCCCTAGGGACAAACACTGGGTCCAGTTCATCTGCATGTCTAATACTTTGATACCTTAGCAAAGCAAAGGTATCAAATGATTAGATACGGAAGGCATGGGTGGCCAATGTGAGGGAGAGTCTGCCACTTCACCGTGGATAGCATGATTGACATTTATCTCACTGGACCTTTTAACATAGTGCTAAACAGCATCAGACCTTCATTGTGTATCAGTTCACTAGCTACCTGAGAATGTGACAGGCAGTTTGCACTGGAACCTGCTTAACTCAAGCTCAAGGGAAAAAAAAAAAGAAATACATGAGAACCACTGGTCCTTTCTTTACCACACCTACGTAGACTGTGTTCCTCAGAAAACAATTACAGACTCATTTCATGAGTCAGCTACCTCCTAGGACTCTGAGTAGCCTGGAGATGACAGCACGTTTGTCTGTGGATGTATAGATGTGTTTAAGAATGGGAAGTTGCCATGAGATTCTTAAAGATTCCTCTGCCCTAAGGAGAGGGGAGGTTAAGCAGAACCCACTTTGACAGTATCCAAGGATTAAGGAAAAATGTTTCCTATCGTTGTCTAGTGGGCAATACAAAGGTGGCAAGAAAGGGCAGAACTCTCTCTGCCTTCAAGAACAGCAAAGACTCATTTCTCTACTGCTTCCATACACGGATACTTTTAGTTTGGAAGCAAAGATGAGGAAAGAAATTTTCCTGAATTTTAATTACAGTAGCTGTGAGACTCTGCCTGGTGACTTTAACAGCTGAACTAATAGCCTGGTGGCTGCAGTGTTACACTGTGACCAACGCTACCCTTGTACCTCATCTTCCACTGCCTGCCCCCAGACGATTACTGAGCAAGTGATGCAAAGCCAGGTCTATCCGTCCAGACAATGCCCTGCATCAGACCTTCCCAACAACCATTTGGAATTCTTCTTAGACTGCTCAGTGGTCTAGAACATTGCTATCAAAACTCCTTCCATCTTGATCGAGCCAGCATTGCTGTCTGGGGATCCCCTAGACTTCGAAGCATCCTTTCCATTTTTTTTTTTCTCAAAGGCATTCCCTTTAAGATGGTCACTGAATCCCTCTTGACACCTAGTTCTCAGAGGACCGAAGACAATGCGACGTCTCGGGATCTGCACCTCTAGCTCTTGAGAAGACATCTGGCTTCCTCACAATCACAAAGACAGCAGAGAACGCTACTGGCATGGGAAGAACCTCACAAATCCTTAGTAAAAGGAAAGCAGCCATGTAAACTCACCACATCCGGTACAGTGCTTACCTATGTCTGACACCTCTACTGTTAAGTTGTACTGAGGGCTGTCTTGCTTCTTCAAGGACCGTTTACTTAACTGAACCTTTCCCATGTATTCGTCAATGAGAAAAAGTCCATCTTCGGGAACCTTGGGTGTTTGGTCTACAAGCTTGTACTTCAAAATACTGTTGATGCTGTCAGCTTCATCCATGTCATGGGCCACAAAGACCCCAATGCTGTTAACTATGGAAAAGAAAGGACAACAACCACACCATCTCATAAAGCGGCTCCCTAGAAAACATGGGGAACTGTTTGGGGGTACTGAGCAAAGACATTCAGATTGACTTTGGCTCCTTGCATTTTCCATGGTATGCTTGATTGAACGTCGTGGCAGCCAAGACTGCCTGCCACGCAGTATTGTTAATTGAGAGACTTAAACAAAAATCGACCTTCTGAGAGACCTAGAGGCTGGACATGTGGAATCAAGGTGTTGACGAGGCTGCCTTCCTCTAAGCTTCTCTCCCTGGCTATTTCTTCCTCCTCACTATGGACCTCCTCTTTGTACCTTAGCATCCAAATTTATCCTAGGAACTCTGGTCAGATTAGATGAAGGCCCACCAGTTGGGTGTTTGTGGGTATTCATGTACATACATGTGAATGTGGGAGTCAGAGGGCAACCTCAGCGTCATTTCTTAGAACCTACCCACCTTTTTTGTTGTTGTTCTTGTTGTTTTTCCTTTTGTTCAGTTTTGTTGTTGTTGTTGTTGTTGTTGTTGGGGTTTTGTTTTATTTTATTTCATATTTTAAACAGGGTCTCTANCTCTCTCTCTCTCTCTCTCTCTCTCTCTCTCTCTCTCTCTCTCTCTCTCTCTCTCTCCAAAATCTTGCTAAGTATATTTAAGTTGTCTGGCCAGTGAACCCCAGTAATCTACCTGTCTCTGCCTCCCCAGCACTGGGATTACAAATGTACTGCCATGCCTGGCTTTGTGTGTATGCATCAGGGGATCTAACCTAGGTCCTTAGAGAGTCAAGGTAAGAAATGTACTGACTGACCTATCTTCCTAATCCTACATTCTACCCAGTCCCACATCCTACCCAGCCCACATCCTACCCAGTTCCTCATCTGTCCCAGTCCCACATCCTACCCAGCCCACATCCTACCCAGTCCCACATCCTACCCAGCCCACATCCTACCCAATTTCCTCTTTAAAACATCTACATCTGTATAGCCGTATTCTGAAGTGCTAAGACTTAGAACTTTATCCTATGAACTGAGGTGGAAGAATAATTTATCCGACACAAGGAGCTAGGACATCAACTTATAGATTTGGTGGGGAGTGGCAGTTCAGCATGGTATACCTCCTGCACCTCACCCACCCAAAGGAATCTACAACCACTCCAATCTGGGGGGGGTGCTATTTAAAAATAGGGTCATCAGAGATATAAGCAGCTACATTACTGGGGTGAGATCATCCACACACAGAGGGAGGTAAAGAAGAAGACGAGGGAAGAGATCTGCAGACTGTTGTCAGCAGCTTAAGTCAGAGTCAGAAGAGGCAACAGGCTCTCCCACAAGATCCTGTCACCATAATTTCAGATTCTCCATCATCAGAACTGAGAAGTTCAAATTTCTGGTGTTCTATTACCGTAGCCCTAAGACACTAACACACTGGACAAATGGCACAGCTAAACTAGAAGAAGCCAATCCTGAGCTTTGTGAAGAACTGCAGAGACTGACTCCACTCAAAGATAGCACACAAAGAATAGTCACACACACACACACACACACACACACACACACACGTGCGCGCGCATACACACACACATATGCACATGCATACACACACATGCACACACACACACATATGCACATGCATACACACACACATGCACACACACCACGTGCCATGGCCGTAGGTATACTGTGCCTGTGTGTTTTGGACCAGGAGCTCCTAAGGTCAGTGGATGTGATTCTGTGTCCTACCAGCTTTGAGCAGGTTCTGATAGAATCTGTGGTCATCCAGATGCATAAAATGGGAAGTGTGGGTTTCCTTTCATGCGGTCAGAATCCCACCTGAGACTTATTTGGATGCCACTATTTGAACTGGATTACACTCTTCATTTATATCAGTTTGCAGCCACTGCCTTATACAGACTCTTACAGGGGTTGGGTTTTAAAGGATGGAAAAGGGAAGAACTATCTCATCTCTATCACTATGTCTCTCTCTGTCTCCCCCTCTCTGTCTCCTTCTTTCTTTCTGTCTGTCTGTCTGTCTGTCTCTCTCTCTCTCTCTCTCTCTCTCTCTCTCTCTCCATATATATCTGCTCTATCCTCTTCCTAAATGATGTAGCTAGCCTCCAAAGGGCACTCCCCATCTTCTGGTACCCATGCTCCGTGACATCTGACTTTCAATTGTGAGTGGAGCCTAGTGACTCAATCCTGATGAGATGAATGTGGCACAAGTGTCACTTCCAAAAACAGATTGCAGAAACACTGGGACAGCCATGTTGCTTCTCTCTTCCTCTCCCTCCTTCTCCCCGTCCCTCTGAGTCAGAGGCCCAAACTGAACCTGTAATCAGATTCCTGATTCACAGAAACTGATGTAATGAGAGTTTGCCATTTTAAACTGCTAAATTTGAGGTCAATTTGTTATGTAGCAATACATAACAAATATAGCATATGGACGGCCCAATATGAAGAGACTTGCAATATCATCTAGAAAGGTCCTGAAAGGTTTCTCCACCTTCATTCAGCACCACAGGCCAGCCCCAATTTCAGTGAAACACAGTGCCACAAATGTTAATGGCTGTTACATAATTACTCCATTATACAACTGTCCCTGTGACTTCATCCCTTATATCTACTGAAATCTTTCTAGCTATAACTTAACCCTTCCTTGCTGAAGCAGGAATTGAGATAAATAAAATGAAGAACGCCAGCCCAGGACACACAGAGAATAGTCAACCTCTGTGTGACACCTAACACCAGGAGGCAAAGAATGATCACATGGGAGGAAACCCCACCAAGCCACCAGGAAAGCAATTGCTCCGTCAAAGCTGAGTTGCAGCCAGAGCAGAAGGATCAAAGAAAATGTCTATTCCTAGATGGGTAGGCCCTACCCATGGGGACCACAAAGATGCTGATCTCACAAGCTTAAAAAGTACCTATCCAAAACACAAAAGATCAGCCTACTCAATGGGCTCAACTCAAAGGGAAATAGACAAAAGCTTCAAATCCAGGAGAGAGACAACAACCCCCTCCAGAAGTCATTAACATTCTTACAGTGCCATCCCTATACAAATGTAAAGCTATCAGGAGATACATTTTTCTCAAACATAGATCAAAAGGACAAGCATGCTTGAGGCTTAACTTCACTTGCCAGGTTTCTCTGTTATCTTTGGCTTCCTCAAATGGGAACCACAGGCTTACATTGAACTTGGTATTGTCTACTTATTGTGGGATATCTGGCTGTGGATATAAAGGATCAAGTTTTTTAGCACGCTGGGTGAGGTTTTATCTCTTGAAAGTACATTGTTTAGAAGTGTAATAAGAACACCATTAAAAAATGGGGTACAGAGCTAAACAAAGAATTCTCAACTGAGGAATAGCAAAGGGCTGAGAAACACTTGAAAAAATGTTCAACATCCTTAATCATTAGAGATGCAAATGCAAATCAAAACAACCCTGAGATTCCACCTCACACCAGCCAGAATGGCTAAGATCAAAAATTCAGGGGACAGCAGATGCTGGCGAGGATGTGGAGAAAGAGGAATACTCCTCCATTGCTGGTGGGATTGCAAGCTTGTACAATCACTCTGGAAATCAGTCTGGCGGTTCCTCAGAAAACTCTCGGAAGATCCAACAATACCTCTCCTGGGCATATACCCAGAAGATGTTCCA
>NC_034611.1:20885012-20889965 GCF_900095145.1 Mus pahari | reverse complement strand
ACCCTATAGGTGGAACAACAATATGAACTAACCAGTACCCCCAGAGCTCGTGTCTCTAGCTGCATATGTAGCAGAAGATGGCCTAGTCAGCCATCAATGGGAAGAGAGGCCCCTTGGTCTTGCAGACTTTATATGCCCCAATACAGGGGAACACCAGGGCCAGGAAGTGGGAGTGGGTGGGTAGGGGAGCAGGGTTGGGGGGAGGGTAAAGGGGACTTTCAGGATAGTCTTTGTAATGTAAATGAAGAAAATATCTAATAAAAATTTTGGGAAAAAAAAAAGAAGTGTGATAAGATATCTGAAGGGAAAATCTTGCAACGAGGACCCTTCCGGACTTGTACACAAGATGCTGCTCTGCAGTGACTGTCACTGAAACAGTGGCAGTGATGGCAGTTATAAAAGCATCAAACTTAAGAGGACCAGAGACAGTGTTAATTTCAAAGCATTGTACCTATATGACTCTAGTGACACCTTTGATCTCTGTGCTGTTCTAGACATGGGCAATGGACTGCCGAATAGGTCCACCTGACCCTCCAGAGGCTAGAAGGGGATCACGGGAGCAGCTAAGGAAGACAGCTTCATGACATCACACAGCTCTCTCATTTCTTACCCAATGGTTCATTCTCCTGGATTTCAAATACAGTCATTGGAGACAGACATGTCGGTGGGTTGTCATTAATGTCAATAACTTTCACATGAATTTCCAGTGGATATGCAAGTGGTTTTCCATTCTCATCCTTGGCAGTCGCAAAGAAAACATGCTGCAATGTGAAGGTCAGAGGTAAGAAGATGCCGCCTTCACTGTCCCTTTAACCGGTGGAGGATAAAATAACTGTTTTGTTAACCATCTCTCACCTTAGTGTCAACATAATTAGAACTGAGAAACTAGGCGGGGTAAGTGAACTTCACCATCCCACAGATATCCTCACTCCCCCCTCAATTCTCAGTTCTAAGTATGTTGGCTACACTTGTGGGGAAATTATCGAATCACTGTGTCTTTGACAATGCACAAGCGTCTCGGATCTGGAACACGGTTTTGTTCTTTTGTTTTTTTAATTTACAATTAATTTGTCCCCGGCCGTAAGTAGACATAGGATTTGTCTTATGTCCCACCGACGTCCCATTTCACTCACCGAGTCCTTTTCCTCCCGGTCCAAGGGCTGAGTCACGTAAATATTTCCTTCTTGGTCAATCGAGAATGGGAACTGTGGCAGCTTCTCCTTGTTGATTAAGGAATAGTGGGCCCCTGGGTCATTCCACTGCACCTGCACGGTCAAAGAGAGCGGTGGGAAAAGACGCAAGAATGAACAGACTGAAAAGGTGATCAACAGCTTCTATATTCTCACGTCGGAGTGCACAACTCACAACTGTCTGCACATGAGCAGTTTCTTAGGGCAACTGAGTAACATATTTAAAATTCTCAACCTAAACTAACCTTAAAAGCAGACAAGGGAATTCTTTCTTCCTTAAAGCAATCTTTACAAACTCATGAAGAGTCCACATGTTGTTTTCTTCTAGAACTCTAACTGGGTATACCCTCAATTTATGAAGCAAAGGGCACTTCATATGATGTATGATGAGCTTCTAGAATCCACAATTAAGATGTATCCAGAGCAGTAAAAGATTCCTTAAAGAGGTGGTTTTAAACCTTCCTAGTGCTGAGACCCTTTAATACAATTCCTCATGTTTTGGTGATCCCAGCCATAAAATTATTCTCATTGCTACTTCATAGCTGTAATTTTGCTACTGCTATGGATCGCAATGTAAATATCTGATAAGCAGGATATCTGATGTGACCCCTATGAAAGGGTCATTCAACCCCCAAAGGGGTCACAACCCACAGGTTGAGAACAACTGACTTAGACTCATTCATTCATTTAGTTGAGATGCATGATAAGGTGTACCCCCTCAAATATTAAAGGCTGAAAGATCTCAGAAATAAAAATAACTACTGACCCCTAGAGTTATTCTCCACACAACAACAAAAACTACTCAAATGTAAGGCCTGATACATAGTCAAGGCCTGGTTTCTCTGATATTATTACTAACAACATATACTTATGGTATACCACATGCCACTCAACCAACTATAAAGCAGCTATATTTCACACTGCTGGATGAAAACAATAAAACACCACAATAGTGTGTGTGTGTGTGTGTGTGTGTGTGTGTGTGTGTGGTGTGTGTGTGTGTGTGTGTGTGTGCATGTGTGTGTGTGTGCATGTGTGTGTGTGTGTGTGTGCGCGCGCACACGCGCGCGCACGTGCGCACAGACACACGTGTGCACCTGGGCCAAGTTTTCTGCTTGTGATGATAATCTTTGGAGATGTAGGGCTTTGATTACTTAGTCTGCTTTGTAATTATATGATGCAAAATGTATCTAGTAAAACAATTAGTGAAGACCACAAGGATAGGTCTCTACATATCAAGGTATGGGTCTGAACTAGCAATAAATGTCACTTGGACACTACCTGAGTGATTTTGATGGGGTGAGGATCAGTCGAGTTTTCTCTAATCTCCACAGGTTCTGGGTTTTTCCAGATGTTCTCTTTGACAGAAATATCTACAGATGTGGTATCACTGAAGGAATTCTCATTCTGGCCCCCCATGTCCTTCACCGAGACCACCAGGTAGTAGGAAGGATTCTTCACTGGATCCAATTCCTGGGATCCTATAGAAGTAGGGGAGGAGAAGGAGAAAAGACATGTCCCCACAGGCGACAGACCTTCCTCTGACTGAGGTTTGTGAGGGCTTGCCTTGACTCACCTTCTGGAGTAAGCGATATTGCCCCTGTTTTGTTGTTGATTTGAAAGTACATAACATGGTTGATTTTGGGAAGCTGGATGACAATTTGATAAAACAGCTGGCCATTGGGAGTATCCGGATCATCCAGATCTGTAGCGTTGACGTACATGAAAGGCTTTCCTGGTGACAAAGCATACGCAGAAGAAGAGAATTGAAACTTAAAGCATCTGTGTCCATGTCCTGCCTCAGGAGATGCAGCGAGAGTGGAAGAAATGGCCTCAGTTCCTAACTGGAAAAATTAATCTTTATTTTGTTTCCTATAGGAGTCCCCAGGCATATTTCAAAAAGTTATGGTGTTTGAAATCACATGTAGAAAAGGTCCATTTAAGAACAAGATAATTTAGTGGATGTTAAAGTAAAATAGTACAAAATATACCATTACTATATTGCTACCATCTGCAAGAAACATGCATTTTTCAAGTTTTGGTTATTGTACTGGATAGCTTTGTGTCAACTTGACACAGCTGGAGTTATCACAGAGAAAGGAGCTTCAGTTGGGGAAATGCCTCCATGAGATCCAGCTATAAGGCATTTTCTCAATTAGTGATCAAGGGGGGAGGGCCCCTTGTGGGTGGTGCCATATCTGGGCTGGTAGTCTTGGGTTCTATAAGAGAGTGGACTGAGCAAGCCAGTAAAGAACATCCCTCCATGGCCTCTGCATCAGCTCCTGCTTTCTGACCTGCTTGAGTTCCAGTCCTGTATCCTTTGGTGATCAACAGCAGTATGGAAATGTAAGCTGAATAAACCCTTTCCTCCCCAACTTGCTTCTTGGTCATGATGTTTGTGCAGGAATAGAAACCCTGACTAAGACAGTTATGTATCAAAAATGTCCATAATATCTGAAAATGCTATTAAAATATTCCTCATTTCCTAAACTACAGATCTGTGTGAGACTAATTTTTGTCATATACTACTTCAACAAAATAGCGTGTGGGAACACCATGGATCCAGACACAGACCTTTATCCCAATTATTTTTATTCATCCAGACATTAAAGAAACTTGCAAAGATTCAAATGATGTCATTTTTCTCATTAAACTATTTTTGTCTTGAAAAATATACTTTTCATTAGACACTCTGTGCTCTTTTAAATTATTTACTAAGTGTTTTACTTTCTAAGATGTTAGCCAGTGCTACACTAGACTCACCTTGTAAGAGCACAATTTTGAATTTCCAGAAAATTTTCAGTCAGTTATTTTTCTAGAGTTTGTTTAAATTTGATTACAAAAAAGGCATGAAAATAAAAACACCATATACTGGGGCTGGTGAGATGGCTCAGCGGATAAGAGTACCCGACTAGCCGGGCGTGGTGGCGCACGCCTTTAATCCCAGCACTTGGGAGGCAGAGGCAGGCAGATTTCTGAGTTCGAGGCCAGCCTGGTCTACAAGGTGAGTTCCAGGACAGCCAGGGATACACAGAGAAACCCTGTCTCAACCCCCCCCAAAAAAATAACAAAAACAAAAAGAGTACCCGACTGCTCTTCCGAAGGCCCGGAGTTCAAATCCCAGCAACCAAATGGTGGCTCACAACCATCCGTAACAAGATCTGACTCCCTCTTCTGGAGTGTCTGAAGACAGCTACACTGTACTTACATATAATAAATAAATAAAATCTAAAAAAAAAAAAAAAACCACCATATACTAAAACCAACCAGACCCAAAGTCTATAAACTCATGTATTAATAGCACTGGTAATTTGAAATAGGCCATGGTAGATAGTTATACCATGAAAACTTGCAGAGGGAACAAACCACACTTCTTCCCACTCACCCCAGGAGAAGTAGCTACTAAACACTGACCAGGATGCCACTAGAGACAGGAGACAGGGACAGGGACAGTGCAGTCATCCCTGAATGGTTACTTGTCTACTGGAGACTGAGAAAAGAAAAGAGTTGAGTAACACAAATGATTCCTTGATCTAAGTTGATGGAAAGATCAAGATCTAGACATAGAGCGTAGGTCAACATAGAGAAGGGCCGGGCCACAGCTGGGGAACAGCAATAAGGAAAGGAGCCAACGGTAACTCTAAGTATCCCACAAGGATATGGGAGAGCAAGTTCAGCTTTCCAGACAGTCCTTGGGTATTCTCAAGCTGTGTGGTATTGGGAGGGGTATGGGAATCTTTCGGGATAGCATTTGAAATGTAAA
>NC_034611.1:20854685-20884811 GCF_900095145.1 Mus pahari | reverse complement strand
TTTTGTTTTTTGAGACAGGGTTTCTCTCTATAGCCCTGGCTGTCCTGGAACTCACTCTGTAGACCAGGCTGGCCTCGAACTCAGAAATCCTCCTCCCTCTGCCTCCCGAGTGCTGGGATGAAAGGCGTGTGCCACCACGCCCGGCTGATTTACTTCATTTTTAATTGGGGAGGAGTATGAGCACACACATGTGGGCGTCCACAGAGGCAAAAAAGCAAAACAGACAAACGAACAAAACAATGAATTCCTTAAAGCCAAAGTCACAGGCGATTTATGAGACACTCAGCAAGAGTGCTCAGAACTGAACTCAGATCCTCTGAAGAGCAGAAAGGCTCTTGCTGAGCCTTCTCTCTAGATCTCCTAGAGACATTTTTTTATTGTCACAGTTTAGAGACGGGAGGGTCCCTGGCATCTCACAGATAGAGGTCAGAGATATTTCCAAACATCCTACAGTAACCAAGACTAAACAGGGCCAAGGATGAGAGACTTTGGTACAGAACAATTGGCACAATAAAACAGCATTCAGATCGCTATGAAATTTACATAAGTTAGTAAGTCTTGTGGAGCTATAGTGACAACTGCCAACCACACAATTTCAGTCTTTCATCACCCCACAGACATACTCAGACTGACTGTTTTACCTGGGCGAGAGTTCTGCCTCACTGAGCCTTCATATTTTGACTGGAGAAACGTGGGTCGATTGTCATTGATGTCCTTGACTTCTATGTTGATGGGGACTGGGCCGTCCACTATAGCTCCACGAGAATCCAAGGCTGCAAGCTGTTGTTGAAGAAAAGAAAGCTACTTTGTGACTCTGGACTTAAGATACATGCCCAAAAGTCACTTATAGGGATTTAAAATTCAGAAGACCAATGGTCTGGTGACTGCTGGAGATTGGAGATGAAGAACCCACAAAAGCCCAAATTATGTACTGCTAAAATAAGGGTCCAATCAGTTAAGCTAGCCTGATGATGACAGTGGCTTTCTAGATGTTCAGGGTACTGGACGCAAGACATTACTCATGTGATGGTGTGCTATGTCTCCTCAGAGCTGGCACAGTGGTCGGTCTACAGAGCCCATGGCGGAAAGTGACGGACAGGATGCTTTCAGCTTGCTCTTTTTAGTTAGTGCTCTGCCCTTCTAGCTATTCAGAAACCTACTAGGAAGCTATGGGGAAACGGAAAGGAAGAGCACTTCCAGTAGGCCCCTGCGTTCCTTCTGCATCCCGGAGCCGCAGTGGCTCTGCGCAGCACTGATGCTGCCTTCATAGTGGGTGTGAGGCCCACACACCAAGCACGAGGAGCACAGTGCTGGCCTTCAGCCCCAGTACCCAAATGAGTACAGCCATTTGAGGACTTTGATCATGGAAATTGGATTACTATGGTCAAAAAGCCCTCTGTAGTCAGTTTCAAAGAGGTGAGGAGAATGAGGGGAAAAGGAAAGGGGAAAAGGAAAGGAGGGAGGGAGAAAGGGAGGGAGGAAAGGAAGGAAGGAACAAGGGAGGAAGGGAAGAAGGGAGGGATGGAGGTCATGTGAGGACTGCAGTTTTGCACTGATGTCAGGAGAGCTGAACAAGAAGCAAGGGATAAAGGTCCTGGGGGATTCGGGAACTGAGGGGACTGCAGAAGCCTGCGTGTCATCCCACTGCATGTCATCCCACTGTCTCAGCTCACCTGCAGATGATGAACCGCTCTTGTTTCTCTGTCCAGGGCTCTTGTGTGATACAGAAGTCCATCCTTTTCTATCTTAAATATACCATCTGTCTCTCCTGTTAGCTCGAAAGTCACAGCTGGAGGGTTGGTCTTAAACTGAGAAAAAAGAAAAAAAAAAAAAAACACATCGCATCAGGTTCTGAGGAAAACACAATGCTGTAGATCTGTAGAAAGATGTCTATTTCCACTTTTTATTTGTACATCACAGAATAAGAAACCTTGAGCCCTTCCTTTATGGTGGCAGTGCTAAAATCTTATCTATGCATCCTTTATGGAGCATTCAGAACACATTATTATATCCTCTCAAAAAACAGAGCATCATACGATCCAGTATGCTGATGTGGTGCTTTAAACTGTAGCTAAGGCTAAAAGATAGTTTTCAATGAACATGTGAGAGCCATGATGTTACCAGCATCTAAGAAACATTAAGATTTCTAGCTTTATTGCCAAAACCAAAAGATGTCACTCAGTACTTTAATACTTGTGACAAAGATGAAGACACAAGTTAATGTTAAGGAAAACAGTCTAGAAGTGCCTTCAACGTCACATATTCCTGAATGATAATCTTCATGGTGACGTTTTACAACATAGAAAAACTAATCAACAACTCTTCATGAGGTAGATGCAGCTCCTTATAAGACAGCAGTGAAAAATTAGGAATTCTGCATGAAACTAAGAATATATAAAAGTTATTAAACTTCATTAATAATTTTAAGTACATTTCATCGATATTAGGCTGCAAAGAAATAGATATATTGTTAATAGGATATAATTTATATGACCCATCTGGAGATGGCTTGAGGAATAAAGTTCTGTCTTTGATAGTAAACAATAATATAAAAATTTGGAATTTTTAAGCATGAATTATATTCTTAGCATGCAAGAGGAAATGTTTATTATGTTAGCAAAGTTAAAAACTCAGATATCTATGAATTCATGAATTCTTAAAGCAGAGAACATGATCAATATTGATCCTTTAAGCTTCATTATAAAGGGCAAAACACACAATACAATAAAGTAACAAAAGTACACAAGAGTAAAGCCAGGCCGTGGTTGCCTCTGAAGCAGAAGTGCGCATGTCAGCAGTGTGTACAAACAAGGCGAGAATAGCATGGGTAGACGGGGCTTTACAAATCCGCTTGTCGATATTACGGCTATTAATAAGCAGTGCTGCTGTTAGTGTTTTAAGACGAGTATGACGTCAATGGGAGAGGTGGAGTGAGACCCTGCTATTCCTCCATCAAAGCATGAAAATGTTGGTAGATAGTGGCAAACACCAATTTATCAACCTTGTCAGAGCATTGGAACTGACCAAAACCCTCCTGGATGTCAATGTGCACCAACCTGTGCTGTTTTAATTTGCCTTGCCCCACTGACCTTCCAGCTCGGTGTGAAAGAGGATGCAAGGGACAGAACAGACTTGCCAGCACAGTGTGGCAGTGGACAGAGAAGACAGTAACTCCCAAAGCCACTGCCAGAGAACCATCATTGTATAGCCTGCTGGTGTCTATTTAATCAGAGTCAGTTCTCGTCACTATTAGCGTCCCCGGACTTCTGTTGAAAAGACCCATGCAAAACTGGTGGGCATAGTACTTCACACATAGATCTCAGCACCTGGGAGTCTGAGGCAGGAGGATTGCTGTAAGTTTGAGGTCAGCTTAAGATATAGTACCAGGCCAACCCAAGGTCTATATAACAAGTCCTTGTTGTGAATAAAACATCTCCCAAAGGCTTAGGGAACAGGGTACATCACTGAAGAGAGATTAAGTGTGTGTGTGTGTGTGTGTGTGTGTGTGTGTGTGTGTGTGTGTGCTGTCTTTTGGATAAGACATGGATGTTGTACACATGAACTAAGTTAAAATTCCACCATGGGTAGGGGCAGTGCTACCAAGGCCCAGCCCTCACTTTGGAAGTATTGCAGTTGATGGTTGCTGCAGGGAGGGAGAGTCACTGTTCTTAGGAGAGGTGTGGCCACTGGCACACCATGCCCAATGGATGACCTTATACTATGCACACATATATGCAGCTCTACTTGGAGTCAGGGGTTAAAAGTAACCATTTAAAAAGAAGACATGAAATTGTTTGGGAGATGCATCGGGAAAGGTCTGGGATGGGGAAACTGGAGTGGGGAGTAGTAGCTGGATATGATTAAGATATACTGTATACATGACACATGTAACATTTTCCAAGAATAAATAAAAATATTTTTTAAAATAAGTAATCTTCAGACCTGTGAGCAATGGCTACTGTTGAGGCTGAGGCAGGAATGATAGCTGAAGCAAATGAGAAACTGGCCACACATTTAAAGGGAAGACTGGGGAATACGCTGCCCACAGGGGACTTTACAAACTTCCTGTGTTGGTACTTGGAGCATCATGCATTAACCGAGCTGCCAGCATGGGCAGGAAAGGTCAGAGAAGGCTCTAACCCCTCACCTCTGGCTGATGTTGAGGCTCGACACACATATGAAATGAAGGGAAAACCAAAGCTATAAACTCTCCACCACACTGCTGGTGGCGTGCTCCAACGTGCTCCAAGAGCCTGTTGGTAAAGGCTAAGACTTTCTGAACCGATGTACCTAACATAACCTCCGTACAGTCATTAACCGAGCACCAAACTGAGCAGGAACTTCAGTGGCTGAATGTAACAATGAACACTGACTTTTCAGACTTAGCCCATAAAAGCCGCTAGGCAAGAAGTAGAAGCAATATGTTCTAAGGAAGGAAGCGATAGGATGCCTAGATTACCATATCACATCATTTAAAATGTCCACTCTTCAATAAATGTCTGTGTGACAGACAGCTAAATAAGTAACTAACATACGTTGTAGATACAAAAACTGTTCCTAAGGAAGCCCTGATGTTGAACTTGCTAAAGATCCTAAGTGATCTTTTTTTTTTTTTTTTTTTTTTTTAATGTAAGTACACTGTGGCTGTCTTCAGACACTCCAGAAGAGGGCATCAGATCGTGTTACAGATGGTTATGAGCCACCATGTGGTTGCTGGGATTTGAACTCCGGACCTTCGGAAGAGCAGTCGGGTGCTTTTACCCACTGAGCCATCTCACCAGCCCAAGTGATCTATTTTGAATAGATCCAGGACTAAAGGAAGCCTTCTCTAGAAGACTAGGGAAAGCATAATAAGAATAGAGAATGCAGACATAAAAATTTGTTTGTTTGTTTTTTTAAGTAGGATTTCTGGAGTTGAAAAAATATTAGTTAAAATAAACATTTGAGAGAACTTGAAAAAATATTTAAGCTCGTGGAAAACGAGAGAACTTGAAAAATGAACTACCTACCTTAAAATACAAACAAACAAACAAACAAACAAAAACCCAATATCGACAAAAATGAAGGCCTGAAAAGGCACCATCAAGCCAGTGCATACATGTGCTGTAAAATTCCCATGTGGGGAGGAAGAATGAAGAGAAAAGATTATTTGAAGACAGAAGGCCTAAAACTCCCCAAATGTGAAGAAGACACTCGAAGACCCATCCATGGAGCTCAGTGAACTGCAGAAAGCAGAAAACACAGACACACGATCCCAGATGCAGCGTCATCAAACATCTGAAATACAGAGCACCCTGAAGAATAGCAGGAAGGACACTAGTGAATGTAAGCGTCAGGACACACAGAACTCTTCAATAAAGTGAAGAGGTTTCTCAGCAAGGCCAAGGGCTATGAAATAACACATCCCAAGTGCTACAGTTGGTGAGACGAGGAAGACTTCTAATCCAATAAAAACAATTGCTCCAAGTGAGGGTGAAGTTAAGCTAGAGCCAGACAAAACAGAACTTAAGGCAAACCTGTTATAGATTAAAACGTAAGAGTTGGGTGGGTGGCTCATCCTTATAATCTCTGCACTTGGGAAGCTAAGGGGAAAAAAAAAGATTTCTCGCTAGCCTGGGCCATAGAATGAGTTAATAGCTTGAGCTACAGAGTGAGATCCTATTCAAAAGGAAAGACAAGATACAGCAGGGTTAATATGCCAGAAAACTAGAGCTATTGTAAATATTTGCGTACCTAAATGTTAAAGACAGTCTCTGAAGTGCATCAAGGACTGGGGAAGTGGACAAAAATATTAGGATAATGAAACTGTCATTACTGACAATTTCAAGACATCACTTCCAATAATGTATAGAGCAAATCAAGAACCAATAAGGAAAGGAAGCTTGGAATAGCACCACAGACAAACTTGAAGCGACACCAACAGAATACTCCATCCAACAAAAGCAAACTCTACGGGATATTCTCCAGGGTAAATCCTATGCTGTGATAAAGTCATCAAACATTTAAAGGATGCGAGTCATACCAAAAATATGTTCCCTTATACAGTATAAAACCTTACACTTATATACATATCCTTATGAAACCTATAGTACGCCAGAATTAGGGGCTTTACAAGTAAGTGACGTAACAATATGCTTTCCTAACCAACAGCTTAAAGACGAATTCTCAGTGGATGTCCATTTCCTTGCCACTTCAAACAGAACAATATAAACACGGGTTTTCACAAGTATCTCTTGTAGGATGCACTATCCTTTGGAAATGTGTCCCGGTATAGCATCATTGGATGACAGGGAAATTCTCTTTGATAAAGAATAGTGTTTGTCACTCCCATACCCAAGGCTCAGGAAACATTGTGGAAGAAGGGGCGAAAGGTTGTCAGAGCCAGAGGGTCAGGGAGTTTACTGTGAGACTGTGTCTCCTAATAACATCAACATAATGAATAGGTTATATGTAAGAATATATATATGTATATATTTTTATACATGGTATAACAATTAGTGAAAAAAAGCCATGAATTTGAAAGAGAGTGGGGAAAGTATCTGGGAGGGTTTGGAGGGAAGATAGGGAAGGGATAAATGATGTAGTTATAATCTCAAAAAAAAAAAAGTCAGAATTCATGCAAACGATTGAATTTCATAAAAAGACAGTAGGAATCGGGCTCTGTGGGATTAAAAGTAAGACATAATTGGTTTTGGAATCAGTTAAAATCATTTTAAAGGTACCTTTGAAATGATTTCCTACTTGGAATTATTTAAATGTATAATGCCATTACTAAGAATAATAGATAGTGGGGGCTCTCAAACTGAAGGTTCAAGGGGAGCTAAGTGATGTGCGCTGTGGACTCTGGGATTCTACTGATCCTCTTTTTACTTTAGAATAAACTTTATTTAACTATGAAAAAAGTTTATCATTTCTAAGCTGGTATTCATGGGAGCCTAAGTATGCCTAAGCATACTGAATCCTGGCAATAACCCTTCATTCTTTGAAAGTATAGTAGTCAGCCCACACACCCTCGCCTACAGGCCAACCTATGGAAAGGTTTTCTCCATTAAGATTCTTCCTTCCCAGATGACCCTAGTTTGTGTTGAATTGACATGAGCAAAAGAAAACAAACAAAAACCCAGCCAGCACTGTGCGGAAAGTAAACTTTAACTACAAAGAAATAAGACATCACAAACACTTTGAAAGCTATAATAGGAAGGAAGGAAGGAAGGAAGGAAGGAAGGAAGGAAGGAAGGAAGGAAGGAAGGAAGGAAGGAAGGAAGGAAAGTGGCAGTGCAACAGATGTAGACACACAATGCTAACAGAATTGTAAAACCGCTCACTTGCCTGATAAAAATTTGTAGATCAACAAAAAGTTAAAATAATAAACGTGTAGGTTGCATGATCAGCAGTAGACAGCCAGCACAAAACTAACTCAGTAACATCTTTGGAGGACGCATGTCTCACAATATCATATCAAGACTGTTCCTGTTTCTTTTTAAATTTTATCTTATTATTTTATTTTTATTGTATGTTTATAATTTTTCTTCTTTCCACCCTACAGGTCTTTTTCACATATATGATGGCTTCCAGTTTTCCAGTCTAGTGTTTGCATGGGCTTCCTGGACGCGCCCGTGATTGGGTCTCTGTTTCGCATGTCTCTCTTGGGATCTTTTCCTTATGGTTATTTTGTCCAATTCTGATGCGTTAGTTTTTGCTTTTATCTTATTTTTATTATTAATCCCTAGAAGCCTGTTTGTTTTCTCATGAGAGACAGAAATGGTGTGGTGTGGAGGAGAGGGGAAGGGAGGCCATGTCTTACTGAAAGCCAGTGGAGCCCAGAGTGAAGGGCGATCTGCTCTATTCTGAGCTGAGCAGCAGACAGACTTCTGATGGCCACCAACTCCCACTCTCCACCCTGGACCATCTATTACCTTCTTGCTAAACAAGCACGTCCACCCTCTGCCTGTTGCTGATCCAATGACTATTTCCTTCCGGACGTACTACCTCGCCTTCCAATACTCAGTCCACAGAGGCTGAAACCTGTCTGTCCACCACTATCTTCCTTGAAAATCAAAGTGTTTATCAATTTCAAAACTAAATAAAGTTTGCCACTCGTTCTTCTGCTGTCCTTTGACTACCTTCCGCAAGACCCTTCCATGCATGGGTTTGCTTTTCAGTTCCTCTTCTAGCCAGTAAGCTCACCGGGTCAGGAGAAGGTCTGGGTCCATGAGGGACTTCTCCTGTTTACAAGCTTTTGTTGTGCAAACCTTGTTCCTTTATTTCAAACCATTGGTTAAGTAAAATTGGCTACAGCCAGTTCCTGGAGGGATTCGAGGTTCTTGACCTGGTTGGAGAGACCAGGAGAGAAGGGGGAAGGGAAGAAAGGAAGCATCCATGAGGGGAGATGATGAAGGGCACAAGGCCAGGAGAAACAGCAATTGTCTGGGGTACACGGCTGGGAGGGAGCCAGGGCAGCAGTTAGAAGAGTTGATTAGGGGTGACCCCCCAGTAATTGTCAAAGCCAAATAACCATAGGCTGAGTCTCATTTACTTGTAAGCCAGTTGTGGATAAGCTTAAATGGGTTGTACCTCATAGTAGGCATTCTGTTTATGCAAAATAGATAGATAGATAGATAGATAGATAGATAGATAGATAGATAGATAGATAGATAGATAGATAGATTTGATGCCTAGTGTGTAAACTTCTTATCAGATTTTAAAGTATAATGTGCTAAGGAAATAGATAAAAATATGTCAGGGAGACTCTGACATGAGCTCCCTGGCAGGGCAGAAAACAAGAAAGACTTGGGCTGCAGACCCCTAGCCAGGACCCTGCACTCTCCCTGGCTCTGTCTGTCTTTCAGTCAAAGGATAGATCTTTCTAACCAGAAATGTAAGTCAAGCCCATTTGTACCGTACGACGTACTGGTGAACTGTCCTGTGATGTTTAAGCTTGTTGGAACATGGGCTCTGGGAACAAGGGGGGGGGGGGTGCTCCTATTCCAGGTTTCAGCTTGCATATTTCAAGTGTCCTCTAAGACACGTTGTTGGAAAAATGAGCTGACCTCCCCACTCTGTGACAAAGAGGTGGAAGGGGAGCAAAACAGTACAGGAGGAAATGCAGAAGGGCACAAGGCCAGGAGAAACAGCAAGTGTCTGGGGTACACAGCTGGGAGGGAGCCAGGGCAGCAGTTAGAAGAGTCGATTAGGGGTGACCTCCCAGTAATGTGTCCTCGAGAGCAGCTAAGAGACAAACTCTTCCCACGCAAGGTCACTGCTGTTTATCCCGTGTTATAAAGATGCCTGTGGTGGGAAGAGAAGGCAGACACGCACATGTAGAGAGGATGCTCTGCCTGGACCCTCGGGTACATTTGTAGGGAATGTCATCTTCTTCTGATGCATATCAGTGACCCCCTGAGGGAGAGTCAAGGTTCTTCACTCCACCTTCAAACATATGGTGTACACATATTTATGTGTTCTGAGTATGCGTTCTTATGTATACGCTCTCTCGTGTGCAAACACACACACACACACACACACACACACACACACGTGTGGTAAGATTTTAACATCAGAAGTCTCTATTAATATCCACATTATTTCATGTGATGCATGTTGTATGTGGTATGGGTACACGAGTGTGAGTACACAGCTTGAATTTCCCTGCACACTCACGAGGAGGTCAGAACAGAGTACTGGGTGTCTTTGCCCATTACTCTCTGCCTTTTTGCCATGGGACACAGACTCTCACTGATACGGAGCCTGCTGTTTGGAGTAGGCTGGCCAACCAGTGCAGTCTCAGGGTCTGACTGCCTCTTCCCTCAGTGATAGGGTTACAAGCACCCATACCCAGCTTTTACGTGGGTGCTCGGGATTCAAATTCGGGTCTTGGTGCTTGCAGAACAAATGTCCTTACCCACTGAGCCACCCTCATAGGTCTTCTCCATTCTGTTTTACAAGGAGAAATGTGACACTGAACGTAGAGGTCACTGACTTGGGCAAGAAGAGCTGGGCCAGCAAGCCCCTGCGGTCCTCCTGCTTCAGTCTGTCCAGGGATGGCATTATAGGTACAAGCCACTTTATCTAGTGTTTCATACATGTGGTTGCTGAGGATCCAAACTCACGTCCTCACGCTTGCTGTGGCAAGCACTTTATCAATTGAGCCATCTCCCCAGCCCCTACTGCTTTTCATGGGTACCTAACTACCTGCCAGGATTGTGGCTGGGATATGAGTTGTCTGCCCCCAATAAGGCTCATGTGTTGGAGGTCCTGTCCCCATCTGGTGATGCCATTGAGGGAAATTGGATTGTAAGAGTGTGAACATCATCAGGAGACAAAATGCAGTAATGACTTCATTTGCTGAATGGGCTCGTAGGAAGTGGGGACGACTTAGAGCAGTGGTTCCCAATCTTCCTAACACTGCAACCCTTTAAGATAGCTCCTCACATTGTGGTGATGACCTTCTAACCACAAAATATTTTTGTTTCTGTTTCATAAATGCGATTTACTGCTGCTAGGAATCACAATGTAAATATCTGTATTTGCCCAGGGTCTTAGGTGAACCTTGCGGAAGGATCGCTGGACTCCCAAAGGGGTCCCAACCCACAGGTTGAGACCTTCTAACATAGAGGAATGGGTCACGCTCTAGAATACATAGCTTATCTCTGGACCCTTCCTGTTCTCTCTGCTTCCTACAACCACAGGCCTTGGCTTTCCTCCACCGTGCCCTGCCTCGCCACAGGTTCAGGAAATGGAGCCAAGTTACCACGGATGGAAACGATGAGTCAAACTCTTTTCTCGCTTAGTCGTTCTCCTTCCACCCCCAGTAGTTTGCAATTATTATTGTTTGAAAGTGAAATGCTGCCCACAGGCTCCTGTGTTTGAATGTTTGGGCCCCAGCTGGTGGCCCTGTTTTGGAAGGTTTTTGGAGGTGGAGCTCACTGGAGGAAGCACATCACAGGGTCACTAGAAAGAGGAGTTGAGGTTTTATAGCCTGACCCTCACTTCCTGTTTTCTCTCCACTTACAGAGCGCGTACGAAATTTGAGCAGTGTCTCAGTGGTTAGGTACCTCCTGCCCTGCCTTCCATACCATGCTCGACTGTATCCTCTGCTACTGTGCACCAAAGGAAATCCTTCCTCCCTTAAGTTGATTGTTGTCAGTGTATTTATCACAGAGACCGAAAATAAAACTAAAATCATCACAGTAATGGAAACGGTGATTAACATGTCCAGCGTGACTCAGGCAACCCATAGGTAAGAGCATCAACCGGCATTCAGAGGAGGCGTGCAGGAAGTCAGGCTGTGGTCACACAGACGCTCCTCCACCCCTTTCAAACATCTCACAGGTCAAGCCAGGTGAGCGGATGCCCTAAAGATCACAAAGCCAGCATCTCCCAAAGAAATCAGCAGCTTTTGCACTCAGGACAGAGGCGGAGCCCATAATGCCGACCTCCTCTGAGAGGAACTGGCCACTGCGTGATTAAGGGAACCTGTGTGAGGATGCCGGCTCCTCCTCGTATGCTACACCCGTATGCTACACCCACACTGCTCTGCAACTCAGCTTCATCAAAGTCACAGAGGATGAAAACTGCCCGCCTTTGCGTTACTCCCTGCTGCTCAGTAGAGATGAGAGCAAAGGTCCACCATGAACAGAAGATAACAAAGATCAGCCTTTACCTGGAATATGATTTGACTCGGTTCTTGGCCTTCAAAAATAGAGAATGTCATGGGCTTCAGGGGACCGCTGAACTTCCCTTCTTGGCCATATCCACTGGTCTGTTAATAAAGAGAGAGAGAGAGTGAATGTCCGGGTGTCACTTGCAGAAACAATGTATGGAGCCAAGGGTTCCACAATGGCCTAGTGTGTATTGAGGGACTTTCCTATTTTGCCAAAGTAGTCTGCCATGAGTTTCAAATTGCTTTTTCTCATTTAGCCATGGGAAGAATCTTAACTCCCATGTTACAAAGGAGACTTCCGAGTGTGAAGCCCGGAGTAAGACATGGGTGTGACAAGCAGGGACAGCATGGTGTGTGACAAGCAGGGGCAGCAGATGCACTGTCTTAACTAAGCAAAAGTCCGTGGTCCCTCAGGAGCCATTCAGCCTTCTAAATTATACATGGTTACACCAGCTTTTGTGAAATACCCCTACCACTTAAAATGTCCTGTGACATTTGTGACATGTCCCCAGCACCCTGGAGTCTATAGTCACCTCAAAGGCAGTTGAATGTATCAGAGGGAGAAAGAATATATAGATAGTTTAGCACGACGCTCACTTGGCACACAGTCACGTGGTAAATTCTCGTCAAACTGGAAGTTCAGCATACTTCACAACTGGCCAACACTTTATAAATTAAAATCATAAAGTGTTTCCTTCAAGCAGTGGTCTCACATGATTCTAAAGCCTAAAGACCTTAGAAATTTAAGCATCTCAACAGTCACTCAAATCCAGACCAGAATAGTAAGGAAAGTTTATAATTGCTAAGCTGATATTCATGGGAGCCTTCTCTAAGCATGTTGAATCCTAGTATAGTACAGTTAGCCCTGTTGAGACTAAGGCATAGAAAAGTTATTTCCCCCGCAGAGTAACTAGAAGCGGGATTTGAACCTGCAACTCTGGAACCAGTCTTCTCAACCCACAGGTGTTATTGTCCACCAGGGGATGCAAAAGTGATGAAGGAAAGTTGGCTGTAATAGGGAGGTGCCAGAAGGCGTGGCTCCCACCATTCCAACCCCTGGGGAGTACTCCATAGCCAATGGCTGCCATCCCTACTGACTCTTACTGTCACTCCTAAAGGGAGATGGGAGCAGAATAGAGCAGGTGGACAGTCATCCAAACCCAGAACCAGAAGTTAATGTCATAATCTGAATGCTGGCCTCTCCTTCCAAAAGGGAAAGAGCAGCTATGGCTGGCATTTCTACCCCTCCCTGTTCTCAGAAAGGTCACTGGCTTTGTATGTGCAACTGGAGAGTCACCCAGAGCTGTGAGGAGTCCAAAGAGAAAAGCGTTCCCACCTCTGATATATCACAGAATGGTTAGCCCCACCCTGGATTTATCATTCGGGCTTCCTGTTACCGCTGAGAAATAACCCTTCATTTATTTAAGTTGCCCCAAGTCCCAATTTCCTATGATTTGCAGCTAAAAGCATTTTTAACTTCCACAATAGTTTTCCAGACTTCTAGCCACCGTCTCTCTGAGCTTGCCTTCCTTCAGGAGCCTTTCCTTCCTTCTTCTCAGGTCTTCTCCGGTTCCATTACTTCTAGAAGGTGAGGCAGGAGAACTACACACAGGCCTCCAGTGTGGCTGTGGCGGATCTAAGACAAGGGCAGTGTTTTCTGCAGTGCTACCAGCGAGCTGAGCTCCAAGGCTTGTCTCTGAGACCACCCAGCGAGCCATCAGCCTCGCAATTATCCACACCAGTGGAAACTTCCTTAGCCCACAGACCTCACAGGCAAGGCTACGTTTTACACATACAGACAAGCTAGCACACTGCAGGGAGGGAGAGTCAGTTCCAGGGTTCAAAGTTGCATCCACCTCCTCCTCGTATCGGGGCAACAAATCTTTCTTCCCTCCCATTTAACATGACTATTGGGGCTATAAAGATTTCAAATTGAATGTGAACAATATGAGTCACCAAAAGCACCGGCCAGAGCTGAGAGGGGTGGCTTAGTGGCACCATTTACAGAGAGGAAGGCAAGAAGAAAATGAGCCCACCGCCAGCGAAGTACCACAGCTAAATGTTCATTCTCTCTGAGCTCAGTGCTGCTTCTTAATTCATAATCATGTGATCACCTCCTATCTCTGGGCTAGGTGCTGAGCAAAGCCTGTTAAGATGACCTCATTCATTATTGAGGGAAGGTCTATATGGATACAGATGCTGGACATTAAATATTTACTACTAGTGGCTTTTATGTATTCAGAGCTTAGGCTGTGCTGCTCCTTGATGTAAAAACTCCTTTGTGTCAAATGCTAGGATTAGACCCAGTGCAGAGGACAGAAAACTGAGGTTTAAAGCTTAAAGCTACTCAGTCCATTTCCTATCATGGGTAAGTTGTAGCCACAAACTAGGACCTGACACTGGTGTTACTGTCCCCCTGTGATAACGTAGGCAGGAAAGATAGGAAGGGCGGTGGTCCTCATTCAGACCCAGGCTGTGAGGATTCTCCTAGGAACTGAATGGCAGTCTCCTCCTTAACCTTGAGGGAAGTCCCAGAAATCTTGGCTCAGTTCTATGATCCGGAGGGTGGGGTGATAAAAATATGTTTTGTAATGTGTTAAGGTGTACATATGCGTTATATATAATGTATGTTGATAAAAAAAAAAAACATTAAACCTTTTAAAACTATCAGGCCCTCGGAGGACTTTGAGGACTTAAAATTTGGTGTGTTGTTTTGGGGTACAAGAAAAAAGGAAGCAAGATTTTAGGTGCAGCAGTCTAAAAACTTCCTTTGGTGGAAACAAGCAAAAACACACCTGAGATCTTGGTTCATAAAACAGTGAAACTTTGGACATCCTTCTGCACCACAGGAGCCTTGTGAGTAAAATAGAGATGGTACCCCACTGTCTACCCAATAGCTGGGGCCCAGTTTCCATTCAGTTCCGTGCTGAAAGCCTGTCAGACAATACCAACAACAGAAGATGTGGCTAACGACAACTTTAACTAGGAACCTCCGAGCCATTTATGAAAATAAAAATACAGAGCGTAGAAAGGTGAAAACAGGAAAAAAATATATAGTTTCTTGATACGCTTTTGTGGGTGGCTTTCGTAGTTGTTTTTAAAGTTGGGTTATAGAGACTTACAGATGAATCCCTGTAATTCTTTTCAATGGCCAGAAGCTACAGGTGGAGGGTGAGTTTGTTCAGTCCTGGCTGTAGCTCTGTGGTAGAGTGATTTTCTATGTATAAGGTACGGGGTGGAGACAACAGCGGCAGAGACAGAAACAAGCTATAGCCACAGAGCTCAGTTTGCCATTCCACGGCTTATTAGCTTCTAAGGGCTGAGGGTAAAGTGCAGCCTTCAGCTGATGGCAACCGTGGGGCTTGTGTGGTCGCTTCACACGGGAACACGTCACATCTTTCTGTACAATTCTGATAAACCACCTTTTGAAAATGTGGTAATGACTGTTCTTTTCATGGTGTGGAGTGGAAGGATGTCAGGAAATATCCTGCAGAGACCCTCTGCGCTTACCAAATAAAGTGTGAGAAAACACAGGAAGTGAAGCTGGGCAGAGACCATCTTGCTCTCTTCTCTTGGACTCCTGTGAGTGAACCAGAGATAAAGCGTGTTAGTTACCAGCCTGCTAAGCCACATCTTCCCAATAGTCAGAATCTTTGGAAGACCTCTAGTCACAAACCGAACATAATCGAGTCCTTAGAGGCCAGCTCTCCCCTGTGTGGGATGCCTGAGCTTCCGGAAGCTTCTGGCTCCCCATCTATAGCAACGCGCCAGTCAGCATCTCCAAATGCGCTCCGTAATGTCTGTGATTAACTCACTTCGGAGTCTTAGAACAAAGGCAGAGCAGATTTCTTTCGGTCATTTTTGCTCTGCGTTTTGTTTTATGATTTTTTACTTGTTCTTATAGGTGTGGTAGACGCCAGCAAAGTTAGGTCGGATCATTTTCATGGTACTGACTCAAATTCATGGTTCTGACTCAAAGCTGAAAATACGTGAGTTTCTACAAGTGCAGGAAAACCAAGAACTTCTACAGCCTTCCGAGACCTCGCCAGCTGCCCCCTTGGTCTTCTGAATATTATTACAGCCTATGCTTTTGGGTGCTCCAAAAGAACTCATATACTATTTCCTAGCTCCCCGCCCCTTTAAGGCTTTACATTTCACAGAAATTTTAACTTTCATCCTGACATATGCCATGACTGATTCCAGTATGTAAATAAAATTCACACTTGGCCTGTAAGGCAATGCAGCTGCCAAAGTGAAAATAAATAAAATTTTAAAAGAACAAGCAAGGAATCAAAGCATGTATTCATTTCACTAAAATTCCAAGCCAGTTTATTATTATCCTTAGGGATTATGGAGGGCCTTGCCTTAGTTCATTCTTTCATTTGTTTAAAGTTCTCTACATTGAATATGTATCACTAATGTCAATAGCATAAAAAAATAATTAAAACTTTAATCATTATAATACCTTTAAATGCCTTTAAGAAGAGGAACGTGATATTCACTTGAGCCTCACAAAAGCCCTGGGAGACAAAACCAGCATGTATCACCTTCAGACCCCCTGGTTGAAAAGCCCTTAAAGTGCCACCACAGAGCTGGGCAGACAGTGCCACAGAGCCAGGCAGCCCAGCTGGCTGCCTGGCCCTATTTCAACCATAAGTGAAGAATTTCGTTGCTCCACACCCCAGTGTCCTTATTTGAAAAAAAAATGCTTAGTGATTACTTAATAATAAACATGCAATAAGGAATTGTCATTGGGGTGTCACAGATGAGGAAGTTAAATTCAAAGTGACCAAATTGCCTAAAGGCCCTTGGCTAAGAGGTGGCATGGTCAGACATCTCGCAAGGCAGCTGGACTCAAAACTCCAAAGCTTCTTTCAGCTTCTATGTCTATGTGATGTGACAGTAGCAAGGATACAGTCATAGCCGAATAAGTAGGGACAACGGACAGTTCTCACACACATGACATCTAAATTGAACAGCTCACTCCAATCATCCATGGCTAGTTTAAGGAAACGCTAGAATTAAAGCCCTAGATTCATTAATTCATTGGATGCTTAAAATTCAGTTTTTATAATAACAATAAATTTGGCAGACCTGTAAAATATCATTTTAGTTAAACTAATTATAATTGAATACAAATGAGACATGTGTTCTACTATTGAGCACTGCTCATTTGCTCTGGGAAAACACTGAAAAAAGTTATCAGCCATCTAATATTCTAGAATATTGTGAGGGGACATACGAGCAGCCCCATGTAGCCACAAAATCTAATCTATAGATTCAAAAAGTCACTGGTAAAAAAAAAAAATAGGGATAAGGACAGGAGGCATATGTCAGCACTAAACACATGGGGCATTCGTTTCTTATCATTCCCCAAACAAGAAAAGACGATAATGCTTCCTGTGGTATTTACAATGAACTAGGTATTTGAGCTGATGATACAGCTCAGGAGGATGGTGTGGTACTGAACGTAAGATTACCATGGCAGGATGACCAGAGATCATTACGTAAAACCAAGGAAAGCGGGATTAGAAGACAAATGCTGCATGTTTGCTTTTCTATGCTGAACCTAGCCTCAAAATTCAATATATGTGTACGCGTTTCTGTATCTGTGTCCACGAGTCTGGAAATTGGAAAGACAATTATGAGGGGAAGAAAGATATCCTGAGGGATGTGGGCAATAGAGTAGAGTCATATGAATGCGGGGGGGGGGGAGGAAATGCACAGGGAGAGGAAGGAAAAACGGCCAGAGCTAACCTTACATGTTAATTACTCTGAAATAAAAACCAAATCACGCAGCTATGTAATCTATAGCTGGTTCAGAGCGTGTGTGAGGAGGTGGGTGGGTACATGCGGTATCATACCCTTTTACCTAAGGGCCTTGAGCAGCATAGAGCCGGTATCAGTAGATGTCCTGGGTACTGCAGATCCTCATGTGCACGGAGGAATGTCTATGCTTAGGCGTAGACATTCACCTTTCTAACATGAGCGAAATCCACATCATCAGTTATCAGCTTATAGCTTCTTATTCCAAATAAAAGAGCAGCACGGAGCCTTTGCTGGTCCCACTCCCAAATTCCTCAGCATCTGGGATCTTCACAAGCTCTGCCAACTCTCTTACATTTGCTTATCTGCCACTCCCTCCCCACACCCGGCCACTGTGCCCTTTGCCCAGATCACTGTGGCCTATACTAGCTAGCATCTCTTCCCAGCTGCCACAGGCCTGGGGCACACTGTAGCAGGTATTTGCTTAACAAAGCCTTGCTGGGAGCTCTTCTCTCACAACTGCTTCTGCTTCGTACCCATCAGCTCACCCAGTTACTTACAAACTTCTTGCATGCACCAGACAGGATGCTAGGAACTCAGCCCCCAAACAAGAAGCACAGGTCTGCCATTGCAGAGCTAGACCCTGTCCCAGCCTCCTGCAGGAAGTCGTCCTTGATGTCCAGACAGAGGCCTCTTCCTTTTGAACTTCCTATTTTTATTATTTATCTTTTATTTATTTATCCTTTACTTATTTATTTACTTATCCTTTATCAGAGTTACTGCCTCCACTAGAAACTAAAACCCTGTGGAATAGAGGCCTCGTTACTCTCTAACCTCCTGGAATGCTCCATACCATAGCTCACATGTATTAAGATCTCAACAGATGCTTGTTAACTCTACAGCATCCACCATCGTCTAATAAGGAAAGCCTAGTAATTTGTTCTCATCTATAAGTTTTCAGAATAAATATTACTCTCATAAAAATGACTTCACTAATTTGAGATTTTAAAGCTTAATCTTAAAAGTATGATTGTTTTTCTTAATTGATGGAAGGGGTTATTTCTCTGTTAAATGCGGTAAGAGTCCCACTCCAATAAATGACTGAGAAACAGTTGGAATATGCCAGGGCCAGGAAGTGGGAGTGGGTGGGTTGGTGAGCACGGGGAAGTGGGAGGGGATAGGGGAAAAAGAATTACAAGTTAAAATGACAGAGAAATCAACATTAACAAAATGAAGGTCTTATGTCAGGGGTTCAAACACAGAGTAACCAAGAGTCACCTATTCTTCGTCATGTGCCTACGGTCTTTCCACTCATAGGCTGGCTTCCTGTGGGATATAACAGTAACCACTTGCCACATCTTCTGAAAGGGTACTGTGACTTGTCTGGGGGCAATCTTCTACACCATGAAGTTGTAAGGAGCATGGACTGAAAATTAAGGTTTGGGGCCAGGCTTCTGTGTCAACTTAGAGGCCTGCTCACTCGCCTTAAAGCAAAAGGCAGCGTGAGTATCCATCTTTGAGGGTGACATTAATACTGGACAGCATGTACTATCCACATTTTTTGCTTTCTCGGTCAGAACTTAAAGCATTGGTCTGGATGTCTCCTTTCAGCCCACTTTCTGACAGCCCCCCCCACCCCCACCCCCCTACACACACACAGCCTACACACACACAATTCTAACAGCAAGGCGAAGCCTTGATTCAGAGCAAACTGCACCAATGCTAGGTACGGTTATGCCCCTGTCTCAGACAGGTCTTGCTTTCACTTCCTCTTCATAGAAACATGACTCACTAGGTGAGTATCTGGCCACGGGTCATGAGGACTCTGACCGGAAACCACTGTTTAAAACTTAAGCTGACTAAAGCCACTGGACACTTGCGTCATAGGGCAACTTGGAGACACTACCTGGACAGGGCTCAGTTGACCATTTCAGAGAACTCCATGGTCTCTCCTCTGAGACTCCTGGAAGGGTTGACCCAACCGTCTGCTTAGGATTTTTGCTTTCTGTCAGCATCTCCCTCAGGTGCAAAGGCCGCAGTTCCTATAGTGACTATCTGAAAGACCAAGCTACCTGTAGTGACAAAGATCAAAGGCTCGGAGCTCTTAATGAGTTTTGAAGAGAAGACCTCAGTCACCTTACCCAGCAGGTGGCTTCTCAGGACCTTGACCTCAAATGTGGAACTCTCTTGGGAAGGTGCCCTCACTCAGTCCACCATAGCCTGAAAGTCACAGGCGTCCCAGCAGACTGTACAGAGTCACAACACAAAGGCAGTCAGACAGCACTTACGGGAAACAAGCCACACAGTGCTGAGCCTTTCATTGAATTATCTTATGATATTTTTCCAGGGGAGGAATTCTGTGAAACAGACAGCACATGCATTTGAGATGAAAATATCAAAAATCAAGAGTCAGAGAAGTCAAGAGACGAGGCCAACCAAGGTCTCTCGGCCATGTTTGTTCCCAGGCCTGTGCTCTAACTGCAGGGTCTTCTAACCTGAAAACGTCACTTTCATCCACTGTATCTGTCCCACAGATTTCAAAAGATTTTGCTTTTGCTTTGTGGCTGTTTGTCCTCTTCCTACACCAACATGACTCACTATGTCCTAACACACATACCTCCCGCCATGCCCAGGCCAAGGGTGTATCAGCTGGAGGGATGTTTGTTCCTATATATATTCTATATATACTATATAGAATAGTAATACTTGTATATTACTCTTCCCTACGTCTCTCTGAGCCTCACCCCAGCTGTCTCTGGTTTTTAACCAAGCCCAGAGTGATCAGATAAATAATGCGGCTTCCTCCCAAGTTCCTATGCCAGTATGCTAACTCCCAACGTTGTCCTCACGCTACCTCATTTGGAGTTCTTCATAGAAAACCAAGTCACAATGAGACCATCAGGGTGGGCCCTAATCCAAGATGGCTGCTGTCTCCCATCAGAATGGAAAATTCAGACACAGATCCATAGACACAGAAAGAACACCGGCTTGAACATGAAGGCAGCCATCTACAAGCCCAGAGAGTGGCCTGGGACAATTTCCTCCCGCGCACCTCAGAAGGAACCCCGCTGACACCTAGGTTTTAGACTTGAACTCCAGAACGCTGTTTCAGCCATGCACTCCCAACTTTGCCTGAACCAGGTGCGGCCATCCCAGGACAGGGATGCTGTCAAGGGAGACTTCACTGTGCTAATTCGCTATTGCGCATAGCATGGCATCCCAGGGGAGACACAAGAAGCACAAGCCTAGTTTCTAACGCTCCCGAATGGCTTCACACCACTTTAAGACACTCTTGTCATTTCTGCACTTGAGTAGTTACAGGGACTTTCTAGGTCTCAGATTTCCCAACCTAAAGAACTCAGTATGCAAACATGGCTCCACACCCACACCTGGTTAAAAACTCAATGCTAGGCAAATCGTAAACAAGTTCAGCCATCTCTTCTGGTTCTTGGGTTCTTTTTATATAGGGACATAAGAGGGACAGCAATGGGCTTCGAAATAACTCATGCAACACCAAGGAATGAGCCATGCACCAAGCACAAGAGGTGGGAGAGAAGGACACAAAATTAGTTTATTACAGGGTAGTGTGGGCAAGAAAGGATGTGACTGGACTCATAACACCACCAGGACGAAGCAGTGCCTCACAGTCTGTGTGTCATTCATTTTACAGCGGCATTGTATATTGCTAAGAGCAGCATAAATTCTAAGGCAAGGCCAGATATGAATAAAGATCAGATTAAAAATTGGCTCACACCATTGTTCACCAAGCCACGCCGAGGTCACCCAAGCCCATCTTTCTGCTCTGGCTCACAAATCACTGGCACCAATTACATTGCTTAAGTAGGAGCGGACCAATTTGTGCTCCTGACAAATTAGGGACCCAATTAAAGCAGCTCTTAATAAGCTAGAAACAAGCACCCAGGCAGAAAATGAGGTCTGCTGCCTCACGCTGCAGACCGATGACTTCCCCTGAGGTAAGAAGCGGTCTGGTGTGCTTAGAGCTGAAGGGAAAGAAAAGAAGAGGAAGGAAGGGGAACCAACAGCCACACATCTACCCCAGGCCTCCCACCAAAAATATAAGCTTCTTGGCCTCACTAAATGGTACAGTGGAAAAGCATACAAGCATCTGGATTTACACATCCAAAATTGAAGGATTTTATTTTATCAGTACATTCATGACGGGATACATGAATCCACGAGAGGATATATAGTTCCCCTGGATAACTTAAAGTTATTTAGGTTTGTATAATTAATTGTAATAGGAATTATCAACATAATCGTCTTTATTAAAGAAAACGATGGAGCTCTTGGGTATCTTTTGAGAGACACTGTCATGTTCTTTCCTGTGGCTTTCATTCTGCCTCTCACTCCTACACATTGGACAAGGATTGGGGAGGCTGGGAAGGAAAGTCCTCTACATAGAGGCTCACAGGATGGCTAGCTGTAGTGATTTGAAGGAGAAACCCAGAGCTCTGGGTGTCCAAACATTTGATCCCCAATTGGTGTATAATTTGGGGAGATGATACAACCTTGATTGTGGAAGTACACCAGAGTGGGATTTAGGGGTTCACAGCCTTGCCCTAATTCCAGTTTACTCTCTGGCTCATGGTTACAGTTGAAGATGTGCCCCACACACACACACACACACTATGGACCCTCCCTCTGAAACCATAAACCCAAATAAACACTGCCTTCTGAGATGTCTTGGCCAAGAATTATTATCACAGAAAAGTAACTGATGTATAAAGTATCTAATATTCTAGCCCCAAAAGGACAAATGTCCCAAGTCCTCAGAGGGCTGGGGACTTTGATATGGGCATAGCAGCACGCTTCTCACCTTTCTTACCCCAGGAGACAGGATTTAGGTCTGTATTCCCTGATGTGAGCAGACTCACAGCCCAGGTGCCCTGGGAGAGATGCAGGAGGACCCCAAATATAGCATACCACTACCATGAGAGTCCTTTCTGATCTAAAGAGCAGGATAGGGATTGCTATTTTTCTTAAAGGGTGGTTTAAAATTTTTGTGACAGTCTCTTTGGGAATGGAGTGGTATTTCTCCATGCACATGTAGGTGTAAAGTTAAACACACTGTGGAGATAATACAATCACACTTGCTAACCTCAGAAATTCAATAGGAGATAAATCTAAATTCCATTCTATACCACAGGACTGAGGCATTGAAGAATGTAAAAAAAAAAAAAGTCATCATTTGCTATTACACTAGTCATTTTGAGGCAAGTATTGTAATCACAATTTTGCTGAAGAACAGGAAGTTAACATTCTCCCTCCTGTAATTAAACCTTGATGGATAACTATGCAGTAGAGGACAGGAAACAAAAGTGAACTTACCTTAATTCTACCAAATGAAGGGCACTTTATCCCTTAAAGGTGTATAATGAACCGGATGTCTTTCAAAGCTTGCATTTACTAAACATTTGCTAAAGCTAAGCACCTTGGGAAAATCTATTCATTTACACTCAATCCTGTGGCGTGGATCCTGTTACCATACAAGGGTGGAAACTAAACCCAGGGAAAAGCTTTACTGCCTGAATATAGAGATCAAAGACGGAAGCACAGTCTAGACAGCATGCATGTGAGGAAGATGTTCATCTTTAAACATCTTCCAAAACACAGATCTGGGGTTCTGATTCTCTTCCCTCCAGATCTGCATGTAGCACTTGCTTACCATGACTGTGGCTCTGGGTTTGATCATACCAACAAGTGATAATCTTTTAAATATGATAAGAAAGTGTTGAATCTAGATATCTTAGATAAATTCAGATTGTCATCATTACAGAATATTTTAAGAAAAGTTAAGGTTTTCTTTACCACCTATGAAACTAGCAAATATAGCTTAATCTGTTAAGTGTTATGTACACAAAAAATATCTATTGTAATACCATTAATAATAATTCGGTCACTGGGTGACAGTCTTATTGTAGTAAGTTAATATGCCTCAAATTGAAGTAAATATTCTTGTTCATTCTCACAACTTACAAATGACAGATGGGTCAGACACGTAAGAAAATTCATATCTTCCATTGTTTAAGAATCAATGAGTTGGCCACAGAAAGGCTAGACCCATTCTAAGTTAAACACCAGAAGTTTCTGAATAAACACAATATTATGACAACAAATGACTAAATGTTTCCACACCCATATGTGCATTTATTTGTGGACCTTCAGAGACAGAAAAAAAAAAAAAAAAAAGGTTTTGCAAGGTGCTTCCCAGAGTTCCCTCCCAACACAGAAGTGTAGCAGGTTCCTTTCTGGATCCTGCCTTTGACAGTAGGACACAGGACAAACTTTGGCCTTGATAAGAAGAGGATACTATAAATGCAGTATTCATCTTCAACAGCAATGACGCCCCTCAGAGCTCAGATCTTCCCTCAGATCTTCAAACCTGAAGACTTACATGGGAACCATCTGAGGGACTTTTAACTTTTGAATATTATTCATCGGAACCCAATCATCTTATCATTCTTATTATCATGTCCAATCCCATGTTCTTAACATAGCTTGGGGGGGACATGTGGTGTGTGTGTGTGTGTGTGTGTGTGTGTGTGTGTGTGTGTGTGTGTGTGTGCAATAGAGAATGATCTTTCTAGAAGGCTGTGGTGGTACACACATATAATCCTAACATGCAGGAGAGTCCTAAGCCCAAGGTGGTTGTTTTTTTTTTCTTACAGAACAAACAGTAACACCTCAGCTGGACCTGACTCAGTACCTGGACTTTCTCCTGCAAAAGAAAGCCAACCTTCACTGAGTGGCTACCATGACAGCAAGCACTTTACCTATGCATTTGTTCCTCATGATCACCCACTTGGGCAGATTATCTGTTATCTAAATGAAAAAGATTAAGGTTCAGAGAACATAAGTGCACAGCCTCATGTGCTCTAGCCAATCAATGATGAAACAGGCCCAACCCAACTGACCAACCCCGAAGACTCACAAAACGTATGTCCCCCGGTTTAACTGTAGACTCTCCAGAAAAGGATTCCTTTTATTTCTTTAGAACACCTCAGTGTTGACTGTTTTTCTTGTTATCCCAGTGTGCACTTTCTTCTTTTAAGCAATGCCTTACTTGCTACTTACATTTTTATAGAAAAGTATGAGAGAAAGCATTGCCCAGTCTGTTTGGTACACCCTACTACAGGAAGCATCTGTGTCCTCCCTATAAAGCCACCTGTAATCCAAACACACAGGCAACGGCCAAAACTACGAAGATTCCAAGTGCGTGTATGACATCTTGAGAATCCCTCATTAGCAGACAGTTCATCTGCTATGAAGGGAACCAGAAGCCCCGCCCCACCCCACCCCACCCCCACACAGCAACCTCCCTTTCCCACCTGCAAGGCAAGGCAGGACTGATCTCCTCCTTTTCACTCTTCTTCTAGTGCTTTCTTTAAAAGTCTCCTTTCCCCTCTGTGCCAACCCTTCCCACCACGTCTCAGACAGTGCTAAGAATCCAACATTGGATTTTTTCTTCTCCAAAGAGTAGACTGAACGATCTCTAAAGACATGTGAGAGACACCGCAACTTATGAGACTAGGATTCTAACTCCAATTCCTACAACGAAGTTCTGGAAATATTCTCAGACCAGTTTTAGATGCTGATCACTAATGACGGGTGCTCACACTCACTTACACCTCAGAGAACCCAATGTTCCCTTAGTTCATTAACTCCAAGTTCAGTTAGACCAAAAGCCACTTTCATCCAATGAGTGTCTGAAATACAGACTCACGAGAAATAACTGTTAGAGGAAGGAACTGTGTCCTCCCCAAAAGCTAAGGACACCAGGGACAATCTCACCTTTTGTAGCTGTACACACTTGGCCTCGAGGGATACATTTATCAGCCCTTCTTAAGCTATCCACCCATCATCTAAGTTATCATTCTTATAAACTTCTGGAAGAATACTGAGGACAATTCACCCTTACCTTTCAGTAAGAAAATGCTGCTTAGAAGTTTTTGTCGTCCATTCAGCCGTGGAGACACTTGCTGTGGCTAGAGAACCCCAAGAGACACTTCCTCAACCTGTTCTGCTCCTCTAGCCTCTCCCTTCACCCCCCTAGTCAAACATTAACCACAACATTTTTATTGATATCTGAGAGTCACTGGGTATCATAAAAGGTATCATTACATTCAGTCCAGGAAAGAAGTTACTTTATACCCATTCATACCAAACATGCTTTCAAACGGGTTGCTGAATTGTTGTTGTTGTTGTTTTTGTTGTTGTTTTAAATATATGAATAAATTAGAAGTTAAGAAGTTTAAATGAGGAAGTTGAGTGTGTATCCGATTATCTCTGGAGTGTGGGCTCTGTGGCATCAAAGAGAGTTGCTAACATTTTACACAATCACTTATCGTAGCGTCTGCAAAGGAGACTGTCAACAAGTATGTGTATAGGTTCTGTACAAGTCCAAACTACAAGGCACCAAGTCTGCTGACAGTGTCATCCACTGACAGCCATTGACAAGTGATTCTGTAGGTGGCCCAGATGCCATGCTGAAAGACACAGCGGCTGTTCCAACTTCTGAAAGACATGGCAACCCAACAAACACGGTTCTATTTTGTTTTGTCTTGAAGCTACTGCCACAGACATCGTAAGTCAAGGCTTCATTCTGACTGATGGCTAAGTCCCACTCTTCAGTGCCTCCAGGAAACCATCTGGAAAATTTGAAGTGATACCAGGCAGAGGTCACATAGGTCAAACTTTACCCTGTTTTGGGGGACCTTCTGAAGTGTACCTGGATGTCTCCTGAGCTGCTATTTGCCTTCCCTTCCATTGCTGGCTTCAGAGCACTCTTAATGGGAGCTCCCTCCCTCCAAGATCTCCTGAACAGCTTTCCTGGGTGCTCTAAACCACTGACAGAAGGACCCTACATACTGAGTAGCTTAACAGTGGAACTACTCCACTGCACACCAATTGCAGCATCTGTAGTGGAACAGAGGACACAGGAACAGCCCTCCCTCCTCGATCTCACAGCTAATCTCACTGTGTTTAGAGAAGTAAGATTAACTTGGCCAGGAACTTCTCAAATTTTGACCATCTCTGCTTTCCCATCTGCTAGACAGAATGACCTTGGGACACAAAATCAAATAGCTCCAGCCTGCCTGATGATTCACTTCCTGGAATCAATCAATTGCATCTCTCCTCACAGAGCTTCTCTGGAAGGAACTGGCTTCTCGCCTAGTAGTCTTTTAGTAATGTGTATAAAATGTAATTTTTAAGTCTACAATGTTTTGTGTGTGTGTGGGGGGGGTGTTTTGGTTTTGTTTTGTTTTAGAAAAAGGAGATTCATAGACGGATAACTTTATAGATTGCTGTTGTTTTCAGTAATAATACCATGCCACTAGGGTCACGGCACATGGGCATATAAGTTAAAGGTGTCTCTTCAGCTAGTCTTCTCAAGTCTATGACTAGATCCCAGCTTAGACACAGAAAACAGAGTAAGGAGAGATTTTCTCTCTGGGTGGAGTCACTCAGCCTGTGACAATACAGTCTATCCTACCTGGTCTATCTGATTTAAAACAAAGACACCATTCAGACCTGGACTCTGTTCTTCCTGCTCCCGTGACTAAGAAGATTAAAAATCCCCCCCCCCCCGTGGGTCCATCTTATCAGAGGGTGACCACAACCCTGCTTCTGTGTCCCTAGTTGTGCTACTTTGGTTCTTGACTTCAAACTCATAATGGCTTGATTAAACTCTGAAAAGTCCCAAGCTAGCCAACCATGTTGCATGCAATTGAGTTTCTAAATGGTTGTTTCCTGTCATCTCTGGAGTAAGAGGGTCACATGGTTTTGAGAGAAGCATCGCTGTTCATCAAACCAGGATTCTCCCAGACTCACTCCAAAGACTGATGATTCCTGTTAACATGAGTCAGGGTAGATACCACTGAGTTTTAGAAATTCATTTGCATGCGGTGACAACAGGAGTTTAACACCGTCTTGGTAATAACAGGATAATAAAAGGAATAAGGGGAAAAAAGGTAATAAAATTAGTGATTTCCCCTTTGAAAGCAAAGGACATAGGATTATTATGACGAGAACAATTGAATAAGGGGCAGTCAGTGCTGAGCTGTACCTGTTCAAGCAAGCATGAAGACCAGAGGTTGGACTTCTAGTGCCCATGTAAAAATCCAGTCATAGCAGCATGGACTCATAACCCCAGAACTGAGGAGTAAAGACAGGGCCATCTCTAGAGTTTGCTGGCCAACCAGTCTTGCCTAACTAGTTAGTTCCTTAGTCCCAGTTGGGAGACCCTATGTCAAACAGACAAGCTCCTGAGGTACACACATGCATGCATATCCACATAAACCTAAGCATGCACACACATCTGAAACATTAGTAATCATATAAAAGAGTTTAATTGTAGCTACCCTATAAAGGAGATATGTTCCTCCCATATGCCACAGGTTGACAAAACAAAAAGCCCAATGTCAAGTGTAGGATAAATTATTGGTTAGGGGTGTTCTAGAGACTCCCCAAACTATATAGCCATGACTATTACTCTTAGTTGCCCACCAGAACTTTAGACTAAGACCCTCTTACTGGAGACTCCACATACTTTCATCATAGGACATGGAGGAAATCAAGCTGTTGCTGACCACGATGCTTTCTGTCTGTTAATTAGCTTTCATAGTACCCAAAGATGCTACGCAGGCTTCTGGGGAAGAAATGTCACCACGGGTCTCACCAGGTGTGGACCCTGAGAGCTACAATAACAACCATCAGGTCAAGATGTGCTCATGGGTACAATAGTGGCACAAATGTCATGCAAGTAACCAACTGTGAGCCAATTGTATTTAAAGCCTGTTCCACAGGAGGAAACGCATAACTGATAATGTGAATCAGTCCAAGTGCCCAAGGTTGGGAAACTCAGAATCAGGGGCAAATCTACTACTACTACTATTTTTATCTCATCTCTTTACCCATAAACTTTTATCTCTTTACCCATAGATCAGTACAGCTCTCAGGCCTCATCAGGGTTTATTATACTAGACAGAGGCTAACACGGAAACTAACAACTGGTCAAAGCACAAAGACTAAATGTAGAATTCTCAGCCACAATAGGTAAACTGTATCACTACCCCATCCCATGACCCCATTCCGAAGGCTCAGGGACCATAGTGGGAAGGAGGTGGAAAGACTGTAAGATCCAGAGGCATGAAGTGAACACTGCTGCACTCACGAAATCACAGCCCCAGTGGTCATCTACACAGGATCAAGCCAGGCAACAAACCAGCTCAGAGGGGGAGTGGTCTAAGGGCCCCAACTCTAATCCAGGACTTGTGGACAGTTATGGTGCCTGGGGAAGGAAGAGTCTCTTCTCAGGGTGCGGTCCTTGGTAGGTTGCCAATACTCCAGTGGATGACCCTACATCCATGAATATTTGAACAACACAAATAGGACTCAGCAGATTATAAAAAAGAAAGGGGGAGGATAGAAAGTTGGCGAATGCCAGCTACATCTGAGAGGAGTTAAGGGAGGAGCGGGATGGGTATCATTCTTGTATTCATGTGTGAAGTTCCCAAAAAGTGATTAAAATATTTTATTTTTAACAAGTAAGTAAGAGGGTTTGAAAGATGCTTTTAATTGTAGATAGCTCCTGAAGATGAAACATTTTAGCACTTTTATGTGTAATGATATTTTTAGACAATCGAACATTGGTTATAGGAATGGATATGGTTAGTTAGAAAGAAAAAGTATAGGTAGACTTTCAGAAACAATATGACAACGTAGAATTACTCTTAAGATTTAAAATGTGGCCCATCCAATCGCACCAGGCCTGTGCCAGCAGCAGAGAAGCAGAAAACCCGACTGACCAGGAGCTCAAGTCCCTTCTGGTTGGTGCCAGCTCCAGGTGTGAACTCGGTGGACGGTCCCATGATCCCCAGAGGACTCTCCACTCAATCTTAGGATCGCTGGTGAGTGGAATACAACATGTGTTCCAAACCAATTATGACGGTCCTGTGACAGCAAGAGCAAGGACACAGGAGCCCTGCCTGACCAGCAGCTCGGGTTCCTTCTAATCAGTGCTGGTATACCTTGGTTTCAAACACACCAGACAGTCCCACAGTCCCCAGAGGAGACACCACTTCCAGGCGCTGTAACATGCCCAGGATCTTAGGATTCCAGGATCCCAGGATAACAGGAACTTGGTCACACCAGGATCTCAGATCTCAGAGGAAGCTTGACTACAAGGCCTCTAACAAACCCAGAATCTCAGGATCACAGGAATCTGGAATCACAGGATCACAGAGAAAGCTGGACTCTGAGGAGTCCTGAATCAACCAGGATTATAGGAAGGGCAGGCTCCAATCAAAAACATGAGGGCAGCAAGCACTTGAGATAATCAGATGGCAGGAGGCAACTGTAAGAACAGAAGCATCAGAAAGCAAGGTTACATGGCATCATCAGAATCAAACTCTCCAACCATAGCAAGTCCTGGATACACCATCACACCAGAAAAGCAAGATATGGATCTAAAGTCACGTCTCATGATGATGATCGAGGACTTTAAGATGGAAATAAATAACTCCCTTAAAGAAATACAGGAAAACACAGGTAAACAGCTAGAAGCCCTTAAAGAGGAAACACAAAAATCCCTTAAAGAGTTACAGGAAAACACCACCAAACAGGTGAAAGAATTGAACAAAACCATCCAGGATCTAAAAACAAAAGTAGAAACAATA
>NC_034611.1:20797462-20850478 GCF_900095145.1 Mus pahari | reverse complement strand
GATGTGGAGAAAGAGGAACACTCCTCCATTGCTGGTGGGATTTCAAGCTGCTACAACTCCTCTGGAAATCAGTTTGGCAGTTCCTCCGAAAATTGGACATAGTACTACCAGAAGATCCAACAATACTTCTCCTGGGCATATATTCAGAAGATGTTCCAACTTGTAATAAGGACACAAGCTCCACTATGTTCATAGCAGCCTTATTTATAATAGCCAGAAGCTGGAAACAACCCAGATGTCCCTTACAGAAGAATGGATACAGAAAATGTGGTACATTTACACAATGGAGTACTACTCAGCTATTAAAAACAATGAATTTATGAAATTCTTAGGCACATGGATGTATCTGGAGGATATCATCCTGGGTGAGGTAACCCAATCACAAAAGAACACACATGATATGCACTCACTGATAAGTAAATATTAGTCAAGAAACCTAGAATTCCCAAGATACAATTTACAAAACACATGAAACTCAAGAAGAAGGAAGACCAAAGTGTGGATACTTCCTTCCTCCTTAGAATGGGGGGAAAAATACCCATGGAAGGAGTTACAGAGACGAAGTTCAGAGCAGAGCCTGAAGGACAGACCATCCAGAGACTGCCCCACTTGGGGCTCCACCCCATAAACAGCCACCAAACCCAGTCACTAGGCAGATGCCAACAAGAGCCTGCTGACAGGATCCTGATATAGCTGTTTCCTGCGAGGCTCTGCTAGTGCCTGGCAAATACAGAAGTGGATGCTCACAGTCAACCATTGGACAGAGCACAAGGTCCCCAAAGAAGGAGCCAGAAAAATACCCAGGGAGCTGAAGGGGACTGAAGCCCCATAAAAGATATGAACTCATCAGTACCCCAGAGCTCCTTGGAACTATACCATCTATCAGAGTAAACACATGGTGGAAATTGTGGTTCTAGGTATATAAGTAGCAGAGGATGGCTAGTTGGTCATCAATGGGAGGAGAGGTCCTTGGTCCTGTGAAGGCTCTATGCCCCAGTATAGGGGAATTCCAGGACCAGGAATGGGAGTGGGTGGGTTGAGGAGCAGGGGGAGTGGGGAGGGGATAGGAAATTTTCGGAGAGGAAAATAGGAAAGGGGATAACATTTGAAATGTAAATAAAGAAAATATCTAATTAAAAAAGATTTAAAGTGTGGAACATTTCTGTTATATTTAGCCTTTCCAGAAGCTGGAATCAGTGAGTACTGACATTTTCTATTTTGAAGCACTTGAAATATTTCTCTAAATTATGTGTTACACACTGTGCTTTAGCCCGTCAACACTCGCCTTTCCTGACAGGAGTGTATGGAAGTATTTTAGTTACTTAGTATGTGTCCTGCATCTGTTAACTTAAAACACCAAAAACCTTTGCCTTCCATCCACTGGTTCTTAGGAATCACTTCTTAGACCTGAGCACTCGTTGGTTATGTAATCTAACAGTTCTGAACGATCAAGCTTACAAACCAGCTGACAGGAATCCAGACAACCAAAGGACTGCACACTTTCCAAGTAAGAGTTTACCTTTTATTTTTTTTTTGTTCCACATGTTTTCAGTTGGATAAAGCAAAACTAATTTCCTGCTGGTCAGTACTTTAAGCTGAAACCAAATCTTCTGTGATTCCTTTCACTGGAATTCTGTGATTCCTTTTACTGTGACTCATTCAAACAGAACAGTTTCCCCCCTTTCTCAGAGTTCTTATATCTGGTTCTGAACTTATTTCAAGTCTCCTTTTGGTTGTGGTTTCGTTAGAAATTTTCTAAGCTTGATTAACAATAGGGTATCATTAAAGAATTAGATAATAAAATGAATGATGAGCTAATAACAAACCAGACCAATGAGTCACTGCAATGAAATTTTGCAAGAAAAGGTGTATGGACAAAAGGGTACACTGTGGGACACAGTGGGACACCCTGGGACACACTGTGATACCTTACAGTGTCTACAAGATGTTTGTGTTTTTGTTTGTTTGTTCTTTTTTATTTTCTTTTGTGGGAGCTGTTGCAAGGGTAGAGGGTAGATACAAAGAGAAGGGGAACTGCCTGCATAGGATTGAGATTCATGATGTGAAGTTTACAAAGAATCAATAAAAAGTTAATGTGTGTGTGTGTGTGTGTGTGTGTGTGTGTGTGTGTGTGTTCCCCTGTGTCTACCCTAGTGCCCCTACTTTGTTCTGTTCTAAGAGTTTCACAGTTGCATAGGTTTCACTCTCTCACTAAGAGGTGGCCCAGCTTCTGCACCTGAGGGGTGACGGGAGGGCTCTCCTTCATGTTCTTTGTCTTTCCTCTAGACCTTCCTGGATGTGGAGCAACAGCATCATCTGAGCAACTGGTTAGTAGGAGCACTACCAGCTGAAAGGGAGGAAGGTCATATTCCACCATAAGGAAGAAGTGGCTGACTTCACTGCAGCTGAGTCATCCTACTTGTGGGCAGGCAACATCACTAAGAGCTGTAGGTAATATCAGAAGCACTTTGTCCCCAGGAATAACTGAATTATAACTGGATGTATGCATTTCCTAATACATACCCTCCTCCCAACATTGCAGAGCCCCTCCAGGCCTGAAGCAGGGTGTGGCTCCTGATGAAGCAATCTGGGACTTTGGGGTACTTCAAACAGAAACAGAAAATGTCATGAGCCCTATGTACAATCAATCGCCCAGCACAGCTTGCTCCCTGTTTTAGCCACATCCCTAAAGCATTCAAATTGGACTCTTAGAAGAAAATAAAGCAGAGAGGAACAGCCCTTTCTAGAAGTAGCTTCATGGGGTAAAATAATCCAGAGCTGGTGAGAATGTGGAGAAAGAAAACTCTGGTGGTGGGGGTACAGGGTAGAGTTGACATGATGATCCACTACTGAGCCTGGATCCAAAGAAATGGAATTTGGTATGCTAAAACCATGCCTGTATCCCAACATTTACTACAACACTCCTCACAATAGCCAAGATATGCAACTAACCTAGTTGTTTGTTCAGACAGAAAGAGAAAATATGGCCTATGTGTGAAGTTGAAAATCATTTGATTGAAATCCTGTCATTTGTGGCAACTTAGATGGAACTCTGCTAAATGAAATAATGCAGGCACAGAAGGATTAATACTACATGTTCTCACTGATACACAAAAGATGAACATACTAACTAACCATAGATGTCATAGGTGAAATAGTGGTCACCAGAAGCTGGGAAAGGTAGGGGACAGGAAATAAAGGGCGTGGTTAGCAAGCATGGATGAATACAAGGAATAAACTCTAGAATTCTACAGCACAGTAGAGTATGAGAGTAGAGAGTGCTTCAAATAACTACTAAAAAGGATTTGTAAAACTCTCAACACACACACAAAAAATGAGAATTTGAAGTAATGGCTGCTCCACTGTACATTGTAAACATGGACTGATGGTGGATATGGTCTATTACATGGTCGTTAGACAGTATATACATGGATTAAAATGCCACACTAAAGCCAAGCCTATAATTCCAACACAACGGAAGCTGAGGCAGGAGGATTGCCATGTATGTGAGGCCAACCTGAGCGACACAGTGAAGATGATCTCTATCTGTAATTATAGGCCAATTTCTAGGATATACTCTTAAGTAAAAAAAACAGAGCAGAAAAATTATGTAACCTAGTATAAGCCTGTGCTTAGCAACTTTGATCCCAATGCCCCCTAAAATGTAAAAATAATATTTTCTCATCTACAAAGAGTAAGATACAAAGTATAAGTTGTTCGTTCGTACTGCTTCATACACATATGCATGCATACAGTCATATGTATCTACGCATTGACTTCTACCTTAAGAAATAGAAAGATAAGCTGCATTGTTGGATTGCCACAACAAGAGAGGGACCAAGTATAAAGAGCTAGAAGCTGAACTTCTTCTGAGTATAATAATGTAGATCTGTGTCAGTGCCTTATGTTATTATAAAATGTTAACTCAACGTGGACAGAAGCATTTCTTAAGAATTGAAGTTAAAGCAAGACAAATGAGCCTCACCATGTGTACTGGATAGCTTTGTGTTAACTTGACACAGCTGGAGTTATCACAGAGAAAGGAGCTTCAGTTGGGGAAATGCCTCCATGAGATCCAGCTGTAAGGCATTTTCTCAGTGATCAAGTGGGGAGGGCCCCTTGTGGGTGGTGCCATCTCTGGGCTGGCAGTCTTGGGTTCTATAAGAGAGTGGACTGAGCTAGCCAGTGGAGGCAAGCCAGTAAAGAATATCCCTCCATGGCTTCTGCATCAGCTCCTGCTTTCTGACCTGCTTGAGTTCCGGTCCTGCATCCTTTGGTGATCAACAGCAGTATGGAAATGTAAGCCAAATAAACCCTTTCCTCCCCAGCTTGCTTCTTGGTCGTGATGTTTTTGCAGGAATAGAAACCCTGACTAAGAAACCATGTAAGCTGGTAGTATAATTGCTCAAGAATTAATCCAAATGAAATGTGAAATGGTTATTTGACTATATCCCTAGTGAGGCAGATCTTAAAGATGAACTATAACTTTAACAAACTCTTATGAAGTTTCCAGAAGTGATATTGTCACCCATGGAACTGATAAAAAGAAAACTAATAGTAAAAAAACTAATAGTAACACAGGTAAGTAACTGCTACTCTTGTTTAAAACCAAGAATTAAAGTGGGGGGATTATAAAATCAAAGAAGAGAAATAAAAGCCCTGCAATACCAAATTCAAAATATTAGCACGAACTCATGATGTTTTTTCTTTTAAGTCTTGCTATTAATTTTCCCCACTGAAAAATACTAGAAATCATCACCATGGCTGGGGAGATGGCTCAACAGGTGAAGTGACCACCATGCTAGCATGAGGATGTAAGAGTGGGTCCCTGGAACTCGGACATGGTTGTGAATGTCTACAGCCCTGGTTGGGTAGAGACAGGGAGCATGTCCAGAGCCTGCAGGTAGACAATCTAGCAACTTGTAAGCAAGAAGTTTATTGAGAAACCATGTCCCAAAAGAGAAAAAGGAAGACCCCCCCAACATTGACCTCTTGCCTCCACATACACACATGAGAACACAAACATTCACACACACACACACACACACACACACACACATACACACACATTCACACACACAAAGAAAGAGTGAGCAACTCTTCAGCAATGAGCTGTCCTTCCACCAGGTGGTGATTTTTAAATCTCAATTTTAAGAGATTGTTTTTTTTTTTTTTTTTAATCAATCTCCTTAGATAATCTGATGGCTAATGGCCTGACGTGGAAAACACACAAGATGTGCAGTGGTGATTGTCACCACCACGCCAAGAGAAAGCTTTAAACCTGAGAGTATCAAGCATCCAGAAGCCAAAAGAGGCACTCAATGGCAAAGCATACGGGGAAGTTAGAGAAGCAGGAAAAATAATGATGTCAAGCCAGGCATGATGCCCCACACATGCCCAGCACTCAGGCAACAAATCAGGAAAATCTAGGGTTCTAAGCCAGGCTGGGCTAATTAGAAATGCCTTACCTCCAGAAAACGGGGGTAGGAGTAATGATTCAATGAATTTAATACGTTGAATATGTTAAGCATTCATGAGATCACAACTGTATTCAGTAGTGTATGCCCCTTAAAATGCCAGGCAACCCACTTACCTTGAAGTGTAACTACAGGGCAGAAATCAAGAATATAAGTAACCTGGGGGCTGGTGAGATGGCTCAGTGGGTAAGAGCACCCGACTGCTCTTCTGAAGGTCCAGAGTTCAAATCCCAGCAACCACATGGTGGCTCATAACCATCCGTAGCAAGATCTGATGCTCTCTTCTGGAGTGTCTGAAGACAGCTACAGTGTACTTACATATAATAAATAAATAAATATTTAAAAAAAAAAAAGAATATAAGTAACCTGTCTAATATAAGTGTCGCAGAGCAATCAGACAGTTTTAGCTTGTGACACATTTAGCCTGTGACATTAGATAGAATGGAGAGTCTTGCATGTGCTAAACCAGCTCTTGACCACTGATACATTTACCCAGTCACCAGACAGTGTCCAGTCCAAAGTTATTCGTTATGGGACTCATCTGACTAACAAATGAAGAAAGGATATTGTTTCGTAGGCATTGCTGAAATAATGGACCATACTGGTCCATTTTGTGTTGTGTAAATATCTTCCTCTAGTTGCTATATAAAGTAAGGAGATCTGCTTGGTACAGAAGTCTGGTGACTAGAGGATGACCTCATACTGGCAAGGGCCCCTGGATGTGTCACCTCATAGCAGAGGAAAAGAAAAGAAGACTGGGACCTAAGGAGGTAAGGGAGCCTGCTGCCAAAACTGATGGCCTGGGTCAATTCACAGAAGCCACATAGAAGAGGGAGAAAACTGATTCTCATAGAGTGTGGCCTCCACACGCACACATGTGCAATGGCATGTGTACACACAGAGAGACAGACAGACAGAGACAGAGAGACAGAGACAGAGAGTAAAATAATGTTTAAGAACAAGTGGTGTACTGGCTGGTTTTGTGTGTCAACTTGACACAAGCTGGAGTTACCACAGAAAGAAGCCTCACTTGAGGAAATGCCTCCATGAGATCCAGCTGTAAGGCATTTTCTCAATTAGTGATCAAGGGGGGAGGGCCCAGTCCATTGTGGGTAGTGCCATCCCTGGGCTGGTAATCCTGGGTGCTATAAAAAAAGCATTCTGAGCAAGCCAGGGGAAGCAAGTCAGTAAGTAGCATCCCTCCATGGCCTCTGCATCAGCTCCTGCTTGAGTTCCAGTTCTGACTTCCTTTGATGATGAACAGCAGTATAGAAGTGTAAGCTGAATAAACCCTTTCCTCCCTAACTTGCTTCTTGGTCATGGTGCTTGTGCAGGAATAGAAACCCTGACTAAGACAAGTGGCAACTTAAGAACAACCTCTTAGCCAGAACACCCTGCTGCTGTGAGGATTTACTCCCCAGGCCAAAATTCATCCCTCACAAAGACAACCATGACCCAACTATATGACCTCTTCCACTAGGCCCCACCTCTTAAGGCCCCCTACTTTGAACCCACAAGGCTGAGGCTCATACTCACCAAGCCCTGCAGAGCAACCATACCCACAGAAAACTGTGGTGGTAGGTGAAGTATTTAACTACTTTGTTTTCCAAATAGACATAGGGACAGTTAGGGATGAAATGGATTTTCATCTTGGATCTGCCTCAAGAGGACCTGTTCTACTCAGGTGGGTACAATGGTAGAAGAGTTAGCGAGGTGAAAGGTCAGGCACAAATGAATGATGCCCAAAGCCAGAGTGGGTGAAGACAAAATAGAATATTCTCCCGTGGGTCTTAGATCATTTAAAAAATAAGAACATTGAGACATAAAAAATTCGAGCCTGTCCCTCTCATCTCCCTCTTTCCAGGGTTCACAGTGGACTAGGGTTGAATTTTTCTTTTTATAACACCACTAATTTCTTTAGGAAGTGATTGTGGAATGATTCTTCGGCCGCCTTGCCAATGACGCTTATACCTCCGCATTCTTCAGAAAGCGTGAATACAGATTCCTGCACTAGAAGGGAAATCTGGAGTCAAGGGTGCCACCCGAGGGAGCAGGAACACTGAAACATGAGGCTGATTCTCCAAGCCATCGTGTGACTGTGTGGTTCACACCCTGAGCTGAACAGCATCCTGCCCCGTCAATCAGTGTGAAGCAGGGACAGACACGGGGTTGGGGAGGTGGCATGCCGAGCAAAGGAGAGTGCGAGCTCAAGGTGACTGTCCCCTTCAGGGCTAGGCATAGGAATTTACCCCAACTACCGGTATATCTTAAGGCTATAGAAAGCTTTGTCTGAATATCTACATAGAGATATGACCCGAGAGCAGTTATGGGTCATCACACTGACTATAGCCTGCGAGTTAGCACTGCAGACCATGTGACCCTCCCCTGCTCCATGATAGACTGACTGAAGGCAGGATTCTAATAAAATGGAGATTAATTCAAGAAGCTAGATAAGGAAAGTTAGTAACTTCCTCAGGCTCATGCACCCCAGATAGATGATCTGGCCTGTGAACCCCCGTCTCTGCAGTCTGGATTTGGTGAGCCATGGGACAGTGCTTTGTGAATGCCACTGGCTGGTGTTCCTGCACAAAAGCCAGACCCGGAGGACTTCCTGGTAAACATTCTAATCCTTGAAAGCAAAGGCAACTTCACCCTCCAGGAAGGCCAGTGAGTCAGAAGACAGCTCTCAACCCAGAGCCACCCATGTGTCAGAGTGCAGGAGCCATGAGAGGATTCGGGAGCTGGGCAGATGTAGGAGACGAGGGAGGAGGGTGAGCGCTTCCCTGACCTCTTCCCCGGATCACTTTTAAAGATTGTGAACAATATTCTAGATAAATGTAGCCTCCCTTCCCCCTGTGGCAAGTAATGCAGTAACAGATAATGCACTTAGCACCCTATCAATGAGAAGGTAGTGACAGAATACAATGGGAATTGATGACTACAGAAATGACCCAAAGGCAGCACGGTATCATAAGAGGCTTATGACTCATCATCAAAATGCAATTATACGCAAAGAGACGGAATGGTAAATATATCTCACTGAAATAATCCAACAAACTGCTTAGCAGCAGTGGTGATGTGACAGCCACAAAAACAGAATACCTGGCACCTTAAATGCCAAACTCCTGACCATGCTGACCTTTCTGACACCGGATCTGAACAAGGTCATAGCCATTTACCATCGCATGGATTGTGGAGAATCAGGCTTACAACCAGACTGGAAAGAATGTGCTATTAAATAAGTGGGAACCAGACTTTCCACATCACTGCATTGTTTCCAGGAGGAAGGACGGCAGTACAAGTTGGAGCCACAGCGATGCTCACTGGGTCGGTGAGGACATAGCATCTAGAGATTTTTCATGGTTGTGATGTCATTCATGTAGGGCTAAGGGGGTAGCTCGCCCGGTAAAGGGCTTGCCTTGTAGGCATGAGGATCTGAGTTCAATCCCCAGGACACACATGACACATGTGAGAATTGGCATGTGTTCTCTTTTGTCTTCAAAAATAGAATGGGGGTGCGCTGTTCTATAGATTCTTAGTTACACCTCCGGTTGAGTACACCGCAAGGAAACATACTCAGCTGGATGCACAGCCAAGCCTGTGCGAGCCAGAACATTGCCTGGTAGAGAGTCTAGAAGATGCTTCTGGTAGGAAGGCATGCCCACACATTCCAATCCCCACACTCTCTCAACAGTCGTTGTCTGTAGGGGTTCCTCACTGAAGACCTGGAAAGGCGATCACACAGCCAGGTGCAAGCTCATTTCTGCCCATCTGAGCTTACGCTAATGGGTGCCATCAGCCACAGCAAAAAAATGTTTTCAAAGAGCTACTGAGATGCAGTCAGTTCTCAGCATGGCTGCACCATGGCCTCCAGCTGGTCTCAGTGCACCCCTTAGAAGCCTGTGTCCTGGGGTCTGGCTCCCATGGGCTCCCATTCCTGGCTGATTCCCAGAGGTGGAAACATAAGGGGCTGATTGTCATGGAAGCACTCTTGCTGTCTGCCTTGAAGGTGCCTTCTGGCATCTGGGCCGGGAAGGCCATCTATCTCTCTACAGGTTATCAGCTGTTGCTAGCCTAGTATATCAAGAGGTGTAACATAGCCTTGCCCTCCTCTATACTGTGGCTGTTCTTTAGTAGTCAGGGGCTGACAGCATGAAGGAGAGGCTGAGTGCTTAGCAGAATACCCAAGGACTCTGATGGGTAACCATCAGCCCAGGGAGTGGGACTCAGCCAGGGTGGGTAAGGGATGGCTGATTCTACACAGCATCCTCTAGGGATACCAACATGCCAAACACCCCAGACAAGCTGAAACCAGTGTGGTAGCTAAGCCTCTGCCAGGTCACTGTGCTGGTACTGTATCACAAGCACAGAAAAGGACCCCAGGCTCTTAAGTGAATAAAAAGCAGGAAAGAATCATTTGGAGTCTAAAAATTACCTCAAGCAATAAAGCAATAATCACGTGAAGAATCGTGGGAAGAGAATCTTGTACCAGGCCAAAAAATAACAATGTGTTATCTCATCCAGATCTGAAAACAGAAGGCTGTACAGTACATGCTCTCATTCTCACAATCCTCTAGATAAGGAGCCTTGGACCCAGAAAGCTTGGAATAAACCAAGTAACTCAGCCAGTGACGTGCTGTGGCCAGGAAAGCTGACTCTCGCGTCAAAAATTTTAACCACTCTGCTGTAGTGCATCCTAATTTCCTAACTACTTTGAGACTAGGGGACATCATGTAGGTCTACTGAGAAACTGAACTGAGATACGGATAGTTTTCATACAGGGGAGATTTCCTTCTAACTCAGCATCTTCCTTTAGGCTTTAGATTTTAGATTTTAACCACACCATAGAGACTGTCTTGCTCAGCACTGTAAGCAGTGAGCCATCTGCCCAGAAGTCAAAGGATAGGTTAGTTTTTAAATGTATTGTCTGAGCTCCCCACCCCCTCCCCCAGTGGGAGCAGGGCATACATGGTCCACTGTTAAGTAAAGGGCTGTAGGCGATCTGAGCTAAACCCAGAGTCCCACCTAGCAGACTGCAAATGGCTAATGTCCAGAGCTGTGACCACGGTATCTGGGGGTAATTTGTGATGCAAACACGCTGACACAGATGGCCAGGGGTAGTGGCTAATTCTGAGTTTTAGATTGTCATCTGGTCTTTGGTGGGAACTGTTTCAGCCATCCCCAAAGAGGCTCAGCTCTTTAGTAAAAACCTTGCTGTGGTGGTTTGAATACCTATGGCCCCCATAGACTCAATGTGTTTGAATGCTCAGCCCACAAGGAGTGGCACAGTTAAGAGGTATGCCCAATGGAGGAGCTAGAGAAATTATCCAAGGAGCTGAAGGGATCTGCAACCCTATAGGTGGAACAACAATATGAACTAACAAGTACCCACAGAGCTTGTGTCTCTAGCTGCATATGTAGCAGAAGATGGCCTAGTTGGCCATCATTGGGAAGAGAGGCCCCTTGGTCTTNCAAACTTTATATGCCCCATACAGGGGAATGCCAGGGCCAAGAAGTGGGATTGAGTGGGTATGGGAGCAGGGCGGGAGGAGTGTATAGGGGTCTTTTGGGATAGCATTTGAAATGAATGAAAAAAATATCTAATAAAAAATAAAGGGTATGGCCTTGTTGGAGAAAATGCATCACTGTGGAGGTGGGATTTGAGGTCTCGTAAGCTCAAGGTATGCCCAGTGTGGCACTCCTGATGCGTTCCGATCAAGATGTGGAACTTTCGCTCCTACTCCAGCACCCCGTCAGCCTGCAGGCCTCTCCATGCTTCTGCCATTATGAGAATGGACTAGACCTCTGAGACTGTAAACCAGACTCAGTCACATGTTTTCTTTTAACTGAGAATGGCCACTGTCACGGCATCTCTTCACAGCAACCCTAACTAAGACAATTGCTACTTCCCTTGCTGGAAAAAGCAAAAACAAGGGCTTAGAAAATGGGGCGGGGCAGAGCAGAGGGTCCAGAGAAGTCTGCAGAAACAACCAAGAAAAAGTGGCAGCTCCCCCATAAGAGACTGAAAGGGAGGGGTGGCCTGGAAGGGACTTGTGGGAGGTCTGTAAAGATATATTAAAGGCAAGGACGGTTCTGACAGGCTGAGAGGTTCCTACTGGAAATTCTCCCTCAGAATGTTTCTTGAGGTAGAAAAAAAGCCACTTGAGTTTTCTTTCATGTTCCAAGAAGAGGCTTGGCTTGGGCTAGCCGTGACTCCAGGGACAGGATGGCACTCACTGCTACACACCTGCTTGGGCTCTGCCATTTATTTTATTTTACAAAACTCTCGAATCCATTCTCCTGTAGCTCGGAGGCTTTAGGATGAAGCAGCAGTCCCTGAGGCCCTGGTGTTTAGCTCTCAGAGCAGGGCAGGGGCCTTGCCCTCCTCACAGCAGGCTAAGCAGGTAAAGATTAATTGAATGCGTGCTGCCACTGCTGTAGCTCCAGGCTGACAAGAGATCCTGCTCTGCAGCCCTCCTGTGTGAGAATTAATCTTGCTTTTGTGGGAAGCTGGCTGTGGAGACAGCTTGGTTCCTGTCCCCAGGTTTCAGAGTGTGACTGAGTCCCTTCCCTGGTGACTCACAGATACGAGCCTCATGCCCATCTCTGTGGTGGCTGTGACCTCTCTTGGCATCTGTCACGCTGGCACTGACTTCACACAGCCATTAGAGCCGCTTCCCCCCTGGGCTGAGCAGATTCATCTCCAGGCAGGGCTGTTGATTCTGCTGTAGCTGCTTCCCAGCTGCTGGCTACCTTAAAAGGTTCCTTCTGAGACTCCCTGGATCCCACGCATTTCCTGTGCCTAATGATGCAAGTTCATCTCAGCTGCTTGGGAGCTGATGAGAGCCCAGGTTCAACTTCCAGTAAAGTGAGGAGGACCCATGTACCAGCCACCCATCTAAAGCTGGACCCTCCCTCCAGAGGGGCGTCCTTTGCTTCCAACACATGATCAAGTTTGCAGCCAGACTCTGAGTGCTAAGAGTCTAGAAAGAATCAAAGTTGGGAAAGTGGGATGAGACAGCAAGCATCCATCGTAGAAGGGTTCTGACTTGGGACCCAGAATCATCTAATGCTCCTACCTGTGCATCCTCGGCTAAGCCTGAGGTTCCCCATTTGTGCAACAGACTCTTCTGCCAGCCTCACTGGGTGCTGCTGCTGATGAAATGGTGACTGAAAGACAGGTGTGAGGCATGTGGGGTCGTGTAGACCACCTCTCTCTCTCTCAAGGATGAGGAACAGTACACAGGAAATTGAGTTATTCCTCCCCTCTTCAGGCCTGTGCTACTTTTAAGTCAGGGTGGACCCACTGTCTTTCAGCCGCTTGTGAATGACAGTGTGGAGGCGAGCAGAAGCCCTGCCTTTGAGGGCGCTACTCTGGGTGTTGGCTTACATTCTCAGAGGTCTGAGAGGAGATGAAGCAAGAACTCCAAGCTTTGGGGGGAAGAGAGCCCTTTTGGGGGGGGGGGTGGCCAAGCTGCGGTTCAGAGGCAAGGAAGCTATAACTCTTTCTCAGCTACTTCACCTTAGCATTCTCGAAAGCAGGGGCATGCCTGCCTTCAGCTGGCTGGTATGAGGGGTCTCTGGGCTTATGGATTGATTAGGAGTCTGGAATGATTTTTGAACCTTGAACACCCATGATCATTCCCATTAAAGCCCTACTTTCTAGGGGTATGCTATGATCAAGTTGTCTTCACACCCAGAGCCCTGATCCATCCTGGACTGAACTCTTCCTCTTCCAGACCAGGAAGGACCCCACGAAAGAGAACCTTCTCTCCGTGTCAGAGCAGAGCCTGCCCATATTCCTGTCCAGAGGCCAGTTTAACAATAGCCTCACGCAGACCCGAGATCCGTGCTGTGGCTCCAGGCAAAGTGGTCAACCGCCCTGAGCCTGTTTCTTTCCCCATAAAGCACCAATACTGCGGCACCAACTGGTGTTGCTGTTAGGCCTTCTTGGGATGATGCCTGGAATGGGACACAAAGTAGATAACAAATGATATCTATTATTTCATGGGTGTGAAAATCTAGGAGGACAGATAACACTGAAAGCTACAAAAGAATATGGGCAAGCCCAAGAATCAAAAGGCTGGAATCAGTCCAGTCCTACTATCCAATAGCTGTGTATCTTTGGACAAGTCTCTGGGTCTCCACCCAGTGGGAAGGAGAATCTACCTCCTCCTGCGGTCTGATAATACATGGAACCATACAAGTCTGCAGGTTTGGCATTGTTTTATAGATTTAGATAGAGAGACTCTGAAGGTATGTCACCAAGGGCACATGGCAAGCCTTATTTAATGTCACGTCCCATTAATGTAGAACATTGCCCTGCGTCAAAGCTTGGTAAATGTTTGGTTGTGAATAAATTCATTAAGCCTAACTCTCTTAACTTTATAGGTACAAGTGTCCTGTAGCTCAGGGATGACTAGCCACCTATGGAAGAGCTGGGGCTGCTCCTGGTTCACTGTCTGGAGAATACCACCATCATTCAGATCTTTGGTTCTCACTTGTCCTGGGCCCAGCTGCTTTCACTCAGTGTATAGAATACAACTTCCCGATCCAGCAATACCTCTCCTGGGCATATACCCAGAAGATCTTCCAACTGGTAATAAGGACACATGCTCCACTATGTTCATAGCAGCCTTATTTATAATAGCCAGAAGCTGGAAAGAACTCAGATGTCCCTCAATAGAGGAATGGATACAGAAAATGTGGTACATTTACACAATGGAGTACTACTCAGCTATTAAAAACAATGAATTTATGAAATTCTTGGGCAAATGGATGTATCTGGAGGATATCATCCTTAGTGAGGTAACCCAATCACAAAAGAAGTCACTAGATATGCACTCACTGATAAGAGAATATTAGTCCAGAAACTTAGAATACCCAAGATACAATTTGCAAAACACAAGAAAACCAAGAAGAAGGAAGACCAAAGTGTGGATACTTCATTCCTCCTTAGAATAGGGAACAAAATACCCATGAAAATAGACAAAGTTTGGATCTAAAACGAAAGAATGGACTATTCAGAGACTACTCCACCCGGGGATCCATCCCATAATCAGCCAACAAACCCAGACACTATTGCACATGCCAGCAAGATTTTGCTGAATGGACCCTGATATAGCAGTTTCTTGTGAGGCTATGCCAGTGCCTGGCAAACACAGAAGTGGATGCTCATAGTCATCTATTGGATGGAACACAGGGCCCCCAATGGAGGAGCTAGAGAAAGTACCGAAGGAGCTGAAGGGGTCTGCAACCCTATAGGTGGAACAATAATATGAACTAACCAGTACCCCCAGAGCTCGTGTCTCTAGCTGCATATGTAGCAGAAGATGGCCTATTCGACCATCATTGGGAAGAGAGGCCTCTTGGTCTTGCAAACTTTATATGCCCCAATACAGGGGAACACCAGGGCCAAGAAGTGGAAGTGGGTGGGTAGGGGAACAGGGCAGAGGGAGGGTATAGGGAACTTTTGGGATAGCATTTGAAATGTAAATAAAGAAAATATCTAATTTTAAAAAGAAAAAAAAGATAACACCTCATGCAAATTAAAATGATCAAAATACCGTCAAAAAAAGAAAAGAAAAGAAAAGAAAAGAAAAGAAAAGAAAAGAAAAGAAAAGAAAATATGCTCCACAAATATGGTACACTTCTATCGACTCCTAAAGAAAAATGAAACCAGGATATTTGATAGAACAGAAAATTATTACAATAAGTGAGGAAACCCAGGTTCCGAAGAACAAATGAGGTATGTTTTCTCTCATATGTGTTTGCTAAAATGTATTCTTATTTATGTGTACATATGTAAATGTTTGTATATAGGTCATGAAGGTAGAATGAAATCTGTGTCTGCAGAGACAAGGAGAATGGAAGTATTAAATGATGGGTGAGGGGACAAATGAGGATGAAGGTTACCTGTGACATGAAAGCTATTGGTGTAATAAGGAAAGGAAACCAACAAGAGGAAGGCAGGGTGATTGGGAGAGTGAAAAAGATGTTCAACAATATGTAACAAAGTAAGTCTGGGAGTGTTATGCCCAAACCCTTTATTTTGTATAAAAAAAAATTAAAAAAAAAACTTAAAGTAAAGTTCAAAAAAAAAAAAGAAGAAGAGGAAATCTTTAATCAATGTAAATTGTACAAGATAAATAAAACTGTAGATTTAAAAGAAGAAGAAGAATACACTTCCCAGACTGCATCTCTGCTTAGCCAGGTGAGTGTGGAGATCACAAAACTCAGAAACTGTCAGGGACCCTAGGAGACTCCGGACAGCTTGCTTCACGGGGCATACTGGTGGCTGAAATTAATGATATCCATTCCCTGCTTATCAGCTGCTCCTGATGGGCGACCACTCCCTGGAGTACACAGCAGTGTATACAAGATGGCAGAAGTTCTGCTGTCTGCCTGAGAGACGCTGGAGGAGTTGACGCCGCAACAGAAAATCTAAAGACATTAATTCTGAAAGCCACAAAGCTCTGCCGATAGGCAGGCACTCTCCCGGGAGTGCAGGCTCCCGGCCAGCTCTGCCCCTTCCAACTTCAATCCTGTCTAGTAAGGGTACAACTCCAGACAACACCAGGTGTCCAGCCAGTCGGGCGGACACCTGGCAGGCCACACCTTCTGGACTCTGTTCCCTGAACACAGATCTATGAGGCTGGATGTAATGTTTCATCAAGTAAAGAAAAAAAAAAATGGACTGGATTGGTTGCATGCTGTTGGCCTCTGTTGGAAGCTAGGGGATCGGCTGTTAACACACTGAAAGACAGTTTTCCCTATCTATCTCCCAGAGCCAAACCAGGTCTTTGCCGCACAGTTTAGACCAGTTCACCAAAGTAGGGTTAGGAGACAGGCTCTACCAGAATCTCCCTAAAGGAGAGCTTTGGGTTTGCCTTCTATTGGTGTGATAAACACCGTTACCAAAAGCAACCTGGGGAGAGAAAGCCTTATTTGACCTGACAGCTTGTAGTGAATCATGAAGGACAGACAGAATCGGGAGGCCTGAACTGGTACGGAGACTGTGGAGGAGTGATGCCCACTGGTGTGCTTGCCTGTATGACACAAGGCCACCTGAGTGTCTATGGGTTGCACAGTGTGACTGGTCCTCCCACACCAGTCATTAATCAAGAAAATGCCCTCACCGACCTGCCGCCAGGCCATGCGGACAAAGGCATTTAATCAATTGAGGTTCCCTCTTCCCAGATGACCCGAGCTGGTGCTAAGTTGGAGGAAGAAAAAAAAAAAAAATACCAACAACTTTGGCTAGCATGAGACACTAGTGTGAACACAGTTTCTTTCGTTAACATATGAGCGTGTTTTCTCCTATACAATGCCCCAAAGAGGATTTTTGGAAAAATAGTTCTAGGAAAATGCACATCCTCTGATCTGCCACCTGTGAATCATAACAACATCCATCTCGGAAAAAGTTTTCAGAAAAGAGAAGTGGGAAGAAGAAAAGAGAAAAAAAGAAAAACATCCATCATGGGCAGAGTAGCGAGGGGGCACCTGCTGTTCAGCCTGCCTTTCTGCCTTTGATTTGGGGTTTTCCCTTGGGAAGCCATGCCTGCTCTCCCTCTCCTACCCCTGCACTTCACGTGGTTCTGTTTGCTGAGAGTAGTAATGACAAAACTGCCTGAACACTCACACACACCACTTACGGGCAACTCGTCCATCTGGTGCAGGATCCCACATAGGAGCGGTGCGGTGTCCGGCATGGCTTTGGGACTGACCTGGCTGGGAAAACTGGGATAAACAAAACCACAGACACACATACGAAACTGCTGGGATTAGGTGGGTCATACACTATGACAGAAATGCACCAACAGCCTGGAAGCTTGGCCCTTTGTTGCATATAACTGAGTGCAGAAGTGGGCTGTAAGGTGGCAGTTTGCAGCTGCAGTCATCCACAACTGTGGTTGATATGTCCTGACACTGTCTACATTCTGACTAGACCAGGGGAAGGCCTTTTCATTCCTCAGAGCCTGGTTTGGGGAAGGCATTGCCACTCCTATAGGTATGAGACACTGGGGTCCTGGAAATGGCCTTGAATGGCAACGATACACATTCACCAACAACCTCATCTGCTCTCCAGCAGAGCTGACTTTCTCAGGATGCAGCTCCACAGAAGTCATCCGTGATTCCTAGTTCTTTCACAAGCTTTTGGTCCTCTACAGCAGAAGCTTAAGAATGCTCCCTTACTTTAGCTTTTTGAACTACATATGTTTTCCCCCCATTTCCCCCCTTTTCCAATAAGCTAACCTATATCAGTTTTTGTTGCTTGAGACCAAAATAAAAATTCTAGTTAATACAAGAAACCTGTTTCTCATGTGCAAGAAGGGAAATTAGACTCATACTATATATAAAACAAATTCAAGCTCTCTGTGGGTGCATAATGGTCTCTTCTCAGGAGCATGATGGATTTCATACATGATGAAGTCTGTAAAGGGCAGCGTTAGCACACTACTGAGTAATATGATGTATGTACATTCTGCTGCAACCATACAAGTACTGAGTCCCATATTGGGCATTATGACCTACCAGGCGGACTGTGGGTGTGAGTACGTGCGCTGTATTGAGTACAAGCACATGAAGAGTTGTATTCAGGGCACTACAAATCCTACACAGAGCAATGTGACTTCTATTCTGATGCATTACAATCTATGTACTTCACACACACACACACACACACACACACATACACACATGCACTGTGAGTTCTGCACAGCTCTTTATGGGCTCTGGAATTTCATGATGTGCTCAATTTAGGGCATTACTGGCTCAGTCCAGTCATTGTGAGTTCTACTCAGAACCTCCATGAGCAGTAAGGATGTACAAAAGAACTATAGAGAGTACCAAGAACTCTACACAGGATCACTATGATGCAGTACATGGCTCTGTGGTCTCTACGCAGAGCACTATGAGTTCTACATGGCACCACAAACTGTATCCAAGTGCATTATAAGCCCTGGGCAGGAATAATACTCAGCACAGAGTATAATGAGCTCAGTCAAAGTGTGCTGTGAGTTCTATACAGGATATTATGAGTACTATACAGAATACATGATCTCTATGTGCTATGTACATGACTAGGGACCACATGTATATGTAGAGTGAACTTGACACACAGCACTATGATTCAATGGAGCTGTATTATGGGTTTAATATAGAGGGTGCTGTGCACACGCACACATACATTGAAAGCACTGCGAACTGTGTAGCAGGAACTCTAAGTTCTATGTAAGTGTACTGTGAGCATCATGTGGGTGTGTATGAGTTGAAAGGAGGCACTATAAAGTTGGCAGAGGTAGACTATGAACTCTGTGCACAGCACTATCAGTTCACTGCAGGCATACTATAAGCATGAATGGGCATTTTGAGGTCTCTGAAGGGCATTGTGTTTTATGGGTCCTAATGAGTCTGTCCAGGGCACGATGTGCTCTGTAAAGTTTGCTGTGACCTCAGCACATCCCACTGTGAGCCCTGTACAGGGCACTCTGAGATACACACCAGCACACCACTATCTGTATGCGGCTTCACTGTGAGCTCTACACAGGTATGTTTTGACATGAACAGAGGGCACTGGGAATACTGGCTGGAGGCTGTGAGCTCTGTGCCAATATACTGTGACATAAGACATGGTCCTGTGCTTTCTAGATAGGGCACAGGGCACTGTGATGTACAAACAGCGTATGCTGTGCTCAACACAGGAGTATCATGACAGAAACATGGGGCATTGTGATGTTTAAATGGGGTAGTGTGAGATCTCTACAGACACACGGTGACATGAATTTAGCTCACTACAATGTTTAGGCGGGACACTGAACTCTATAGGTGACTGTGAACTCTGTGCAGGTGCACTATGACATGGACACTAGCCACTATGGTGCTCCATAAAGCTTCACTGTGACATGAACTCGAGGCACTGTGTTCTCTAGATGGTACTGGGTGCTTCGTCCAGGTGCCCTGTGACGTGTCTCCTGAGCAACATGATGTCAAAATGAGATGCTTGGAGTTCTGTGCAGGTACATTGTGATGTGAAGGTGGGTCACTGTAATGTCGGGACAGACACTGTGACATAAGGACACCAATGTCCAGAGAGAGCACTGTAGCTCAGTGCAGGTACACTGTGACATAAACATGGGCCACTCTGATGTCTAGGTGTTGTATTGTGTGCTTTGTAAAGGTGCACTGTGCAATGCACACAGATGTCTACATGGACGCTATGTCCTGTTCCCTGGCAGATGACAATGGGATGGCACTGTGATGCCTCCATGGGACACTGTGAGATGTGTGCAAGGGCACCATGACATACATGCCTGTGTGCCCTGCAGAGGTGCACTGACAAGGACACAGTGTACTGTCATTGTTGGATGGATGGTTACTGTGAACTCTGTACATGTGCTCCATGGTCTGTACACCCTACAGTATGATGGCCACACCTGTGCACTCAGCCTTTTTATGGGGTACCCTACATCTCATAAAATCTGCACAGTGCACGCTACGCTCCAATCTAGGAGCTTTGTGCTGTATTCGGGAGCACTATGAGTTCAGAACAAGGAACTACAAGTTTTATACAGGCGTCTATGAACTCTTTACATCACATATTGATTTGTATACCTGTGCACGGTGAGCACTGTGTGCATGAACTGTGAGCTCTGTATCTGTGTACTGTGAGGTCTGTCCCTGTGCACTACGATCTCTGTACCCATGCATTGTGAGTCCTGCACCATGCTCTGTGGACATCAGTGTGATGGTTCCTCAAAAAGCTGAAAATCAATCTACTACAAGATCCAGCTATTCCTCTCTTGGGGATATACCCGAAGGATGACATATCTTCTACAGAGATACTTACTCATTCATTTTCATTGTTGCTCTATTCAAAATAGCCAGGAATTGGAAACCATACAGATGTCCATCAGCTAATAAATGGATAATGGAAATGTCCTATATTTGTACAATAGAATTTTTTTGGCTGTTATGAAATGTGAAATTCTAAGCTGCATGGTGGCTCATGCACTTGGGAAGCAGAGGCAGGTGGATCTCTGTGAGTTGGTCTACAGAGTGAGTTAGAGGACAACCAGGGCTACACAGAGAAACCCTGTCTCAAAAAAACTCTGAAACTGGCAGTAATGGGTGGAACTATCATCCTGAGTGAGGTAAGTCAGATTTAAAATATAAATATTATATGTTTTATATGTGGATGTTAGCTTTTAAGCTTCAGATATGTGTGTTTCGGTGCTAATAACCACAGAGGTTGGGTAGCTAGTAAGGGACCAGGGGGAGGAGGAGATCTTCCAAGGATGAGGAATAGGAGATGCTGTTATAAAGCTATAAAGATGGAACTAGAACAGGAGAATTAAATGGGGAGGGGAGGGGAAGGCAGGGTAAAGAAGGGCATATGGGAATGATGGGAATGGACAACTAACACCATATATATATATATATATATATATATATATATATATATATATATATATATATATGGGGTATGGTGGTGGTAGTAATAGTAGTAGTAGTAGTAGTAGTAATAGTAGTAGTAATAGTAGTAGTAGTAGTAATAGTAATAGTAGTAGGAGTAATAGTAGTAGGAGTAGTAGTAATAGTAGTAGTAGTACTAGTAGTTGTAATAGTAATAGTAGTAGTAGTAATAGTAGTAGGAGTAGTAGTAATAGTAGTAGGAGTAGTAGACTATTAAAAATCCTGGCACAGGGCTTCTTTTCTGCCTTAGACCATTTATGTTTCCAGGTGAAAGACACACGTGGCCTTTATATTTTTAATAAGCCTTAGGCAGTACAGTAGCTGGGCAACTGCTTATCCTCCATGCTATTAGAATCTCCTTGCTATTAGAATCTACCTTCCTACCGATATCCCAAGTTATTACTTACTGTGTATCATCTGGGCTGCTCTTAGCTCCAATTGGCCAGCCCATATGGCCACAGTTTTATGGCTCAGATAATCCACAGCGGCTCTCCTCTCTCCTCTCCTGCAGCTTCTTCTATTCCATGTTGATTTCTTCCTGCCTGCTCCCTCCTCATGGTCCTCTCTCACCCAAGCCCAAGAAACCTCAACCCCACCTATGTGTCTTCTGCCAAGCTCTCGGATGTCAGCGTCTTTACTCACCAATCAGAATTGCTTTGGGGACAGGGTCCCAGGGGCTACATACAGACTCCAGGTCTTGGGGGGCCTGCATTTAGCATTACAATAGACAATAAAAGACAAAACTTAGATAGATAGATAGATAGATAGATAGATAGATAGATAGATAGATAGATAGATAATCTAAAGGGAGTCACCAATTAATAGGAATCATAGTGTCCCAACTAGACATTTTATATCACCAAATAAACATCCAGTGACAGGAATGGCTTCCATCTTTTTGAACTGAAAGCTGAAGGGATCCCTCCGACACTCAGGCTAGGGTCAAGGCCATTCACTACTCTCCATGACCTGATGGCAAGGCCCTACTGCTGAAGACACAACTAACCTACGTCATTAACATGGAAACCTTGAGCTGGTAACCAGCTAGAAGCTCCACCACTGTGGACTAATGTTCATGGGGCTGGGAGGTAGTTTATATGCAGCCAATGGTGAAGTGTTATCACCAGCATCACCCAGCTTGGTGATGGGTCTAACAAGTGACCTGCCTCAAGATATACTGGTGCAGCTGTGGAATAAATATTATGAGAGTAACCAACTACCTTCTGATTGGGCATAAGGCCCATTCTATGCTATGGAATCCATACCTAACACTGCTAAGGTTAAGAACCTAAGATTAGATAGGCCATGACCCTAGGGGCAAACTTACTTTTATTTTTCTACTAAGGAAACACCAATAAAATGACTCCTAATGACATATTGCTATACCCATTGGCAAGTGTCTTGCTCAACCCACACCAAAGAAGCTTATTCTTGTAGAAAATGGGAATCGACACAGAATGAACCTTACAACTAAACAACATGCAAAGGGTAATTGACTTGGATCACTCGGCCATCAATGGGATGTCTTCATCAATCCCTTCCCCTCAAGGCTCAGGGATCCATGCATATGAGGAGACAGAAAGATGCTAATAGCCAGAATAGCATAGGACTTCAAAGAAATAGCATCATCAAGACATAACAGGGCAGGTCCACATGTGATCACAGAGACTGTGACAACATGCACAAGACAGGCATGGTTTCTAACCAGACACAAACCCAGCACTGAGAAGGAGAAGTGGACACAAAGTCCCAACCATAACCAATAAACTATTTGCAATTCACACCTGCTGGGAAAGAGAAAATCTGCTTCCTTCAATGGGATATCGCTGAGTTTGTCAACCACACTCCAGGACATGCCCCACACCCAGAATCCATGCTTTTGGGGATTTGGGTTTTTTTAAATTTTGTTTTGTTTTGTTTTTTTAATGTGCTATTATATTGTTTGGGTATCTCTTTGACTTACTGGCTGTTTCTTTGTTTTGGTTTTTTTCTTTTGGAGAAGGACGAGGAGCTAACATGAAATTGGATGAGAAGAGAGTTAAGGAGGACACAGGACAACTGGAGAAGGGGAAAGAGTATAATTAAAAATATATTACACAGAAATTTTAATGTAAAAAGAAAAACAATCACAGTGAGATGCCACTTCATCATCTGTAGAAATGGTTATTAAATATTTCAAGCAGAAACCAGGAAGTGTTGGTGAACAGATGAGAAGTTACATCCCTTCTTCATGCTGCTGGGAATGCGAGTGGTGCAGTCATAGGGGAAAGCAGATGCCAGTTCCTCAAAAAAATCAAAAAACACTTACCATGTTTAGTATATGTACCATGTTATGTATATGTACCATGTTAGTATATGCTCGAAAGAATTGAAGGTAGAGGCCTAGGATGTTGCTCAGTGGTGGAGAACTTATCCAGCATGCCTAAGACTCTGTGTTCAACCACGAACACCATGAAAATAAACAGGAAATGAAAGTGAAAGTGCAAACAGGTGTTTTACACCCATGTTCTCAGCACACTCCACAATAGCCCCAAACAGGAAGCCATTACCAGTGGAGAGAGAGAGAGAGAGAGAGAGAGAGAGAGAGAGAGAGAGATCATCTGGACTGACAGTGCTCCTTCTAAGAGCCAAAGACCACCTAACAAAAACCCCGGTACCAGACATGAGAAACTCTCTTTTGAGTTGTTGGCTAACGCTGGTTAGGAAAGTCCCACAACATACATCTTATTGCTATTACCCTTGGTTACACTCCAGAGGTAGGAGGTAAGTCCCTATTGGTGGGAACTTACCATGCACTTGAGAAACAAAAGCCAGGGGACCCTGAGCTGGAGCTGACCTCAGTGCTCCCTCCCTGAGGACTAGTTTTCATGGTACTAGAAGGAACCATGCAAGCTTTCAAAGGAGAAAGCCAATCAACCTATGAACACATCAACAACCAGCATGTCATGATAGCCCTAGAGGTGCGATAGTGGCACACATACCTTGATGACAACCAACATCTCTCAAGACCATTAATCCCAACACTTGGGAGGCAGAGGCAGGTGGATTTCTGAGTTCAAGGCTGGCCTGGTCTACAGAGTGAGTTCCAAGACAGCCAAGAGTATACAGAGCAACCCTGTCTGAGAGAGAGAGGGAGAGGGAGAGAGGGAGGGGGGGGGCGAGAGAGACAGACAGACAGACAGACAGACAGACAGACAGACAGACAGACAGAAAGAGAGAATACCTTGTACTGGAAACCTAGCCAACTAATTAGTGCTAGTGAAATTATGGTTATTAGAGGAGAATCTACAACCACTAATTTACTAAACCATCATAATCCCTAACAATGATCAATATGCCTTTGTCCTTATACTCACAGGTAAGTGCAGTCTTCACCCCCCCCCCATCAAGGACACTTCTTTTTGCAACAGGCAGAAATGTCAACCAATGAAAATACATCATTGCGGAGCCCAGTCCCGATGCATACATCTACAAAATACTCCCCCACTTAAGGCTCAGGGAACATTGCTGAAGATGGGGAGGAAAGACTGACTGTAAGAGCCTGTGAGATTGTGTCTTCTAGTAACATCGGAAGTTATAACCGTAAAATCTCACCAACATGGCTGCCCAAACGTGAACTGAACAAGGATGACACCAGTGAGCACGCCAAACCAGGCGGGGACAACCCCACAAGGCCTACACAAAGACCGACCGACAGGAAACAGAGGGAAGCTGGGATCAAGAGAGGTGGTCCTCCCCAGGGAAGATCACACTGATAGTCACTCACTGCTAAAAGGTCATCCCTGAAAGTACACATACAAGTAACACTATATGGACTCAACAGGTCATACTTAGGAGAATGTGTGCATAATGCATACATGCATGCAATAGCAAGGAATGAAAAATTACCATAAATCTGAAAAGGAAAATGGGGAAGGGCATATGGGAGAGTTTGGAAGACAGAACAGGAAGAAAGAAATGTGTAATTTATTTACAATAGCAAAAATAAACGAACAAACAAAATAAAGGGCTCAAGAGGAAGGAGCAGGAAGAGAGCTGATGCATGCCCCAACCTGGATGAATCTTAAAGACATTATATGAAAGAAATTATGTACGAGTGGGGTGTGGTGCTACACACATTATCCCAGGATTTGGAGGCTAAGGGAAGAGGGAAAGGGTTTAAGGGATGACTGAACTGCGTGGCTAGGCTTTCTAAAAACTAAAATAAAGTCAAAAGGAAGCAGAGGGCAAGGAGGCAGCTAGTTATCCACTCAGGTGAGCTGCCTGAAGCACTAAAACTCATAGAGATCAGAAGTGGGATGGAGGTTTCCCAGGCTGCAAATGGCATTCCAACCCCCGGTACAGGCTGGATGAGGGAAACCTGGATATAGATGGTGTAATGGCTGCAGGGCCCTGAACACACCTAAGGCAGAAGAACTGTGCTGTTAAAGCGCAGTTAACCTCAGGCACATCTTTAATATATGTGCTACTGTTTGTTTGAGAGTGTTACACAAGCACACAGAGGATGTTGATCAAATCCATCCCCTGCTCTCTTTCCTCCCCCTCCTTCTGCTCCCCTGCTACTATATCTCCATCCCAGATATAAGCACTCTCATTTCTTAAGCCATTGAGTTCCATTTTACTACAAGCAGAGCGTTCATAAGTCAGTGGCAGAGTGGTTGCCAAGCACGCCCAGGACCCTGGGTTCAAAACCCAGTACATAGTTGAGCACAGACTCCTCTTTCGTTGAAATTGACATGAACTGAGAGCAAATGGCCTGGAGAACACACTCTCAGAAAGTCTGATGCGTGACACTGCACCTGAACCTTCAGGGATCCTGAGCTCAGTAGAGTAAGGCTTGCGCTGGAGAGATGGGCTAGTCATGACAGGAAGATGGCAGCCTCCGTGAAGTGTGGGAAAAAGGGAAAGCTCAAGAACCAGCCATAGCGGGAAAGGTTTCTGTGCCAACCACAGGCAGCCAAGAGCAGAGTGGAGGTACATCTCAGCGGGTGGAACCCGTCAGCATGTGAGGCCTGGCACTCACTCCCCAACACCGCGGGTACCTACGAGGTACTCCCGAGCGATGCAGGGGTTAAGGCTTCTTTTGGAAGTCTAGAAGTTTAGGCACAAGATTATAGACAAGAGGCCGTTGTCAGTATTGCCCCAACTCATGCCCCCAGCAGGTGGAGGCTGCTAGCTTGCAGTATGGCTAGCTGCCGTCTTGTCCCCAGGCAGAGCACAGACCACATCACCATCTCAGGACTTCCTAGAGGCTTCTTGACTTTTTCAACCTGCTGCACCCTAACTCCCGTGACCTAAGGACCCGAGGGAGTTCCTCACGAGGGGCGTTCTACACTCTCAGTTGCGGAGGAGGAGTGGGGAACATCTTTGGCCAAGGAGCGTACTCTCTGGGAAATCCAGAGAACAGAAGTATAAAGACTAGAGAACCTATTTAATGTATGTACTTAATTTCTTCATTAAGATGTAAGAATCTGGCTGAAGGAAGCTAAAACACGCTAGGCAGATGGTTCAGTCAGTGAAGTGCTTGCCGAAAAACCATGTAGGCCTGTGTTTGGATCTCTAGCACCCACCCTTTCCAAGAAAGCACATGTCTGCCACCTCCACTTGTGGGGTAGGAAGAAAGAGGGGGGTTCCAGGTGTCGCTGGCTGGCTGGTCTAGCTTCAGGTTCAGTGAGACACTGTCTCAAAAGGGGGTGGAGAATGATTAAGGAAGATAATTCATATCAAAACACATGTACACATTGGCCAGTGCATGTGCGTGTACACACACACACACACACACACACACACACACACACAAGAAAAGAAAAGAAAAGAAAAGAAAAGAGAAGAGAAGAGAAGAGAAGAGAAGAGAAGAGAAGAGAAGAGAAGAGAAGAGAAGAGAAGAGAAGAGAAGAGAAGAGAAGAGAAGAGAAGCCGGGCGTTGGTGGCGCACACCTTTAAGCCCAGCACTCGGGAGGCAGAGGCAGGCGGATTTCTGAGTTTGAGGTCAGCTGCATTTTAGCACCTTCCCCTTTCGGCTACATCACCTGACCATGTCAGTCAGCCTGCCTCCGCCTTCTGTGGCAAACATCCTGCCTTACTCACAGTTTTGACCAGAAACACCTTCGAGGCCCCAGGGGCCCATTTGTGTATGGGGTGGAGCACTGTTCTCCTCAAAAGCAGGGGAATGAACCAGTTCACCCTCAAACTGGGGTTTGTAATCAAAGATCTTTATCTGCATCACCAAAAATAGAGCTAATTGACAGTCTGTACAGAGGCTCTCACAGGCATAACAAAGGAAATCAAATTAAGAGTTCCCTCCCTCGGCTGCCAGAAGAGATGGCACTGGCGCTGTCCCAACAGCTAATGTTCCTAACTGACTTTAAGTATTCTGAGGAACAGTGATTAAGGCCAGTGCAATGTAAGCAAAAAAACAAAAAACAAAACAAACAACAAAAAACAAAAAAAAAAAACCAGAAAAGTGTTGGTCTCCACGCTGGAAGGTGCTAGGTAAGCTGAAGGTGGACATCAAGAGAGCCACAAAACCCAAGGGCCTCCCCATGCAACTGAGATGCCTGGAATTCTCCCTTAAACATCATCAAAGTAACTGAAGTGCAGACAAGCTCGGGGCCAGCTCATGCGCACAGTTCATCAGTGATCCTGGAGGAACCAAGATACCCACTTTTAGAAACCCTCCAGTCGGAGTTGGCATTGTTCTTTTGTGTTGGGAGGGTGTAAGAGTCCGTTCATAGCTAGCAAAACCAGGGCCAGCGTCTAAGACTTCCTCCTCTGAGCCCAGTGGTCTCTGGATATAAAACAAACCCCTTCTCAGATTCTCTAACACAATCCTCTCACCAGAAGCCAGAAGCCTGGGACAAGTGAGTTTTGTTAGACATGTGCGAGGAAGACTAGTCAAGAGAATGTCATATGTGTAAGAAGGTGACCAAAGAGCATACCTGCCTGCCCTGTGGACACCCAGGTGACATGGTGGTGTACCCTCATCACCTCAGAGATTATCTGAGACCTGTAGCTCAGGGTTCCAGGCAAGCAGGGTCACTGAGTTACTTGTAGCAAGTACCACTCGGTGTCAAACTCAGGATAGTTCTCTGTATAAAAAAGAGCAGTGGACCCACAGCCAAGGTCCTCTCAACCTCTAAGTGTGAATCATCTTTTGGAGTCAAGAGATCTACATGTGCTGCCATGTGACAGGGCCCAAAATAAACATTAGCCACTCCCATCCTCATCAACAAAGTCTGTTGGCAGTGACTCGGATAATTCACACATGACAGCTAGCATATGCCTCTCAGAGCGCCCCATGCAATGGCAGCAGGGCCGGTGTCGGCCGCCTGCCTCCTTGTCTCTCTATTCTTGGATGCTTGCAGTCCTTGTCCAAAGACATCTGGAGGCCCTGGTTTCACTTATTCTTATTTTTCCAACCCAGCTGAGGACTCCATTTTCCTAGCCGTTCCTCCTCAAATCCAAGCTCCTCACAAACTGTTTCCAAATATTGAAACACATTATGGCAGGCCACCCGCTCCATCTTATAATCAAATAGATGAAACACAGAAGGCAGTTGCCTTTGGATTCTTTTAAATAGGATTTTCACTCCCACCTCATTGCTTTGACTGGTTTAGTATTTACAGAGAAAGAAATGACTACTTTCAAATATGTCTGATTGTGGTTTTTTAGCCAAATTAAAGCTGAAGGCTTAAGCTGACAGCCTCCTTACCCTGTTCCGCCCCCATGTTCTGATATTCACACATATGTACTTCCCTGGTAAATTTGGATGTTCATGTCCCCAGAAGGATACCAGAATATCACATGAATGCTAGACATTTTCTTTACTCAGACACCCACATGGGGCCTCTGGGTGATGCTCACAGGACCACACCTCGGTATCTCTCACACGTCGTGATTTTTCTTACAGCCTAATAGTAAACCTGGTGATTAGACATGTGATGCAGGGACACCTTGGTGTTCACTTGCGTACTTATGTGACCAATGCCTCAGTAAACCTAAGTGAAAGTGGCCTGGGTGAAGTTTCTGAACGGGGATGTTCCTCTTGGACGCTCAGTGTCCTTGGTGTGCTCTGAAATTTTTTTAAGCTACTGATAGCCTCTCCATTTGGGGAACACAAATATTGAAATGTGAAGTAAGATAAGAGTCTGGTTGCCTCATGTGAAGCTATTCTGCATTCAGTTCTCCAACATGAGAACACACAGTACTTAAAACTTTGTCTTTGCTTTCGGTACACTGGTGCCCTATGCAGAGTTCTTCACTTCCTTGCGGATTCAACCAGCCAATCACTGGAAGGGTAGGGGTACCTGATCTTCTGAAGCTGTAACCCACATCCTTACTCTAGTGAAATCATGTAAGTTGGGCCTTGCCTTACATGCATCTGGCCTGCTCGTGCAGCTTCTGTGTCTCACCTAAGCCCTTCGGTTCTGATGTCTGGCATTTGTGGGAACCAGGCCTTATGACTTTGCTAGTAGTCCACATATAAATAAATCTATGCTGCTATGCATACAAACTCTAAGTGTCCTCTCTGTCATGCACACACATCCTAAGAGAGCCTCATCAGCAATTGAAGGGCTCTGCAGAAATCACCTCGCTCAGCACTCCAGTCCAAAGCTGTTGCTCACCTGAGGTGGATCTCTCCTTCTGGTTCCAGCCAGCTTCCTCAATCCCTGAGACGTCCTGAAGTAGCAACAGGGGCACACCCTGTTTGGGAATATTAGTCATTTAAATTGCTTCCTGAACCAAGTCAACACTTCCCAGTTTGAAACTCAATGTACCTTGCAACTTCTCCCTAGCTTATCTGTTCAGTTAAGTCCCTCCCTCTGAATGAGGAAAGAAGGAAAGAAAGAAAGAAAGAAAGAAAGAAAGAAAGAAAGAAAGAAAGAAAGAAAGGAAGGAAGGAAGGAAGGAAGGAAGGAAGGAAGGAAGGAAGGAAGGAAGGAAGGAAGGGGAAAGCAAAGGACATGACTGCTCCTAGGTATGGTGGAGGAGAAAGTTTATTGTAGATAAAAGGGAGCGCATAGCAAAAGACAGAGACGGGGGTATCTGGGGAAGTCTAGAGTGGACATAACCAGACTGAGCTGGGCCATGTGGGGAGAGAAGGGGGATGGGGAAGAGAGAGGAGAGAGGGAACCAGGTACAGCAGCCAGGAGGTCAAAGGTACAACAGGGGCAGGTACCCAAAATGTCTGCATTATACATGAAAGGGTCTCTGTGGATGGGCAGCACAGCCCCTGGGCTGGAGAGTTCAGGGTAAAGGAGTATGTCAGGCATACTCTGTAACAAGTCACTGAGGGATGCTGGGAAAACCCAGAGCCAGGTCTCTTTAGATAAACTGGCACCTAGACCTTGTCCTAGGTTTGAAACTTAGCATCCACCTCTTCAAAGATGAATTCATAAGTAAACAAGACATTCAGGCCACATGACGTTCCTGGGGGTTGAGAGGCATTACCCCTGTCTTCCAGATGAATGGAGTGGGGCTCAGTCAACTAAGACCCCTTGTTCTAAACGACCCATGGTGTTAGTTTTCTAGCACTGCTGAGATCGTAAGCTTAGCGGCTAAGACAACAGAAATCAACGCTATTGCAGTTCTAGGTGCTAGAACTTGGATCACTGCCGTTTGAGACACAGATCCTGTGAAGTCTTCAGGGGAAACCCCTTCTGTAGCTCTTCCAGCTTTGGTGGCTCCAAGAGGTCTTCCAAATGCAACTTCATTGTCCCAACCTCTACACGGTCACCTTGTCTGTGAGTCTCCTTTGTACCAAGATCACTGTCATACATCATGTCTCTCTGTCTATCTTTGCCTCTCCGTGTATCTGTACGTCTGTATCTCTGTCTCTGTGTATCTGTATGTCTGTGTGTATCTGTATGTCTGTGTGTGTATCTGTATGTCTGTCTCTCTGTCTCTGTGTATCTGTATGTCTGTGTGTGTGCATNTGTATGTCTGTGTGTGTATCTGTATGTCTGTGTCTCTGTCTCTGTGTATCTGTATGTCTGTCTGTGTGTATCTGTATGTCTGTGTGTGTATCTGTNTCTCTGTGTATCTGTATGTCTGTCTGTGTGTATCTGTATGTCTGTGTGTGTATCTGTATGTCTGTGTCTCTGTCTCTGTGTATCTGTATGTCTGTGTGTGTGCATTTGTATGTCTGTGTATCTGTATGTCTGTGTCTCTGTGTATCTGTATGTCTGTGTCTCTGTATGTCTGTGTCTGTGTCTGTCTCCCTCTCCTCTCCCTCCCTCCCTTTTCACACCGTAGTTACTGTCTTTCACAGCACACTTCAGGTTCTTGTCTTCAGTCACCATCCTGCCTACTCCCCACCATTATGAATCATACCATAAGCTTTTTGAAGGCAAGCTGCTCTGACCCACCCTTTGTTCTTTAAATATGGCTAAATGAGGGTTTGGACTTTTTTTTTTTCCTCTTTCCAACGATGCTGTCTTTGTTCATTGGGGACAGTCAGATTTACTGCTCATGAGGTTTCCAAGGACAAACACAATATCTTAGTCATCACTGTGTTCTCAGCAGCAAGCAGTGCCTGGGTGTGTGATAAGCTTGAGTGAGAGGAGGGGCCTGTCCTGCAGCAGAGGGGGAGGGGTCACAGTTCTCCCTGGGTACCATGGGTCTCATCCAGTCCCACAAGGCATTTAGTTCTTCTGACATTAGAGATAAGATGAGGCTGGAAGAGAACAGTGTCACTCTCTGTGGTACCTAGTGCACCAAAATTCAGGTCTGTCTGACTCTAGAGCTATAACGCTTAAGCAAAAGTTCTCTGGATTTGCAGTGTAGCCCCGTGATCTACATCCTGGGTCAAGCTGTGAGCCCTGGCAACAACGCTGACCAATTCTCTGCGCTAGGAAGTCTGTCTTCTGTTAGCCATTGAGGGGAGGAGGGACTTGTCTGAAAGAATTTGAAGGAAAGTTGAGTTTTAAAACAGAGAAAATTAATAGCAAAATGTACATGAGTCATCTGTGTGCGTTGTTTGTAATTTGTATACTTTTATGTGTTCACAGTATGTATACCAGACAATGTGTGTTTTATGTGTGTGCGTGTGATGTAAAGAATTCTGTCTCCCTCACGGAGTCACAAAAGGCCTGTGAAATTCACGAAGAAACACCATGAACGTTCAAACCAGTATAAGGTGCTACACTGAAAAGTAGGGGTGTTGAGGGGAAAGGCACGGTTGTCTCTGATTTGAAAGGGTTTCCATTTGAACTTAGAAAAACAGACTCATAAAGCCAGTTCTAAGCTTCCCAGAAGGAAGGCTATACAGGACCAAGCTATGGAAGCTTACATTTCCCAAGCGCCCCTGCAACTCCCATTGCACAACACAAACAGATGTCACTCTCACAACCACCTCAGAAGGAAAGGATGGTGAGCAAGCCCGTTTCACGGAGGAGAAAGCTAGAAACGAATATCAATCCAGAGACACACTCTGGCTCAAGTGAAGGTAGAGCCAAAGTCCATCCCAGGCCTGTGCAGTCCGACTCTTTCCTGTTAGCTCCCTGTGCAATTGCTCTGAGCAATCGAAAGACATAAAGTGCACAGACAGGAACCTTTGCCCTCAACTTGGAAAAAAAGGAATCAAACAAAACATGGTGGCTGCCAATAAAAATTACCGAAGCTTCAGGTGGTGCGGAAGGCTTCGGGAGCATCACCATGAGGTTATCTACAACCTCAGAAAGACAGTGGGTTGGAAGGGAGGCAGTGTGTAGAGGGAGCCAGAAGAGAGCAAAAGAGGACCACCAGGGCCTTCTGTTCCGACAAGGGTAACACACTGCCCTTGCAGAACTGCCCCGAGAGCCATGCCAAGCCGCCGTATTAATGGCCAAGAGGGCGATTTGGTTTAAGCCTTGCCTGACTAGATCTTAGGCTGAAAATCACTAATCACGCACACACACACACACACACACACACACACACACACACATTTCTAAATCCTCCCTAATGCTTTAGTGAAGCCTAAGACCATGAGCCTTCAAGGGACAAAGCGAGGTCCATCTGTTCAGTCAGGAATTTGCCAGACCAAAGTTGAAAGACAATCGGCTTTGATTCTAGCTCAGCTTTATTTGACCCCAAATCCTTCCCAACCCAATCAGCCAGAAATAACTCTTCTTTTCTATGAACCATGATTCCAAAGGAGAGAACTTGGGGATTCTTAAAAAAAAAAAAATAGCTAAGTACTTAGCTAATGGCAGGGGAGACTGTCTGTCCCTTGGGAACACAGCTTGTTCTAAACGCCAGAGGAAAAGACTCATACTTGTCTCATGCGTGGAGGATAGCAGAATGCTTTCCTTTTCAAAGATTTTATTTATTTTATTATAAGACATATAGGTAAAAACTTGAATATTTTGAAAAATATAAAAAGGTAATAAAACAGACATTTTCTCAGTAAGAAATATGCTCATAAATATGCTTTATCAAATATTAAAATGGTTATTTGCAAAATAATAAATATAATTCAGCTGTGGCATATAAGGAGCAACCCAAAGGATGAAGTGTGTTTATGTTTGGGAGAAAAACAGGTTTCTGACTATATTTAAAATTTTGCACTGCAGGTTATCAATATAGTTGAAAATTTTTTAAAAAATATTTTATGATAGCTTAATGATTTAAAAAACAGCAAGACATAAAAGATGATTTGACTAAGTGGAATTTGGCAAAAAAAAAAATAGTTTCCTCAAAATAAACACTTCTACGACACCTAAGTAAACAATTTTTTGAACCTATAAGTAGTACACGTATCAGCTCCTACGTCTACAAATCTCTGTGGTCTTTAAACAGAAACTGTTAGTAAGCCTCCGTTTCCAGCAAATTCTAACAGTTCTCTTCACTGGAGCAGAAATAGTCACATCTGTGATGAGGCCAGCTCTAAAGATGTCATTCCAGGGATATAAGTATGCAGAGAGTCCTTCTCCTTCCAATAAACTACCACCGTTTTCCTACATTTCTATATGACCCAAGGACCTGGGAATCACATAGAACAACACTGAGGAAAACTTCAATGATGAAAACTCCCGTCCTAGGCTCTTCATAAGCGTCAATATTCTGCTGTCCAAAGAAGAGAGAAACTTATGTGAACCCGAAGCGTGCCCTTAAATGAGTCTGAGACGTTCACGTAGCAGGTCAAGCTTTTCCTATGAATAAATACTGACTCTTGACAGAGATCTTTCATTGCCCGTGTACTTGGTTGCCCACGAGGCTAACCTGTTGGCTCCCATCTGCAATAGGGGAAGCCGCGTCTAACAATGCTTATGTATCCAATCTAATATAGATCACTGGTCCCGAAAGCCTTCAACGATGTCCACCAAGGGGACATCTGGATGACACTGGGTGCCTAGAGCACAGACAGGTCATGGCAGGATTTTGACTTGAGCTTGAAAGCCATGTTCTTGTTGTTTTTGGCCACAATTTTGCCCCAGAAGCGCCTGGCTTTCCTGGGGATGCTCTCCCGCCTCTTCTGGTAGGCCAGCCTCCTCTCATTCTTCTCCTTGCTGTCCCTGCGCAGGCGCACCTGCCGTACAATGCCCTCAAACAGTTCCTTCACGTTGTGCTGCACGGCCGCAGAGGTCTCGATGAATTTGCAGTCGAACACCACAGCACAAGCTCTCCCTTCTAGAGCGGAAAGGGGAGAAGAAAGTCAGAGGGCTCATAGAGTATGATCTTCTTGTACAATGTGGCCAAGCTGGAGAAGACCTCTCTAAAACTTCCCTAGGGGTAGGTAACACGGGGCAGTAGGCTACGTTATAGGCAGAAGGACGCACTACAGCATGCATCCTCCCAGGGTCTGAGTGGAAATAGCCCATAAGAGGATCTCCGGAAGCCGGCTAGATCTGACTCACCACAAACCCACTATATTAAAGTCCAACTCCATCAGGTCTATGATATGAATTATAACAGCAAAAGCCATAGCTTTCACTTACTACAGCTTTGCTACATTCAAAAGCCAGGCTAATCTCTTCCCAAACACCTTTCACTGCTCAGAACAATCTTGAAAACATACCATTACTCTTATCAGATAGACAAAGAAACTGAATATGGTTTTTTTTTAAAAAAAAAAAAAAAAAAAAAAAAAAAAAAAAAAACATGAAGGAGCTCATAGCCGACAGGGACAGGAAACTCAGCCCATCAAACTCGCCAAATTTTTCTAAAGCTCTCAGTTTTAAATATTCCACTGTGTTTGATGGCCATGGGTCCAAGTTTCAGTTTGAGAAGATGTGAACGTGGAATACTGTTGTGTCCTAGTAAGACGTTCCCACCAGTTGGGAAGATTGTCTTGACTGAGCAGGGACTGAAAATGCCAAATTTTATTTTTTTACGGTTGTACTAAATCTACATTGAGCCAATACGATCTCGAAGGCCCTAAAAAAGAATATGGAGGCCCTACTCATCAAATAGGAATTATGCTTAAACTAAGGACCAGGAAGCACGTGTGGTTCCATCAGTCTAATGTGCTCACAGAAGTTTACAAAGGAGGGTTGGGATTAGAGAGCAATAAATGGAACGTCAACAGGCAGAGTATAGAAGGCTGTCTCTTTTGAAACTCTCTCTTATGAGGGTCCTAACCCCGAGTTCCTCTCCTTGCATTCATATGTGGCTTTTCAACCCCTGAAATTGGGATCTGCTTGGAGAACAGAAGGATGAGCAAGGGATAAAACTGTCAGGAAATTCCTGAGGCTGCTCTCCTTCCTAAAGTAACTCCTGCAGAACAGCCAAGGGGGAGTGGGTACGCTGGACCTTCAGGCAGACCAGAGGATACAGAGAATAACAAATGACTAGTGCAAACAATGGGAACCGTGAGAGTCTTAGACAGTATTCATCAAACTTCACGGAGCATCCACTGAGCCCCTGGATGCAACCTTGCAGGGGAAGGGAAGGAGAACCTGCTGGTGGGCCAGTGTGTGCCGTGCAGGGGTGGAGCCCATGTCACATGCCCTCTCACCTGACACAGACACTTCTCGACACCGCACTAAGTCGCTTTTGTTGCCAACCAAAATTATAGGAATGTCTTCTGTCTGCCGGGCCCTGCGGAGCTGAATCCTCAGCTCAGACGCCTTCTCAAAGCTCGCGCGGTCTGTGATAGAGTAGACGATCAGGTAGGCGTCCCCAACCTGCATGCAGTGGTCATGGAGCCATTCACTCTCCCCCTGATGAAATAAAGAGACCTTCCATGAGCTCAGGCTAACCTAAAAATCAAGGTGTCAAACCCCATGCCTATCCCAAGTAAGAGAAAACAAGGAAACTGCTTCCAACACCCCAAAACGCATTGGTCTTCCAGGATGTCTAGGATGCAAAGAAAGTCAGTCTGTATTGATTCTATAGCAAACAACTTACTTTCCAGTTACTATCACAGCTTGCGCTGTTATGATGCATAAGTACTTTGACAAACAGTATTTCCAAACTCAATCTAACCTGCCAACAGTCAGCCTTTTCTAGCTCCCTAAAAAAACCTCCTAATTAAGAATCTTTTTATAAGAATAGGAAAGTTCTCAGTAAACAACGATCTTGCATATTTGCTGGAAGGTCCCCAAACTGTCAAAAGCCATGTTGGAATCCAGGATGGAGAAAGCCAACTTCACCCAAGGTGGTTCTGTGTCATTGGAAGTAAGTGGCCGTGCTTGTTTGACCTCTCCCCTACAGCAAATATGCTTCTTGTGGTTTTTAATAGAACTCGGGGCAAACCACTGCAATTTGTTTGTTCTTCAGGGCTCATCTGTGAACGACCTGTTCCCCAGCACAGTCTCGTTCTTCAGAAGTAAATGCTTTTAATCAAGGAAATGAGCCCTCCTCGTCTGGAACATCTACTATGTAGGACAAGGTCACTCTGGCACCAAGCAGCCTGTTGAAAGGCGAGCCCTAAAGGAAGACACTGGCAGCTACAGGCCCTGCATACCTTATTTTCCCACATGTCCAGGAGGATAATGGTTGCACTCTCTCCATCAACGACCAGGGTACGCTCATACGTATCTTCTAGAAAAGAGAGAGCACTGATTATCAGTCAGGTGAATGAGAAATAACTCAGCATATGAGGTTCCTGTTGACCTCACTCTAGAATTTGTACTCCAGGCGAAGGGCAGGGGTGGTGGGGGAGGGACTGAGGACGCAGCTCAGTCAGTAAGTGTTTACTGTGCAAGCACAAGGACCTGAGTTTCATCAAAAGCCAAGCACGGTGAGAAGCCCTCAGAGCCCTTGTTTCTGGAGGCAGAAAGCAGGCAGATCCCCAGGGTGCAACAATGGGCCAGCCTAGCTGAGAGTCTCTGCCTCCCAAAACAAGACTCATGCCTATGGAAGGACAACACCCAAGGCTGACCTCTAGAATCCAGATGCACATGCACACATATCCACACATATGTGCCTCCACATGAACATGTACCTTTCATATATGTGTGTGTGTGAGTATGTATATGAATATATGTAGACAGACAGACAGAGGCAGAAAATGAACTTCAAAGACATCATTTTAGGGGCTGGGGGCATGGTTCAGTGACCTCTGGTCCCTGTGTGTGTGTGTGTGTGTGTGTGTGTGTGTGTGTGTGTGTGTGTGTGTTCTCCTTCGGCATGCAGCACACAGTCCTCCAGTCACTAAGCAGATCTCCCACAGCTCTGTGGAAGGCTAAATAGCTTGAGCTAAAAGGGAATCATTTTCATCATTCTTGGGCCTTTTATGGAGAAAAGCCATTTATAAGGATAAATAAACTCCCTAAGACCTTTTGACTCCAATTCAATGGCTGAAGCTATGAGAAAGCATTAACTATAAGCTCCATTATGGGACGTTTTAACTATAAGCCCAATTTCCATAATCTTTATGGGAACTGCATTGAGTTCTAGTGGGTGGCCACTGAACACTTCAGAAACTGAGATCAGCAACGTTTCTCCTCTTTGCAGAAGCACAAGGAAAAATATTTTGAGATGGTCCCTAATTGAACCATCATTTTTCTTTAACCCTCCACCCCATTTGCTTTGTTGTGTTAAGATGGATTCTTGCTAGTAGCCCTGGCCAGCTTAGAACTCACTAAACAATCAGGTTGGCCTAGAAGTTGCCTCCTGGGTGCTGGGATTACAGGAATGTGCCATTGTTATGTAGAAAGTAATGGAAACTTCCCCCCTGCATTTGAGCCTACATTGGCTGTGGGTGAAGAGTGACAACAGTCACGGACCAGAGGAGCTCCATCTGGGAAAAACAGCTGTCCTGGGATATTTGCCAGAGGATTTCCCATCAACCCTGTGCACCAATCTCATGTGTCCTCTGGGGTTTTCTGGTTTTAGTTCCATCTTTTTGAAACTAGAACTTTCCTAGCAATTTATCCCTTTTTGGCCCTTACACCTGAATCTCTTCTTTTAGATATCTGTAGGGCTCATCCCTGCTAAGGAGGTACTCCTGGGTGTGAATTTAAAACCGCATCAAAGCTCTGGGCTTCTTTTCCTGCTCTGTAAATCTTTGTGTTATTTACTCTCGAACATGTGACACTTGCCAGGTACTTACTACCCTGTGCCATATCCTCCTCCTGCTTTGTTTTCTGTGCCTCCATCCCTGATCCCCCAACCCATCATGTGCCTGACCCATGGTACGTGTCCCAAATGGATGAGCAGCAAATGCCATGGTGTTGTGACTGTGAGCACACACAAACCTCACCTCAAATCTAGTATCTACCCCTTTCTTACCCATGTGGCTCTAGACAATGTTCCCAGGGTGCCTACGGCTCAGGTTTCTGGCCATGGGGACTGAGGTTACAAACAGAATACTGAACCATGAAGAAAGAAATGGAGCTGCAGAGCGGGCTGTAAACAATGTTGATTCTCTGGGCAGTACTCGCCAACACTGTGCTGTCGCTCTCTGCTCTCTCCTTTGGTACCTGTGCCACCCTAGGACGTATCACTCCAATTATACTGGAGAGGAAGCTTCCTGAGGTAAAGAAGCTAACCCAAGAGCACTTAGCTAAGTCTGTGTCACCTGGGGGTGGCGGAGTCTCTACCCACTCATTACACTCCAAATCCAGAGTTTGTTCCCTGTGCTTGTGAGCATCTTCATCTCGGGCCTCCGAAATCCTGGTTGTCTTCAAGGCCAGACCTTTTCTTCCACTAAGCCTTTTCTGATTTACACAGACAGAGTTCTTTTCTCCAAACTCCACTTTCTCCCCGTAACCCAAGATCGCCGTCACGTCCTGGCTTGCTTTCCAATGAATGTATGTCTGACCTCCATTGCACACTGTGAGACTGCTAAAGGAAAACTTCAGGGCTCTGCGTGTGCCTTCTACTCCCACTGTGCCTCACCCAGGGTTGTGCTACAAGTTCACTAACAATTTATAAATGAATGGATCAATGAATGGATGAATGGGTGGATGGACAGCTGGAATTAACTATGCACGGAGAATCATATGACTGTTGCAACAGGCTGGAAGAACAGACTATCACATACATTCTCCCAGGTAAATAAATGCTGAAAGGAAAAGATAAAACCAATGCATGGGTGCACTTTGGAAAACCTTCCTCTGGGGAAACGTAAGGCTGACAAGTCAATGTGAATGACTCCTAATGCACCTCTAAGCCAAACGAATGTAGCCGACTCACAGAGGGTGTATAATACTGGATGGATCCATCCCTGAGAAGTTTCTCAGTATCAGATGCTCAGTCTAGTCACAGTTAAGGAAAAGCACCATCCCCGTCTCTCTCCAAAGAAGTTTCCTACTTTTCCCTTTCTAGTTGCATCTCAGTCCCGTCGCTCTATGCCTATTGGGTATTGCCCTCTGAATAGACACCACCCCTTCTAATGAGCAAACACTTCTATTGGGTCAACTGTCCTCTAACTTTTTAACTCCTCTCTCTTTAAACAAATAAAACAATCCTGCCCCTATGTCAGCATTACATGTTATATTACATATAATATAATGTAATATGTCATATTACAGTTAGAGCAGTTATTACGCTCCCCAGTACTTGCTAATGCCACCATGTTCTCGGTTACACTCAGCCGTCAGGGGGTACCCAAAGTCTACATGGTGCTGACCGGTGTGCCGTGTACTTAACAGCATTTGAAAGTTAAATCCAGGGGACAGTGAAAGAAAGTGGGTTTTTGGTTAAACCACAGGCAGGTTTGGATGCCAACCCTAGGAGCCACTTAGCTCTGTAAGCCTTCACCCCTGTGGAGATATCGATATGCATTACCCAGAGCACATTAGGAAGTGCCAACACATCGCTCAGGACCCACGCTAGTAGAAGTGTAAAGAACCAACGTAAGATCATAAAACCCCAGCCTCTACACCCAGCTTCCCCGAAGGGTGGTTCTCCACCTGCCAATCATCCTCCCTAAGACCCTGCTCACACATGGGCATAGGAATTCTGAAAGGACTGAGATACTCAGCAACCATGAGGCACTTCGGGAAGGCCCCTCCCACTGCAAATACCCATTCTGAGTATTAGCTACCTTTGCTGTCTTCTAGCACCCACCGGCCGGTACAAAGAGCAAAGCGACTGGACAACGCCAGCCCTGTTTCTCCTTGACCCTGAGATTCTGGGAGTGGAGAAAGGAATGGATGCTACATCAGTGAGCCATCATTCATGGCCAGCCAGCCCTGAGCTGCCTCTTGAAGCACTAACTCCCTAACACCAAGACAGCTGAGGAGAATGAACCCTTCCCATGAACTGGGTTGTAGTGAGGAGTAAGATTTGCGCACATTGAATAGAGAGAAATGAGTCACCGCTAAGCCATCTTCCCCACGCTTCCTCCTCTCGTTTTAACTGAAAGTGGGGACCGACCATGTGAGGGGTTCAAACACTGAACAATCCTTCCTCCATTTCTACAGCTGTCAGTAGGAGGTGCAGCTGTTCTGGGCACATATACTGATGTTGGAGCTCTAGCTGAAGGACATTGTATGACAACAACTGGCTACCCAGTTGTAATTTCCACCCCGGAATATAAAAAAGCTATCACCTATTGTTGTGTATGTATGTTTGTACAAAGTGAGTCTAGAAATAGGTAAGGATTAAATAAATAAACCCTGGAAATAGGTCATATACAGAAAATCATCTGGGGACCTGTCAGGCCTCTATACAGGGCATTTATCACCATCTTTATAGCTCAGTTTTTTAAGTTATTATGTTACTTCAAGTACAGCATTTGACCTACTTACACTTGCAAATGCTTCTAATGTTAGTGGAAACACACTAATCGATCCACTCTAGCAAGTTTCTTTCCCCACCAAATCAGTTTAGTTTTATGCATAGTCACAGAAAAAGTTCCAGTAGTGATGAACTCTCCAAAACCGGTCCAGGCTAGAGTCAGCCTTCTTGGACCCCTCTGACCTGACCTTCAGAAAGCCCCTTGATAACTTGAGTCAACAGATTTGGTCCTGCGTACATATATTCCTCCTGTCTTGTCTGTTTTTGTACTTGAGGCTCTGTGCCAGCTAGGCCTCTGTCACCATCTCAGTATTGAGAAGGCATACATTTTCTCTTAATTCTGAAGATACATTTTGTTTCAGTTTGTTGGTTTTTTTGTTTGTTTGTTTGTTTTTTTTTGAGACAGAGTCACATAGCCCAAGCTAGCCTCAAACTCTCAGTGTAGCTGATGACTTCTGCTTCTTCCTTCCCGGTGCTGGGATTGCAAAGTGTGTACCATTATGCCTGGCTCCCACTTCTGCAGAAAAAAAAAAAAAAAATGACCCACTCCCTCTCACTCTTCCTGCTTACAAGACAGAAGCCCACCAGGGCTGGGCCACCTACCTCCCAAGACCTCACAGTCGCTGTCCATGCTGTCATGCACACCTGCAAAGATGTTGGCCAGGGTGGACTTGCCCACCCCTTGCTCCCCTATAAGCACTACTCGGTAATAGGTGTTTCCAGACTCAGAAGAGATGACCGAGTCCGTGGAGTCGGACGACCAGCTCCGTCGGCAGGGGTCTTCCGGAGCGGTAGAGTGGCGGTTTCTGAGGTTGCAGGGGTGGGGATCCTTCTGGACCATCAGATGCCTGCCGTCCGCAGGGATACTCCAGCGCTGCTGTGGCTGCATGCCCACAGTGCCTTGGCGCATGGTGACATTATTCAGAGTCATTTCGGGATCCTAGGAATCAGAGCAGTAGAGATGGCAATATGATTAAGAATGAGCCAGGCCCAGGGGAGCTCAACCCAGTTGTCATTGGTGCTTCATTTGATGGGTATGAATTCTTAATATAAGGATCAACCACTAAACTGTCCCCTAAGCCTAGCAAGCAAAATTTTCAACAACAACAACAACAACAACACACACACACACAGTAACTAGCTTCTCAATCAGGCTGTCATTTGTAGTAGCAGTAACACCATCCATTGCCCATAAGCTTCCTCCGTCCTTAAAGGAGCTCTGGAAATCCCACTGGGAGTTGGTACAGAGGCAGCTGGAAGGAACCCATTACCTCCAGAAATGACTTTACCATCAGCAACAAGTCAGAGCTGCTGGGGACCAGCTGGCCAGGTTAACTGTTCTTGTCTAAACATGGCTCTTAATTGCACCCGCGTCCTGCAGTCTTTTGTGCCTCAGTGGGAAACACGTGGCAATGACATCACTCCCTTGGCTGGACTGGACAGGCACTTTGGGGGAACTTCCATGTTTAGTAAAGTTGCCCTGATGTTCTCCAGTTGCCTGAAGAGACCATTATTTGGGGAGTGGGACAGTTTCTGTTTGAGTGTCACGCCTCAGCTCTACCCTCTTATCTACAGACACTGTTTAGCATACCAGCCCTGAGGCTGGTTCTTCTGACAGGGGAAGGACCTACTCACATTCAGACACATCACACTTGTACAAAAAGTGCTTCATTCTTAAGGAACCTCGTCCACTCCGTGATTTAATTAGCTCGGAATTGCACCTTTCTAAAGTAAAAAGCCACTCAACAACTTCCTACAACTTTCTCCTTGCAAGACCGCCTCGCCTGACAGGCAGCGGGGACAGGCTGCCAAGACTGACCGAGATAACCACTCCATGGTTTTAACTCAGCAAGATCCCCGCGTGAGCGCGAGGATCGCGCTCAGCTCACACACCCTACTCCATACATCACACCTATGCCACGAGCCAAAACCAGCCGGTTTCTTTTTAAGCCTTAAAAACAGTTCCTGGGTTGACAGACTTGCATTTAGACCTTGAAGTCTGCCGCCTGGCCACCTAATCTGTAAGGTGACACTCCTCCGGAATTGAATTTAGGAACACCCCCCCCCCATCAGAAGCGCATCCTTTGCACCTTAACTTCTTTCTCCCACGGCAGAACCCCTGGCACAGACCTAGGAAGTCTAGGGGCTGGCTCCCTTCCCAACTTAAAAAGTTCGGAGACCAGGAACGCCCCTTCCCACAGAGGCTCCCACTGGGACTGCCCCTCAGTCATGGCCCCTTACTTGGCTGCACTGGGCGCTGGGTGGGCGTCTGCCGTCGGTCCGCACAATGCCTGCTGCCTGCTGCACTGCCTGACGCCTGCGATGCGGGCTCCGCAGTCCGAGGCTGTGTGTTGTCCGCTGGCAGTGCCGCCTCCTGAAGCCTCCGCTGCCCGCCGCCGTTTATAGCGCGCCCCGGCAGCCCCGCGACGGGGCTTTTCCGTGACGTCAGCGCTCCCGCCGGGAGGGGGCGGCTCTGCAGCAAACTCTGAGTTGCAGCCACTTGGCTAAATCAGTTACTCGTAGTCATGTGACTCCCCTATCCCCTTGAGGGGAATGAGGGAGAAAAAATAAATGACAGTTCAATCGTTGATTTTATTTTATTTTATTTTTATCAGGTGGACACTGGAAAAATACACTTAGTGCTACTTAATCGCCCTTCCCAGCAGAGCACTTGTAAGCTGTCTGAATAAAGGATGAGGAAAGAAACAGCCCAAGCCGAGAGTCCAGCTTTGCCAAGAAAACAGATCCATCTGAGTGAGCGGGACTCCGGCCTCCAGGACGAGGCTACAGCCACCCTGAGTGAACAGGCCACCTCCACAGCATGCTCTGAGAAGCCACCAGGCCCTTCCTGCTTCCTGACTCCTTATCTCTGAGTTGGGACGTACTGCTTTGTTTCCTTCTTCTGGCAGAGATCCAAAAGAGAAGAGCCAGAGGAAAGAGTGGGGGAGACCTTGAAAAGGGGCAGGTTGGCTCCAAGGAGCTTGCGCTAAACACTGCCGTCCTCCTATTCTGGCCACAATGCTGAATCTCCTCCATCAGAAGTTTAGTCACACCCCAATCAGCGCATCTCAGAACCAAGCTGCTCAGCATGGCTGGAACTGTGGCCTGGAGCCAGGGCTTGCCAACCATGGGGAGATGGCTCAATCCCCTGAGAGAGCCCTACTGCTTCTATCGTTTGCTAAGACCTGTGGTTCTGGTGGGCCTGGAGGACCTTGCTCCTTACTCCGGTTGTGGATTGAGAACAAGAGGCCCTGCAAGGAAACCTGCCCGAGGTCAGTGTGGTGGCGGAGGCAACATCCAGAGCCTAGTCTGAGTACCTTTCAAACAGCACAGCTAAGTGACCTCTTCCCCCAGGACATGGGTATTTCCCGGGGACGTGGGCATTTCCCACATGCTGTGTTTAGAGTCCATGCTAGCCTTTCCAACACATCCATCTGCTTCTCCAGCCAGCTTCTGCTGTGGGTTGGCTGGTGGCCCCTCGGGAAGCAGCCAGCACCAGTGTCTATTGGAGTGGCTGGGCTACTCTGTGGTTACAATGGTGTCCCAGTTTTCCCCCAAGGCATCTATGTGATTTGGGAATTATCCAAGTGACCAGCTGCTGAGGTCTGTCAGGGACCAAGCTGGCAAAGGTAGAATCCACCAAATAAGAAAGATGGAGAGTGCCTTAGTCTCAAAGGCAGAGCCCCAGATTTATTTATGCACAAGGAAGAGAAGAAGCCAGAGGGATGAAGGCCACTCAGGAAGGAGGTGGCCAAACTAAAGTACAGTCTGGTCTGGGTACCATAGTGCTCTGGATACGGCTCTTCACCAGCCACAGTTTTCCTCAAGGTTAACCTGGTGGGAAGGGACATGGATATAGAAAGGAAATGAGGAAAAAGGACTAGGGGAGGGGAAGAAAGATGGAGACAAAGAGGGAGATGATGGAAGAAGAAGAAGGAGGGGTGGAGAGACAACCACCCAACTGTGAATACATCTTTGAAGAGAGGCATTTCCACGAAGATATCCACATTTCCTCCCAGGTCTCTTACTCTGGCGACTGTTCTCAACAGAAACACTGTGACATCTGCAAGCATATCACACTATCTCTTAATCCTACTTCTTCACATTGATAAGAATCTCTTATGGGGGGGGGGATGGGGTAACGGCACATAATTAAAAATAAATTTAAAAAAAAAAATAAAGAAGGAGAAATAAGAAGCTCACACTGGGGAGCTGTGGAGATTGCTCAGTGGGAGCGTGCTGCTGAGTGCGCACAGGACCTGAGTTCAGACCCTCGGCACTTACACAGAAACCAGGCATCGGCCACAGGCCTGGAGCCGCAATGCTGGACTGCAGGACAGAGATGAGCAGAGACTGGTGCTGGCCAGCCTAGGGAATGACAGGTCAGGGAAAGACCCCGATTTAGAAAACAAGGTGAAAAGCAACAGAAGACATCCAAACAGTCCCCTTCTGGCCTCTAACCATCATGCACAGGCAAGCGCGCGCGCACACACACACATACACACAGAGGAGCCTCACATTAATACTATAACTGTGTGTGGGGGCAATATCTTGAACTGTTTCCATTGGCATACGTAAAATACTCCAAAAAAAAAAAAAAAAAAAAAAAGTAAAGGTTGGAGAGCTCAATCCAACCTTCACATTTTTTTGGAGAGAGGAGATATAAAAATGATATGTTTAAAGAAAAGAGCCGAGAGAGAGAGAGAGAGAGAGAGAGAGAGAGAGAGAGACAGAGACAGAGACAGAGACAGAGACAGAGAGACAGAGAGAAGGGTCTACCTTTCTAAATTGTCCCACAAGAAGCCAGACACGGACAAATGATAAAATAGTAATATAAAACAGGTTCCAACCGAATGATCAGTGCACATTTAGAGAGAAAAAAAAAATCATACCTGCAAAGCACAATTGAGAGTCAAATTCTATCTATCAGAGCCCCAAGTAGCCTACCCAGGATACGAGCTCCTGGGCCCATCTGAGGATCTGAAACTGCACGGGGAAGGCAGAACCAGGGCATCTGGGCAAGCAGCAAGTTCTGAGGGGGAGAGACTGGCAGCCTCTTGCTGGTTCTTGTCCTGTGAATATTTCCTCCATTTTCTTTCTGCCAGCATTCGAACGTTCCCTTGGGTCCTACCAAAATGAGCGGCTGGGGTCTAGCAAGGCAGCAGGACCTTACACAAGAACAACAACAAAAATCCTCCTTCTAAGCAATACACACACACACACACACACACACACACACACACAGGCTTTAGCCCCGTTGGACCTCGAAACATCTCCTGCCTGTACAGAGGCAGCACTGGGGAACGGCCTGATAACAGCTCTGTGTAGCAGAGCTGTGCCTGCTCGACCCTCCCGTCACTGCTGTTTCACTTCAGGGCACATGCGCCTCTGCTCCACAGAAGCCTGACCAGTACTGGGGGGAACTACACGAGTCTCTTCCTAACGCCCACGAGCTTCCCTGGGTCACATGTCCCTAAGGAACAAGGCTCCTTTCTCCTCGTCTCTTCTCCAAAGTCTAAACACAGCCCTGAGTGAGATTAACTTGGGACCTGCCCATGTCACATGCTCTGCCAGCCTGGAGACTTGGGCAGCAGCTTCCAGTATTTCAGATGGGATGAAAGAGGGAGGCTAGAAGTAGAGAAAGAGCAAAATCCTTTCAGGATGTAAATACAGGTATCGGGTGCATGTCTCTCTTAATCACTGATGGACTATGACCTTGAGGATTGTGCCTTGAAAACTAGGAAGGAGAGATTATGGGTTCATAGATGCCTGGGCTATAATACATACATCCTATTCCAAAGGCATCGGAAGCGTTCAGTTCCCTTTAGCACACTGCCTCAGGCCATAGGCTTTCCACAACCAGGATAGTGTCATGGCCTCCAGGCAGGAAAAGCTACACAATAGCAAAGTCAATGCCATGCAAATGTTCTCCATTCCCTGCCAACAACCAAGAAGATATAACAGAGATGAGTTTTTCTTCTCATTGCATTTTAAATGTCGCATTGGTCCGCTGTCTGTTACTATAACAGAATAGCTAAGGTAATTAACTTACAGTTCCCTTTTCCTTGGGCATCTAGCAAGGCTAGATCCTGACGGGAACCGGAATCGGAGGTAAAGCAGCTAACATGGGGAGCTAGGGTTGATAAATCAGTGTCTCTCCATTCCTGCCCCAATGATCTAAGGGTACCTCCTCATCAGGCCTCACCCCCTGAAGACCTGGCCCACCTACCAAAGGCACAAACATGGAGTCTTGTGGGAGCCTGCCTTTCTCACAGTCAATCACTGGGCCTTCAACCCATGGTCTTTGGGAGTGGAGAGGAGAGACTTTCAATATCCAAACTGTAGCAATGTTTGCAATTTCGCAATGTAGCCAAGGTATGCATTCAGTTCCCGCCGTCCTTACTAATCCTGAGCACATTTTGGCTCCGACCAGCGCTTCCCTTGTATATAAGCTACTGCCTCCTGAAGACATGTGTGATCCCTGCATAGGTTAAGGGGAAAGCTAGGGGGTTTCACATCAGAAAAAGCAAGAGCAAACCTAGACTTTGCCTCCTCCTCAAATATGACTTGGCGCCTCGGAGGCCCTGGCTTCTGCTGTCCTGCAGACTGCCTGTGGAAGCGCTTATGAACCACAGACCAGGCCATCCGCACAGCAATGACTGTGCCCATGACGCAGGAGCCAAGCGCTGGAGTTCAGCCACCTGCCCTCAGCTCTGCTGCCTCTTCAGGCTCCAGTTAAATTAATCCAGTAGAATTCAGGACACACGCGGTGGCAGAAGGAAGGGCGGCAAACGTCCTCCCATTAGATGTTACTAGGAAAAATTTAGCAAGGAGAGCGGTATGGCTAAGCTCTTTGTAAACAAACAAGGAGGTGGGGGAGGGGTCAAAATGCTCGACACTCATAATAGGTCTCCATCGGCCACAAAAAGTACTCAGGGGAGGAGCTGGGGTGGGAGGCGATGTGCAAAATCTGAGCACAAAAGGAGCCACCCACCCACTCTGGGAAGTCTAAAGAAGGAAAGAATTACTATATGGAAAATCATTGCTTTACAGAAGTAAGGGGGGGGGCTGCCAATTGCACAACCGAGAGAGCCCTGATTAAGAGAAAATAAAGACTGAAGGAAGGATGACTAAGAATAACCTCCCAGCACCCAGAGGCCTGCGGGATCCAGATGGACAATCCCTCCAGCTGTGTCCCCCTTGAGACCCCCCCCTTCTCATCAGACTCCCGCTGAGCACATTTGATCCCACTGGGGAAAAAAAACTCTCAGCTAGTACCCATCCTCCACCACCACTACCACCACCACCACCATGCCATCAGGCCAGCCTGCTGCAAGCCTCCATGGCTACAGGGGCAGAGGTAACCATGGTCCTGTCTGTACTGACCATGCAGAGAGAAAGCAGAACACAACTGGTGGGGTGCAGGGAGGGCCGGAGGACCTGAAAAGGGCAGCTGTTTTTTCCCCATTCGTTGTTTCGAAAATCAAAAACACTACTTGCAAAAGAAGTAGGATTGAAGGCTCGCCCACTGTCGGACTATGGGCCACAATGGTTCTGTTTGTGGTCCACCATCAATACGTAAAGCGTTCATATCCTTCATGACCCAGCTATTCCACTTGTAAATGTGCACCTTACTACACAAGGAAATAAAAAGAAGTGTGCCGTGGAAAACACAGTTGGAAATAGCAACCATCAGAAACCACCTCACCATCACCATTACCATCACCATCACCATCATCATCACCATTACCATCATCATCAATAGACGCCGTGCGGTGCACAGATACAGCAGTGAACATGAGCGCTGCGCATGTGCTCATAGTAAGAAAAATGAACATCAAGAGCCCACTGGTAGTGTGCAAAGGCCACTTACAGGATATCGATAGGGTGATCATTCACATAAAAATGTTAATGCCGCACTAACAGCACAGTTAGATACATAGTTAGCAAAGGTAGAAAAACATGAACGAGAAAGCTAAACAGCATCTTCAGAATGAAACCGCTCTCGGGGAGAATGCGATTGGACGGCAGCAGATGTTCTCAGACAAGAGGCCAGGGAAGAGTCCCACACAAGATCAAAATGATTGCCAAACCAATCAGGGGCTCCTTCATAGAGAAGGCTAATTCTCCCCCTCCCAGCAGTCATTAGTCATTAGTGCCTGTAGTTCTTTGTCTGGGTGGGGCCCTGTGAGATTTTACCCCTTCAGCATTAACGTATCTATTAATATTGCCACTGTCGGAGTCTTGCTCGGGTAGCCATATCTGTGAGACACAGTCTTACTGCAGATTTTCCGGCCCTCTTGCTCTGACCATCTTTCTGCCCCCACCCCCTTCCAGAATGTTCCCTGAGCCTTAAGTTCAGGAGTTGTAATGGGCTCAGCAGATGTGCATGTGTGTGTGTGTGTGTGTGCACACGCGCATGTGTAAAGCGGTAAATATCAAAGAAACAGAGGCCTTCAATTTGAGAAGGAGTGTGGCAGAGTGGGCCTGGGAGGAACTAAAGGAAGGGAAAGGAAGTGGGGAAGTAATTTAATTATGTTTTAATTTAAAGTATTTTTTTTTAAATACTTAGGAAAAATAACGTGAAACAAGGGTAACTCTTAGGTGATTTATTTTCCTCTTGCAGCCTCTCAGGTAGCACACAGCAGTGGCGGGAAAGTGGTAACTCTGTGTGGCACTCTCTGTGGGCAGCCTTCAAGCAGCTACTCCCATTCCCCATCCTCCCCAGGAGATTTGGTCAATAGTAGAGGGAGAGGAGGAAGAGAGAGAAAGAGAGAGAGAGAGAGAGAGAGAGAGAGAGAGAGAGAGAGAGAGAGAGAGAGAGAGAGAGAGAGAGGAGAGAGAGAGAGAGAGAGAGAGAGAGAGAGAGAGAGAGAGAGAGAGAGAGAGAGAGAGCAATCACTCTAAGCCAGCAATGTATCCCCCTGCCAATTTCTCCTCAGTTCCTAAGAATATCAGGGCACAGCCGTCTCTGCATAGATGGCTGAGAGGACAAACTGAACAAGTGATGCTCACAGCTGTCTTCTGTTGAGCAAGGTAGTTCACTGAGCGATTTACCTACGCCATCTCATGATGTGAGCATCCTTAATAGTACCCATCTTACAAATTAGAAGACTGAGTCACCGAGATATTAGGTCCTTTACCCATGATCACACCGCAGGGACAGAACTGACCCATGCCATTTGTCAGCAGAGTGGGAGTGACTCTACCCGACACCATTGCTGCAAAGTAAAATGGCAGAAGCTTTAACAGAGGTATGTGCTCAGAAGAGGGGAGGCAACAAAGGAGGGCCGACGATCTGTGCCTGAGTAGGTGAGAGAACGGAAATTGAGGAAACGCCACCTCGTGCTTGCATGCTATGAACAAACATTGAGAGGGGAGTGCATCTATGTACCCATATATCGGGAATGAAATATGTATTTGTGCATATGTGTTCTAGCCATGCACACACACACTATTGAGAGAGCTATCCGAGTGTGTGTGTGTGTGTGTGTGTGTGTGTGTGTAGAGGAACAGGGAGAGAAAGAGAGATCAAGGGCCTTAACAAACACAGAGCTGTACCCGATGCTCTCTATTCGGTCTCACACCAATGACTCAGAGTTCAGGCAAGGGCTTAGGTACTGGGAGGTGAGAGCAAGTCCCTGAGGCCCAGCAGCAAACAGGAAGCCAGCTCTTCCACAAAGTTCGGAGCAGAGTCTGAAGGAATGACCATCCAGAGACTGCCCCACTTGGGGATCCATCCCATAAACAACCACCAAACCCAGACACTATGGCAGATGCCAACAAGAGCCTGCTGACAGGAGCCTGATATAGCTGTCTCCTGAGGGGCTCTGCCAGTGCCTGGCAAATACAGAAGTGGATGCTCACAGTCATCCATTGGACAGAGCACAAGGTCCCCAATGAAGGAGCCAGAAAAAATACCCAGGGAGCTGAAGGGGTGAAGCCCCATAGAAGGAACAATGATATGAACTAACCAGTACCCCCAGAGCTCCTTGGAACTAAACCACCAATCAAAGAAAACACATGGTGGAACTTGTGACTCTAGCTGTATATGTAGCAGAGGATGACCTAGTGGGTCATCAATGGGAGGAGAGGCCCTAGGTCCTGTGAAGGTTCTATGCCCTGGTATAGGGGAATGCCAAGACCAGGGAGGGTTGGGGCGCAGGGGAAGGGGGGAGGGGATAGGGGATTTTCAGAGGGGAAACTAGGAAAGGGGATAACATTTGAAATGTAAATAAAGAAAATATCTAAAAAAAAAAAAAAAAAAGACAAGAAGCAAGCTGGCTAGCTCTGCCAGCCTGGGGTTTCAAGTGGCTGCAGAACCAGACATTTTGCTGCATATCAACCAACCCCTCCCAAACGAGGACCATGGTGTTCCAGCAACTATTTAGTGGAAGCAGCTTCAAGCAGGGGAGCTAAGAGCTCTGTGAGGCCCACTGCCTGTATCTGGGGAATGCAGGTTGCAAGAGAACCCGAGATCTACAAAAGGCAGGCCCAGACACAGTGCCATTCTCTGGAGCAGGGAGAGGTCGCTGCCCGAACGCCCACCTACCTTTTCAGCCCTCCCACTTTCCCTCTTCATCCCCCCTCTCCCCTCCATGCTCCTCTCTGGTTCTTTGTCTTTGGTCTACATTATTTTTTCTGAGCATCTAAGGCATAGCAAATATAGTTCATGCTCAGCCAAAAGATTGCCATCTCTACCCAATTTGAAACACCACAGTTGGATAGGAAACAGATGTTTCTGGTCATTAAATTTTATATGAAAACTACAAATGTCCCCCCTGACAAATGAGATAAGGAGAGCCTCTGAGGATCACGAAGCCATGTCCCCGGGATATTCAGCAGGAGTGATGCATGGCCTCGTGACAAGGGCTTGCTTTTTTCCTGCGAAATTGAAGCACAGTCTGGGATAGAGGAAAAAGAAGCTGTTTGCAAATGACACGGAGACCCAATATCCTTATCTACACTCCCCATGCTCAGGGATCCCTGCCTTGGGTTAGGATACTGCACAGTGTAGTATCACAGCGGTGATAGATTTTATTAGGCACCCCTCCATTTGCATGCTCAAGTTATATAATTCAATACATGTCTTGCTGTAAAGTTTTATGTTCCTCTGTGTGTGTGTGTGTGTGTGTGTGTGTGTGTGTCTTTTAAATTGCCAATAAGGAAAAACAATTCAGTAATTCACTCAATAAATTTTGATGGAACGCCTATTAGATCCTGGTCTGTGTGCTAGTCTCTGGAGCACACTAATGAGAAGCAGCACTGACTTTGCCCACAGTAAAGTCACAGTCACTGAACTCTTCCTTGATACTAATGTGTCCGTCTTCCTCAAAGGCCAAGTGCCCTGTTGGCACAGATGGGCAGGGTCATACAGAAACCTCTCCTGTAGGAAGGGATTACAGAGCCTGAGAAGCCAAGCATGGATTTGCCTATGCCTGCTGCAGACCTCCAAGGAAACAAAAATCACATGTAAAGAAAAGGTTAGCAAGAAAAGAGAGAAGTGTTTGGAAAATCCAACTCTATTGTTTCTGTACCCTGCTACTCCATTATAATGCAACAACTTCATTAAGATGTCAGACTCTCTGGTTACTATTTTTGTTGTTGTTGTTGTTGTTGTCCTTTCTAGGTGATGAGAAACAGAGGCACATTCAGCCACCAGATTATTGTGGGAGGGACAAGGAACCATCCCACAGCTGCCTGGCTGGGCCCATTTCATCCAAGTCACCACACACGCTCCTCCTCCTCCTCCTCTCTGAGGAGCTTCACTGCAAAGACTGAAAACTAACAAGTCACCCTAATTAATAATAATAATAAAGTTTTTTAAAATGATAGTAGGTATTATAAGAACTCAAGTGTCTTGAGGCCCTACGGAAGAATTAAAGCCAAGAAATGGGAAACAGAGGGAGAAAGGAAGGGAGGGAGGGAGGAAGGAAGGAAGGAAGGAAGGAAG
>NC_034611.1:20794513-20797414 GCF_900095145.1 Mus pahari | reverse complement strand
GGAACTTTCGGGATAGCCTTTGAAATGTAAATAAAAAAAATAAGAAAGAAAGAAAGAAAGAAAGAAAGAAAGAAAGAAAGAAAGAAAGAAAGAAAGAAAGAAAGAAAGAAAGAAAGAAAGGTTAAATCGCAGGTGCTGTCTCCCTTCATTTCCGTGTCAGTTTTACCTTCTCTTCTCATTCTCTTCTCTTCTCTCTGTAGACCAGCTTTGTCTTCAGTCCACCCAAGGTCCCAGCAAAGAGCATCTGACTGGCTCAGCTTGTAGACACCACCACTCCCCATCCTCCAATCGAGTGGTGGCTAGAAGGCGGAGCCTGTGTCACAGAGGAGCCTTAGGAACATGGCAGAAGATGTGCTCAGGGTCACAGGAGCTATGGTTTGTTTGAGCAAGTGCCACAGATGTATACGCTAATCTCTGATTATTCTTTCTTCTCTGTGGGGACTTCCTGTGTCACCTGTCCTGGGGCTCCTTTAGCCTAACCCAGACACACGAACAATGTCTTCCATTTCCTGGCTTTTATTATTTTACCACCAAGGCTTGGAGGGAGAACCCAGGACTACTAAGCAAGCTCTCTGCCTCTGAGTTTTGCCTCCAGCCCTCTCTCTAGGCTTTTGAAAATCTTCAAGCAATACTTGACTTCACATATGTTTAGTAAAATGACTACTTTAACATTTGATCAGAACCTTAGTAAGCCTTGTTCTCCTCAAACATCTATTTAGGGACATCTAGTAGTAAGATAGAACAAGAAAATAAGAGATTAAAGGAAAAAAAATCATATCACAAAATCATTAAGACTAGGGCTGGGGAGATGGCTCAGTGGTTAAGAGCACTGTCTGCTCTTTCAAAGGTCCTGAGTTCAATTCCCAGCAACCACATGGTGGCTCACAACCATCTGTAATGAGATCTGATGCCCTCTTCTGGTGTGTCTGAAGACAGCAACTGTGTACTCACGTAAAATAAAATAAAATAAAATCATTAAGACTAAGTGCCACACAAGGTCTTGGTGGCTAAGGTCTTACCCTCCCAGTGGCAAGATTGCTATCCCTCTTGTAAAATCCTCTATATGACTTATTTAAACAACTTGTGACAAGCAGGACACCAACACCTTTCTCCCATGCTCCTCTCCGAGAAATATGAGCAAATTAATACTAAATGATGCGCGGCCTGCCTGCGCTCTCGCCAGACTAAAGGGAAGAGGAACGTAAACACAGAGAAGAGAAGATGTAACCCAAGAACAGAAGAGTCTATCACCGAGAACCAGGAGCAGTTTTTGGAAGAGGTACATCATGTTACACAAAAGAGTCTAAATATTTTGCTCTCCTAGCTACAGCTCAGCTTCCAATTAATTTACAGCCTAAAATGTCCAGTCACCAGTGAGCGCATCCCTATACTGAAGATGCAGGTTCTCTGGCCATCAGAACATTCTTTGACCCAGAAGTACGGATAAACGCATCCTCCATGAAGCTGAGATGGGGTTTCCCGGGCAGGGAAAAGACCAGTAGAAGTGTAAGGACTTTTACCTGAATGAGAACCACAGAATGGACCATCCCTTAAGTGTGTCACAGTGTAAAGATCTCCCCTGTGGCCTCATTTGCAGACCTGGCACATAGAATTGTTTTAACTGGTGTGGTCCAATTTCACACACTCTTTTCATAGAAAAGATCACTGGCCAGGCCCGGAAGTCAGGCAGAATAGCAAGCTGCCTAAGCTAAGACCCACAGCCCAGATTCTTGCAATAAATCCAAATCCAGCCAGAACCCCCCCTCCCCACCACTGCTTTGTGGGAGTAGCTGGAGTCCTAAGTGAATGTTATTACATGACATTTCAAAGACCTCAGAGCCTCAGCCCCAGGGGAGTGGCAAGGCCTTCCTCTGGTCCAAGTACAAATGTTACAGAGGCTGGCAGATCTCTGTGAGTTCAAGGCCAGCCAACTCTACAAAGAGAGCTCCAGGCCAGCCAAGGCTACATAGTGAGACCCTGTCTCAAAAAAATAAGTATAGATGTTATGAGCAATTTACTTTTGGTGAAATTGGAATATGTAGGAATTGTGAGCCGCAGATTCCTCCTGGAACCTGGGTCCACTGCAGTCTGAAGCAGCTTCCCTTCGGAGACGCTTACCGAGATTTGCTAGTCCACCTTACGTTCATTCCGTTGTATACAGTACACCTGCCTCCTTGATCGGATGATATAATATATACACCTAGTGCCGGGGCTGCTGGTGTATCTCCATCAGCGTGCGCAGCCACCCAATGCCAGCTTTTCTGTGTGTATATCTGTCCTTTCTTCATCCCCCTGCATCCCAGTCAGTCACCCCCAAAAGTCATGCAGGTTGCTGTGCAGGCTGTGGCTCTGGTTTCTTTTTCTGGTAACGTGGCTCTTACCAGGGAGAAGCCCACCCTAAATCCCACAACAATTTAGACACCAAACCTAAACATCTAAGAGTCTTGGGAGCAAGGTTCCAAAGCAGCACAGGACATCCGGAAGATATGGACGATGGGTTTTAGAAAAAAGTCAAAATAGGAAATGCCAGTGTGAGAACTCCAACAAGCACCTGTGAGATGATGCCATATGTAACGGGACTTACCACACAGCCTGACCTCCTGAGTTCAGCCCTGGGGTCCCACATGGAAGGAAGAGAGAACTGACTCCCAAAAGTTGTCCTCTGATTTATACACATGTGCCCATTAAATGAATAGATAGATAGATAGATGGATGGATGGAGAGATAGATAGATAGATAGATAGATATGTAAGACCCCCTCGTGTGGAACTCCCTCGGGTCCTCAGGTCACAGGAGTCTGGGAATCCCACAGAAACACAGAGAAACCGTCTTGATGTAATCACACGAGGTACTTTAATATCAGAGCTCTGGGTGGACTCATATCTCACGCAGGAGACAGAG
>NC_034611.1:20781189-20794048 GCF_900095145.1 Mus pahari | reverse complement strand
CAGTAAACAAGGAGGGTGCCTTCCTGCCAGATAGCTTTGGAGTTAGCCTGATAGCCCAGTTCCTGCATTCTTTTCCTTATCTTTATGGCCGGGTTTGTATTTCAGTGTCCAGCCCTGGGTCTTTGAATTTTTAAAACTTACTCTTTTAATTTTACNTTTCCAAACTTTGAATTTATATAATTTTTCCTTTCAGATAGATAGATAGATAGATAGATAGATAGATAGATAGATAGATAGATAGATACTTAGAAAAAGAACTCCAATAAACTGAATTACTGTACAGCTAAACATAGAATTCCCTGGTAAAACTTCCAGAACAAAAAGGTCATGAAAATACAGCCTTAGGCGGAACACTCGATAGCAGCAGCTGTGCACTGTGGTGAAACAAACTTCCCCAAACAACAATAACTTATTAGCTTGCTGTAGTGCTGGCCATGCAAATGGGCTAGCTGCGGATGGGCGACCCCTTCCTAACCTCACCAGGCTGACTCACGGGGCAGCTGCCAGCTAACAGTTCAGCAGGGATCTTACAGAGCTGGCCTTGCTCTCCTGACAGCCTACTTGGTCTTTGCCTCTCCACATGTTCTCTCCTGTCCAGTGAAAACAGCCTTAGTTCTCCTGGAGGCGGCAGGATTGTCGAAGGCTGGAGAGGTGAAGTCAAGGGCTACCTACAGCAATAGCAGAGTGCATCCAATGAGGACTGTTCCCCTTGGGGTGTAATGACTGGATGTCTCGGTACATATAGAAGATTTTTCAAGTATGTTTTAAAAGAATATGTCATTTAAAATATAGCCAACTGGTTGTTAGATGAAAAAGGAATTCCAAAATTTAAACTAGCTGTGTTTGTAGCAACTCAGGTTCAGACACACTAATCAACAGTGCTCTTCACACAACACAACTCTTGCCCCTCTCTCTCCTCTCTCTGTCTCTCTGTGTCTCTCTCTCTGTCTCTGTCTCTATCTCTGTCTCTCTGTGTCTCTGTCTCTCTCTCTCTCTCTCTCTCTCTCTGTCTCTCTCTGTCTGTCTCTCTCTCTCTCTTCCTCCCTCCCTCCTTCTCTCCCTCCCCCATCCCCCACCGGCCACCCCTGGTCCCTTTACAGTTTTGTTACTACGAGCATGGTGGTTTTGTGTCATGGTATGGTGCATGTGTGTGTGCAGGTCAGAAGACAACTTTGTGAGTCTGTTCTCTCCTTGTACGTGGCTCCTGGGGTCAAACTCAAGTCACCAGGTTTGGGAAGCAAGCACCTTTATTTACCGAGGCCTCTCAAGGGCTCTCTTTTTCCTACCCTTAGCTAGGATGAGGCTAATTTTGTTATATTCTCAGAAAATTAATTGTAGTCTTCTACAGGAACTGCTATGACTAGCCAAACAACATTGGTCATACTAGATATCATTTTACAAACTGTTTACAAGTGAGACCCTGGTGTTCTTCTGCACATCTGGAGTCATGAGCACCTACATTGCGTTACCATAGGAACGCAAGCTCACTAGGTAGCAGTTCATAACCTCATGACAGCAGGGCCCTTGGTAGTGCCTGTGTGGGGAGCATCAAAGAATGCCTACCTCTGACGTCATCCCCTTCCTCATTTCTCTTTTCATGAAAGGTAGCATGGGTGTGGCTAAGTAGTTTTGTCTGCCTGTTTCCCCTCCAGAAGTTAGGGTGAGAGCAGAGAGCGTGGTCACCCTCTCTTATTGTGTACTCTGTCCCTTTCAGTCCAAACTGGCAATATGTCTGCTGACGCAAAATTCTTCAGAATGCCATGAATCTCTTAGGTATGTCACAGGGACACTTGGCAAGACAGTGTTGACAGAACCTCTGTAGATAGATAGTTATATCTTTCCTTTTGTTGTTGTTTTGTTTTGTTTTGTTTTGTTTTTCTTTGCTTAGTTGGAAGTGTCCATGCCTTGTGTTCTATCATTTCTGGAAGCCATTGCTGCTCCTTGGTCTGTGGTTGCCCCTCCATCTTCAAAGCTAGCAATAACGGGTTAGTTAAATCTTTCTCCTAGTTCTCTAACCTACTTCTGCTGTAACAGCAGAAATGTTAACGGAATGGTACTTTTGTGAAAGAGAACTTGTGATCTCTTAGACTCTTTTAAAAGTCCACCCAGGTAATTCATGAGGCCATTCTTATGTCAAGGACCATAACCTTAATAGTTATCTGCAGAGTCCTTTCTGTTGTATAAGGTTCTACAGATCAGGATGTCTCTTTGGTAGCCCATTACACAGAAAGAAATTGCTATCTCATCTGAGTTACTATCATTTTGGTATTGACAGCCGCAACCAAACTGGTGTTTTTTGTTTTTTTTTAATCTTTGTTTATGTGTATGTGACTGCCTGCATGTGAGTACCCATGAAGACCAGAACCAGATCAGATCCCCTAGAGCTGGAGTCACAGGTGGCTGTGAGCCTTCTGATCCAGATGCTGGAACTGGACTCAGGTCCTCTGCAGGGACCACAGGCTGTGCATGCTCCCCAGCTCCCCAGTGGTAGTCTAATCAATATGTTGCTTTGTAGCAGTGTGGGCGCCTTGCCCTTTAAAGTGCTATCTATGAGGTAAGACATGGGAGTAAGAGCAGTAGAGACCTCACTTTATGAAAGGTGGCTTGCCTGAGATCATCAGCACAACTATAATTGCTGGAAACAGAATCAAGTTCGAAAGCTGGCAAAAATATCGCGTGGAGAATCCTTTGAAAAGTGAAACAGCACTTTTCATGGAATAAACATCCCCTAATATGCCACCTTTATCCTACATTTAAATTTTTTTTATTTGACTAAAGTAAGATATGCCTGAAAATAAAGTATAAACATTCAAAAGAACTGTTCCTATTTGGATGCCTACAAAGTACTGTTTCTATAGCACTTTTGTGTGAGCTGCTTTGTAAAATGCAAAATATTTTTCTTAGTAGAGCATGCAATATGTTTGTTTTAATTTTTAGAATATCGAACCACATTGTAAAAAGGTAAGAGAAATGGATGGATCAAAAGGAACCTATGAATGAAACTACATGAGCCGACAGCCAAGCTCAGGGGACATGCTAAATATAGGCTGGAAGTCAAGACATACCTTCTGAGAATTAGGCAGAATTCTTTTTACATTGTGTTTCCATTTTATGTACAATGTAACACTTTATATTAAGTGTTAATGTAAAGAATAAGTAATCCAGGCTATGACAGACAGACAGACAGATGGATGGATGCCAGGAGTAATGGAATGCATGGGATGGTAAGCCAGGGTTTTAGGTCCACATTCAAAAAGCAAAAAGGCCAAGTACTAAGGTATAAGTACCCATTCAGCCTGAGAGCTGGCCGCAGCAGGCCACCTAAGTCACCACTCATCTCCAGCACCCATAATGACGCTCCCATCCTATCCTCTTATTTTCCCTGCACACAGACTACAGATGAAACCCATTCTGGATGGATTGGCTCAGTAGAAATCTTCAGCTATAGTTCCACACCAGCAGGATCCATTTACACCGCCGGTTCCTCTCACTAGACCGAGGTTACTTGTCCCACAAATAAGTACACCCGTATCCCACACCCACTACTGCACAGATTATGACTTACCTCACGTTCACATTTCGTCAAATGCCCAGTGGGTCTGCAGCAGTTGTAAGGGTTGTCTCAACAGTGCTGACCCTTCTGACTGATAACTTTCATTACCTCATGCTTACAATTGTGCTTCTTTTTTCAGTAGTGAGGACTGAACCCGGGACCTCACTCATATTAAGCAAGCTCTGCACCACTGAGCTACATCCAAGCCACAAGACCCTCTTTGTTTAATGTTATTTTTGACACCCAGGAAAAATCAGCAGAGGCAGTATTCCTGGCCACATTTTCCCGATGTTTAAATTGAGGCTCAGAGACCATTCAAACGTCATTAGAGAGTATTGAGAAATAAGGAAAGCTGAACCTGAGAACTTGCAATCTCAATCTTTAGGAAAACTTTCCAAACGTCTTCCCTCCCTAAAGATAACACTTCATTCAGCTTCGAGTTATCAGATCAGAGCCTACCTAAGCCTTTGAAAACAGAACGGACATTTTAATTTCTTCTTGGAAAATGAAGAAAAGGAATCTCCCTGGGATGTTCACATGTGGGCAAGCACAACATCAAGGGAGGAGGCAAATGTGGCGAACTCTATCAGCCATGAGCCCCCACGGCAGAAGGCATGGGAGACGATCGGGTGCCTTGACCCTGGATCTGGAGCATGCTTGCTGATAAAACCCGAACTCAGCTTCACATAAGCAATGAGTCTAACATCCGTCTTGGGCACAGAATGGTATACATGCCCGTGGGTTCCCAACTAACCTTTGACAAATCCAAATTATTTGCCAAGATCCTGGAAGTCCTTTCTTGAAATAGTCAAAGAAATCAAGAAACCACCTCCTCAGGCTTCTGGTCCAAGGTGGAAACTTGACTGTGTGTCCATCTTCCCTCCTTCCTAACATCACACTGCTGTGACTGACAGTAAAGAGTGGGAAGAGGAATATTGTACATCAAAGGATGCCTACACGCCAGGTCAGAAACCTTGACAGGTGTCTGAGTGTAAAGAGTATAGCCAAGTGTGGTGGCACACGCCGTGGATTCCAGCACTTAGGAGGAGGACATTTCTACCTCCGAGTTTGAGGACAGCCTACTTATGTAGCAAGTTCCAGGCCAGCCACGGTTACAAAGTGAGATCCTGACTTAAATACAAAAGAGGTTATACTGGAGAAGAAAAAGAAGGGAAGCCCCCATAGCCGAGAACAGAGACCACAACAGATGTGCTAGAGCTAGGACCATGGGGTAGAGCCATGGGTTCAGGGACACGAGAACAGAGATGGGACTGGAAAGCAGATTGGATTGGGTGGTGAATGAAGGCCTGTGGCTGAAATTACTGGGCAAGTCTGGCTGTGTCCACAGCTCTACACTGGAAGACAACCCTGAACTACGCTTGCCACAAAGGGTGACCGCTCTTCTGTCAGGACAGAGGCAGGTGGCTTACGCACCAGACCGGCCATAAATACCCATCACATGAACTGCCTCATCGCTCTTTGTTTCAGAATTTCAAATCCCAAATTTACCCTAAAGAATTATCTATTGGCTACCCTTCAATCATCAAACAAACAAAACAAAACAAAACAAAACAAAACAAAAACAAATCCTGCATATGCACATCTTAGCCAAGGGTTGGACCCTGACCCAAGAGAGGGCAGTCACATTACCTCTTGAACCAGCTGACACAGGGACTCAAATGCCACATATGTTCACCTTCCAGTGATACCCAAAGACACTCTTGGGTCCCAAACTCAAAGTGTTGCCTCAGGTAAATCCTGGGGATAACCTGGCTCTCTAGGCCCTCACTCTGGTTCTCATGTTAACCTGCTCATTCCTCTTTACCCTAGAGCCTATCTGCCACCCCTTATTTTTCCATGACTCCAGGAATCCTAGCAGTGCGCTCTCTCTCTCTCTCTCTCTCTCTCTCTCTCTCTCTCTCTCTCTCTCTCTCTCTTTGGACATTATGTTTATTGAGCACAAAGTCCTCTGTGGTGCTGTTCATGAAAGCTATTGCATGGGATCAACCTAGGTATGCATCAAGAGAAGGATGGACAAAGAAAATGTAATGCATACGTGCATCTCTCTCTCTCTCTCTCTCTCTCTCTCTCTCTCTCTCTCTCTCTCTCTCTCTCTCGCTTGCATATGTGTACCAGACCCCTGCCTCCACTGGTTCATGCACCGGGACTGAAAATGGTAAAATGTTTAAGAAGTGGAGCTTACTTCAAAGTCATTAGGGCACCAAAATTAGAGGGCATCACCTTAAGAAGAGATGATGCTGGTCTCATGGAACTCTTAGCCATTACAGGAGAGGTTGTAAAGCAAGGCCACCCCCACATGCTTAGCTCCTTCAGTACATGTCTCTCCATCATAATTATAACTATGAGGGTCATTACCAGAGGTCAAACACTTTAGAACCTGCGTCTTAGACTGACATCCTCCAAATGTGAGCTAAGTAACCTCTTTATGAAGTTCCAACCTCAAGTATTGTATTATAGCAACAGAAGGGAGACTAATAAATGACCTAAAGTCTCCAAGTCTCTATCCACTGGTTTAAGTTGAAAATAAAGCTTCCCCTTAAAGAGATGGCAAATGTATCCAGCAATGAGAGAGGGTGACAGAAAGCAGAAACACCTAAACATGAATTAGGAGGAGATCACTTCAGAGACCAAAAGACAATCTAAAAATGTTAGCCGGTATACCTATAGAGATGTGAGACATCTAGAATTCCCAAAGCAAGTACCCATAAGAAAAAAAAAAATAGTCCAACACGATAAAGAACTATTTCTCGATTATTAGAACTATAAGAAACATCAAGATCTTCTGGGAGATAGGACAAAAACCAAAGAAATGGAATCTATAAGCAGAAATTTTAAGAAGTGCCCTGAGGACTTACCCCAGGAGTATTCCTTCATATAGATTCTGGGATAGGAAAGAGGGAGAGAAGAAGCTAGACTACCAGAGTCCACATGATGGAAGAAGAGAACTCCCACAAATTATCCTTGGACTTCCATGGCACAGGCAGGCACACTCACACTAACACCCAAACAATAAATAAATAGTTTTTTAAGAGGGTGCCTTAGTTAGGGTTTTACTGCTATAAGCAGACACCATGACCAAGTCAACTCTTTTTTTTTATTACATATTTTCTTTATTTACATTTCAAATGTTATCCCCTTTCCCAGTTTCCTTTCTGAAAATCCCCTATCCTTTCCTCCCTCCCCCTGCTCCCCAACCTACCCACTCCCACTTCCTGGCCCTGGCATTCCCCTATACTGGGGCACAGAACCATCATAGGACCTAGGGCCTCTCCTCCCATTGATGACCGACTGACTAGGCCATCCTCTGCTACATATGCAGCTAGAGCCATGAGTCCCTCCATGTGTTTTCTTTGATTGGTGGTTTAGTCCCAGGGAACTCTGGGGTTACTGGCTAGTTCATATTGTTGTTCCTCCTAGGGGGCTACAAATCCCTTCAGCTCTTGCTCCTTCATTGGGGACCCTGTTTTCTGTCCAATGGATGACTGTGAGCATCCACTTCTGTATTAGTCAGGCACTGGCAGAGCCTCTCAGGAGACAGCTATATCAGGCTCCTGTCAGCAAGCTCTTGTTGGCATCTGCAATAGTGTCTGGNTTTGGTGGTTGTTTATGGGATGGATCCCCAGGTAGGGCAGTCTTTGGATGGTCAGTCCTTCAGTCTTTTCTCTGAACGTTGTCTCTGTAACTCCTTCCATGGGTATTTTGTTCACCCTTCTAAGAAGGATTGAAATATCCACACTTTGGTCTTCCTTCTTCTTGAGTTTCGTGTGTTTTACAAATTGTATCATGGGTATTCTGAGCTTCTGGGCTAATCAGTTAGGGTTATCAGTGAGTGCATATCATGTGTTTTCTTTTGTTATTGGGTTACCTCACTTAGGATGATATCCTCCAGATCCATCCATTTGCCTAAGAATTTCATGAATTCATTGTTTTTAATAGCTGAGTAATACTCCATTGTGTAAATGTACCACACTTTTTGTATCCATTCCTCTGTTGAGGGACATCTGGGATCTTTCCAGCTTCTTNCTATTATAAATAAGGCTGCTATGAACATATTGGAGCATGTGTCCTTGTTACAAGTTGGAGCATCTTCTGGGTATATGCCCAGGAGTGGTATTGCTGGATCTTCCAGTAGTACTATGTCCAATTTTCTGAGGAACTGCCAAACTGATTTCTAGAGTGGTTGTACAAGCTTGCAATCCCACCAACAATGGAGGAGTGTTCCTCCTTCTCCACATCCTCGCCAGCATCTGCTGTCATCTGAGTTTTTGATCTTAGCTGTTCTGACTAGTGTGAGGTGGAATCTCGGGGTTGTTTTGATTTGCATTTCCATGATGATTAAGGATGTTGAACATTTTTTCAAGTGCTTCTCAGCCATTGGGTATTCCTCAGTTGAGAATTCTTTGTTTAGCTTTGTACCCATTTTTTAATAGGGTTATTTGATTTTCTGGGGTCCAACTTCTTGAGTTCTTTATATATATTTGATATTAGCCCCCTATCAGATTTTGGATTGGTAAAGACCTTCTCCCAATCTGTCCAAGGCAACTCTTATAAAAACAGTATTTAGTTGGGGCCAGATTACACGTTCAGAGATTTGAGTCCAGTATCATCAAGATGGGAGCATGACAGCATCTAGGCAGGCATGGTGCAAGAGGAGCTGAGAGTTCTACATCTGCATCTGAAGGCTGCTAATAGAAGACTGACTTCCAGGCAGCCAGTAGGAGGGTCATAAATCTACACCCACAGTGACATACCTACTCCAACAGGGTCACACCTTCTAATAGTGTCACTCTCTTAGCCAAGCATACACAAACCATCACAGAGGGGTTAAAAACTGTTGGTAAATAATAAAATCAAATTTCCCAAAGAGAAAGAAATACAAGGTTCTTTCCAGCTTCTTGCTATTATAAATAAGGCCGCTATGAACAGAGTGGAGCTCCAAGAGCTCAAAAAAAAAAAAAAAATGGTCCAGAAAAATTTCATCTTCTGTATCATACAAGGACACATCATTGTGAAATTTATGGATGCCAAAGCAAAAAGGAAGGTCTATTTGTTCTGAGACAGTGGAGGTCGGGTAGGATGCATGAGAATTAGCTTGGTGTCACTGCATCCGCAACGATAGGGGCTGGGATTAACTCCCCACTAGGAGAAACATTGTTTTGAACACACTATTCAGTACCTAGCCCAACTCTCAATGAAATACTACATGAGAAGAATGACATGAGGTCACACGTGAGAACAGCAGGAGCCTCCCCTGCAGCCACTCAGCCACTTCAGAACACACTTCCTGTAAAAGCCACTGGTTAAGCAGGAGAAAATCATCCAGGAATAGAGGGAACCAGGGAGGTGGCCCAGTAAGGTCATTTATTTAAACCTGGGATAATAGTCTCCTAGCTGCTCCGGAGGTAACAAGTCAGAATTAAAACAATAAATCAGAGAGTTCTGAGAATGGGTCTCTCAGAAGTAAATTCACATTAGTAGTCAGAATAAGCCACTAATGTTCTATATAATATGAATTTATATGCTTCTTTTGTCCACAAACAGGAAAAAAAGGACAAACAAACCCTTTAGGGGAAAGAATTTAGAAGAAGTACCAAGCTAAAATATAATGTTTTCAAGCTATTGTGGAGCACACGAGAAATTCTCTTACTAGAATAAGAGCAAGGAGAAGCTGGCTATCGCGACGAGGACATTTTCTTTCTGTCCTTCCACTTCTGACATATGACTACAATTCCTTCCAACTGCAAGTTGGTGTGATGCATAAATAAAACTTACCTGACTCATAACATTGTAAGCACTTTTATTGGTGGCACATTCTTATTATAAAGCAAGATAAATACAGGAAATGATGGGAGGGGTAAGATGGTGGTTGAGTAAGAGCCTCCAATGCTCACGGCTCCCAGAGAAGAGCAGCCTTGAACAGTGTGAATAACCCCCCAAACTACCTTTCCCAAATGCTAAGAAGGCCAGTGAGAGACTACAGTGCCTGGTTGTGGACTAGTTTACAAAGAGGTAAGGGGTAGAGAGACAAGAAGGGAAGAGTTGCCTCTCATCCCCTACCTAAGCATGGAGATTTTTCCTCATTACTTAAAGCAGGTTATACCCAGGCCTTCAGTGTGCCAGAAAGAGCCTCACAAACCCTGTGATAGCGGGGCAGCTAACTTCTTCAAACAGCCTTCGGCCAGTCTCTGGCAGCAGAAGGGGAAGCCGTACAAGAAAGCCAGCACTGTATGGGTCTTCATGGAGTAGGAGCTCACGATGCTGCGAAGTTCTGCAGCCTTGCTGACCACACCCACGGCACGGGAACCACGGCCGGAGCCTTCAGTGTGAGTCTCCCAGAGCCAGGCTGAAGCTAAGCACGGGTCACCGGCTGTGGATGAGCTCTCTGGGCATGCGCTGATTCCAAAGCGAGGCTGGTGAGAACAAATGATCAGTTCTATGTTCTTCTGTGGTGAAGACTTGGGATACGCCTGAGCTTAGGTTATCCTCGAATGTTGAAACACTGACACCACACTGAGGTCAGACTTGAAGCAGAACTGGCCTGAGACTGCCATCTAATGCTGAGACAGAAACAACCACAGGGTCAGATTCAACAAAGAGCCTGCTTGAAGTCCTGGAAAGTCAGGCATGAAAGAGTTAAGTTACAAAAGAAAACAACAACAACAACAACAATAACAATAAAAACCCCCACTAATTCTTTGATATTGAAACAATGTTGCATACTAATAAGTGCCAAGCACTTTTAGGAAAACTTGATTCTACCTGCCAAAATAAGGACACTAAACTTCAACTCTTTCTACTGGAGACTTTCAAACTTAAAGATAGCTATCTTAAATTTTCAGAAAATTCAATGAACTTCAGGAAAACTGAAGGGATCTGACTTAATATCACAACAGAGAAGTTAACAGAAAGACTGAAACTTTTCTTTAAAAATCAAATAGAAATCCTTAAAGTAAAAACCACTCAGGACAGAATGAAAGTCTGACAGTGGACTATCACAGAGAAGAAAGATGCAGAGAGCCAAAACCAGGTTACTTGAAAATATACTGCTTGGGCTACCGAGATGGCTCCATAGGAAAGGTGCTGGCTACCAAGCCTGATGGCCTGAGGTCAGACACTAGGACTGAGGCAGTGGAAGAAAAAAGCCAACCCTTGAGAGCTGCCTCCTGCTTAAAGAGCAAACCACGGCATGTGCACCAATTCACATATACAACATTAAATAAATAAATAAATGTAGTTTTTTTTTTTTAAAGAAAAAAATACACAAGTGAAATGACTGGCCTCCCAAACTGTATGTCCTTTTAGCTCACGTAGCAGTTCCCAGCAGGCACCCCTCCCCTGAGCTCCATATCCTGGCCAACAACCCCTGCAAAGGACTCCCATTCTACCTGAGACAATGCCAGGACTGAAAACCCCAGGAACCCCAGGAACCCCATGGACCTGGGACCTCAGAGGCCACACAGGTATCTAAAACCCCAGAGGCCATTGAAGTCCCCAGAAGCCCAGAAGTCCAGAAGCAACACAAGCACCCAAAACCCCAGAGGTGATCCTGCCCACCAAAATCCCACTGGAGACACACTATTGGGCCTGAAGTTAAGAAGCCTTAGCCAGAACTACAGGCCACTTAGGCCAGAAGACCAGAGAGAAAACAGAAAGCGGGGAAGGGGAAAACAGCCAAAAAAAGAATCCACCCAACAAAGACAAAGTCAGAAATCAGCACATAAACCCATGACAACTCTAAACACAAACGACTAAAAGCCAGTGCAAGAACAGAGTCAGCGATGCCCAGGGCAATAGGACACCACCATAGCCCAGCTACCCTACTATAGAAAACTCTGGAGATTCCAACACAGCTGAAGCCAGGAAATTAAATCCTTAAATCCAATCTTACGATGATGACTGAGGCTCTTACAGAGGAAATGAACAAGTCCCTTAAAAAAATAATCCTGGAAAACACAAACAAACAGTTGAAAAAAAAAATGAATAAAACCGTTCAAGACCTGAAAATGGAAATAGAAACAATAAAGAAAACACAAACTGAGGGAATCCTGAAGATGGAAAATCTAGGTACGTGAACAGAAGCGACACACCTAAGCATCACCAACAAAATACAAGAGGTGGGAGAGAGAATCACAGTCACAGAAGATACAACAGGAGAAATGGTTACGCAGTCGAAGAAAACGTTAAATCTAAAAGGTTGCTGACACAAAACATCCAGGAAGTCTGTGAGGATATGAAAAGACCAACTCCAAGAATAATAGGAATGGAAGAAGGAGATCAGAAACCAAGAAAATATATTTAATAAAATTGCAGAAAAAACTTTTCCTAAACTAAAGAAGGAGATGCCTATAAATATACAAGGAGCTTACAGAACACCAAATAGATTGGACCAGAAGAGAAAGTCCCCATGCCACATAGTAATCAAATCACTAAATTAACATACAGAACAAAGAAAGAATATTAAAAGCTGTAAAGGAAAAAGACCAAGTAATATATAAAGGCAGATCCATTAGAATTATACCTGGATTCTCAACAGAGACGCTATAAGCCAGAAGGGCCTGTACAGATGTCTTGTATACTCTAAGATACCACAGATGCCAGCCCAGACTACTATATCCAGCAAAACTTTTAATTAACATAGATGGAGAAAATAAGATATTCCATAACAATGTCAAATTCAAACAGTATCTATCTGCAAAGCCAGGCCTACTGAAGGTACTAGAAGGAAAATTGAAATTATGTTATCTTTTTCAAGCATAATGCTATAAAACTAGAAATCAATTACCAAAAAAAAAAAAAAGCTTTATAAACTATATAAATACATGGAAATTGAGCAACTTACTCGTAAACACCAATAGATCAAAGAAGAAAGCCAAAAGGTGATTGAAAAAATTGGGGGGCCATTAATATGGTTCAGAAAGTTAAAATAATTATCATTAAACCTAAAAACCTGAATTCAATACTCAGAACCCACACTGTAGAATTGACTCTCCTAAGATCTCCTCTGACCTGTATACACACACACACACACACACATTTGTGAGCAATACCAAATGGACTCAGTAAGCTGTGTGTATACATAATAATTAAGAAAAAGAGGGCCGCGGCGGGGAAGATGGCGGACGGGAAGGCGGGAGAGGAGAAGCCGGAGAAGCCGCAGCGAGCCGGAGCCGCCGGAGGACCTGAAGAAGAAGCAGAAAAACCTGTGAAAACTAAGACTGTTTCTTCCAGTAATGGAGGGGAAAGTTCCAGTCGCAGCGCTGAAAAGCGATCAGCTGAAGACGAAGC
>NC_034611.1:20777689-20780024 GCF_900095145.1 Mus pahari | reverse complement strand
GTTCAGGATCTTCAAAGGACACTATTTGCTACCAAAGTAAATCAGTATTTTGAATGTGCTTCTCTTGGTTTCTATTCTAGTTCCTATAAGCATTTCCACCAGAACTTGAGGCAAAACATAAGGAAGCTGTTTCTTTTAAAGTACAAACACCACCAAAAATATCAGTGTACATACTGCTTTATGTATTTGGCTGGCTTTTGTTTTTTAAAAGGTTTAAATACCAAAAAAGGAAAAAAGGTATAANATTGTATGAAGACAGATGAGGTACACACCTTCTGTGCCGTTTGAAGCACTTGTTTTACTAACTTACTAGATCCAGTTTGAATTGAATTCACAAGGTTTCTTACAACTCCATGGCTTATTTTACGTGTCTACATCCTGACCAGTGGTTTCAAAAGCACATTTAGTGACTGCAGTAAGAAATGCTTCTTTAGACACATCTTCATTGCGAGCCTCTCATCGCATATGCTCTTAGAGTTCTGTACGTAGGATGTTTGTTTTGTATTTTTGTATTGTATATGGGCTTTTCAAATGTGACAGTTAAATGCATCTTTAATAGTCACAGACAAGAGATGATAAAATGTCCTTGAAAATGACAATGTTGAGTTTGGAGGCAGCTTCGGTGAGTTTCCTGGGTGGTGATGATTCACTGGGCAGTTTTTACTGCAATGACTTCCCAGAAGCAGCGCGGATAGTCCTAACACTTTGTTCACTACAATTTANTTTACTTAATAAGCCCCAAGTAAAATGATGGAAATGTACATAGCACTATTAGTTCATACATGATTTAAGTATATCAAGATACATAAATTTAACATTTATGTCCGCAAACTGTCCATTTGTCCATTTTACTGTTTGTTGAAATAACACCTCTCCTACATATTCTTTACTTGACTCGAATAACAAATTAACCTGAGGTCAAGATGGAGAGAGACGACTGAGCTGAATGTCTTTACTAAAATTACAATAAATTTTGTCAAACTTGAAAAAAAAAAAAAAAAAGAAAAAGAGGCCATGAATTTGGGGGTTGGGATATGGGAGGAGTTGGAAGGAAGAGAAGGAGGGGGAAATGATATAAATATACTACTAGTATATGAAATTCTCAAAAAATGTAAAATTAAAAAAAATAAAACTTTTAAAACAATGAAAGTAGAGACACAAATATAAAAATCTTCAACACAGAGAAAAAAGAAGTAATGGAGGGAAATTTATAGCTACATTCTTCTTCTCTACCTACAAAGAAAAAAAGGCTACTAAATAAATCACCTACTGCTACATAGCAAGAAACTTGGGACCAAAAACTAAAGCATGACTTGGTTTTGACTCAATCCAAATAAAGCTAGGAATAATTATTCTTAGAACAGAAATACAGGGAATAGATTGAAAAACTGATACAAACACCAACGAAGACAAACAGCAATGGCAAAGCCAAAGTCAGACTAGAAAGAGCAAAGACTCACATAAAATCAGAGAGGAGAAGAGTGACTAACAGTTGTCATGACAAAAATACAAAAGATCATTACAGGTTATTATTAACTACATGCTAACAAATATGGCAACCTGCAAGAAATGGAAAAAATTCTTGAACTCATACACCTTACCAAGACTGAGTCATGCGAGCTTGACCAGGCCAAACCACAAGTAATGAGATTCAGTCAATAATGAACTCTCCACTGAAGAAAAACCAGGACCAGAAGGGATCACTAGTAAATCCTACCGAACACTTAAACCCTAATTCCAATTTTCCCTTTTTAATACACTATTTTTACTTATTCTTTGAGTATTTCAAGCAAGCATAAAATGTATTTTGATCATATTTATCTCCTGTTCCAATTCCTCTTAAATTATTCTCAAAAATAAAAATAAAGAGGAGGAATTCTCTCAAATGCATTTCCCAAGTCCAGTGTTACCAAAACTATCAGAGTAAAGAGACAGCCTACAGAACAGGAGGAAATATATATGAGCTAGACATCAAACAGGACCAACCTCTAGAATACATAGAAACTCTAAAATTTAATAGCAACTCAACTTACTGAAATGAGATATTTAAAGTGCTGGAAGAAGGGGTTTAAAGTTTTTAACATAATTATGAATATTTGTGAAGACTTATGCTGGGGTGATTTGAATAAGAATGGCCTTCATCGGTTCATACATTTAGATGTTCAGTCACCAGGGAGTGGCACTATTTGAAAAAAAAATTAAAAAGATTGGGAGGTGTGGCCTTGTTGGAGGAAGTGTGTCACTGGTGAGCTTTGAGGTTTCAAAAGCCCATGTCAAACCCAGTATCTCCCCCTCCCCCTCTCCCTCCCCTCCCCTTCCCCCTCCCCCTCCCCCT
>NC_034611.1:20774783-20776799 GCF_900095145.1 Mus pahari | reverse complement strand
AAAAAAAAAAAAAGAAGAAGAAGAAGGGAAAAGCAGCACCCGGAAAGGTGATGTTGGAGCCAACTCTTGTACTTATGGAGACAAAAAGTTTAAAGAAAAGCAGATGCGTAGTGGAATTAAGGCAGTGGTAACCTCAGGGCAAGACCCTCACCCAGCTAAGCTTCCAGCTTATGAAAAAGAATTTTTTTTTAAAGGGTTAATCAGTGAAGGGAACCATCACCAACAGAAAGCAGATGCAAATATAATTGAAAGTGGGGGTCCAAGCTCCAGTCCCAGCAAGCAATAGAAGTTGGCAGCTTCAGCCACATAGTTTTGGCTTTAGAGTCAAGAATATAAGAAAGGGATTATGAAATCTCCCTCTGTGGCTAAGAAAAGCCACTGGGGCCAGGAGTGTTTCAGGGGTGGCCCTGCATGGAGTTCCCAGGGAGGTCATTGTGTGAAGCTGTGAAAGTGAAGCCTGGATTTCATTGGAGGCACCAAAATGCTGGAGATGCCAGAGCCATAGAATAAATGCCAAGGAGAACTACAGAATGTGTGAAGAACTGTAAGACTCTGGGGAGCCTTAGCTTACCGGGGACCCCCTGAGTGAACCACATGGAGCCAGGATCAATGCAAAAAGCAAGAGGAATTTATTGTTCCAGTGCACTGGGGTCGTCCCAGACCCAAAGGAGAGGTGGCAACCCCCAGCACCCATTCGATGAGTTTTTATATGGTTTCCAGGGGCAGAATAGAGCATCAGCAACTAGGCACAATATGACTGGTGGAACAGTGCACCCTTTAAACTGATTGGTCTTTAGAGAATGAGGCAACAAGGACTTCCCCAGTCTGAAGGTGGGCAACAGTCCGTCCTGCTGAGTGTATCCCCACTTGCAGGTCGGTTCTGCCTGGTGTTCTGAGAAATGTTAATTAGCCTCTCCCTTCCGGTGGGGCAATTGTTTCTTGACATTCCCAAAGTTCCTAAGCCTACCTTTTCAGAACCAGCCTAAAAAGAGAGAAGTATATTGCAGTNAGCAAAGTTGAAAGGAGTTGGAGATTTAAAGAACTCTGAGGAGAGCTTTGGGGGCCACCTTCTAGGAATTTGGCAGGAATTCATTCCGTATTGAGCTAGGACAAGGAAGTAGGCTCAAGATGAATACAGCTGAGGAATGTGCTCTTTGGATCTTGATGGATCTTGTTAAGACCCTGAATACAGTGATCATGGGACCTTTGTTTATGCTTTCTTTGTTTCTTAACTACTCTGTTTATTCCCTGTTTGTTCCTTGACTACTTTGTTTATGCCTTAAGGACTGACCATATCTTAGTAATACCTAGAATATAAGAGCAGATTGGAAACAAACAAACAAAAAACTTGTTTCAGCCTCAGCACTGGCTGGAGTCATGTTGTCTAATTGTCTTTTCTTTCTTTAATCCTCACTCTCTATTGACTGACTGAGCTGGGTTGGCCTGAGCACTTTGACATCAGACATAAAAATGCAGAGTTTGGAGTTTGCCCAGCTGGTTTTAGTCCTTGCTTTGGTCCAGCATTTCCTCTCTTTTGGAATGGTAATGCATATTCTCTGTGAAATATGTAGTGTGTGTGTGTGTGTGTGTGTGTGTGTGTGTGTGTGTGTGTGTGTGTGTCTATTCTGTATGTTGAAAGTATGTAATCTGTTTTATTTTGATTTTATACGGGGTTACAGTTAAGAGGTTGTCATGAGACTCAGAACAATTTTGTATTTTGGACTTTTAAACAGTGTTGAGATTATGATAAACTATTTACAAGCATATGGGGACCAGGAAGTGAATATGGTGGTGGTTTAGATAAAAAAAAAAAATAGCCCTCATAGGCTCATATATTTGAAGCTTAAAAGCATTAGGCATGACCTATTTGGGGATGGGCTTTGAGGTTTCAAAAGCCCATGTCAGATCCAGACCCAGACCCAGACCCAGTCTCTCTCTCTGTCTCTGTCTCTCTCTGTCTCTCTCTGTATCTCTCTGTAACTCTCTCTCTCTCTCTCTCTCTCTCTCTCTCTCTCT
>NC_034611.1:20743727-20774650 GCF_900095145.1 Mus pahari | reverse complement strand
ATGACGCTTTTATATATATCAACACGTCACACTATATTCACATTATGACGCTTTTATATATATCAACACGTCACACTATATTCACATTATGATGCATATATATATATATATATATATATATATATATATATGGAAAAACTAATTTAATTATTAAATACATTGTCTAAAGAAGCATAAAATTCACAAGTCAAACACAATGCGATGACTTCCTAGAGGGGTGCATCTGTGCAGCTGCCATTCTGCCCAAGGACAGGAACTGTGTCACCCTGCGTGGAGTCTCTGCATTTCAGGATTCCAGACTCACCTTCTTGGCTTTTGTTCCAATTATTTCCTTCATTATGTTATCCCTTAAACGTGCTGCCGTAGAGTTTAGTTACATCTTGACAACTTTTAAATGTTGGTGTCTTACAGGGCTGGTTTCTTTCCTATCAGATTCCATCCTGTACTAAGGATTGATCCTAGGGCTATGCAAATGCTCTCCCCTGGGATGTAGCTTCAGCCTTTAAGTCTTTTGCCTTTTTAAAATTTAAACTAACTGACCTACTGACCAAAATTTTATTGGCATTTCTAGACAGAGCACATTTGGGTACAGAACGGAATATCCTGGGTGTTTCCAAGGAGTTACACTACTGTCTGTCTCATGGCTTTTATTATTTAACACATTCTTTCAATGGGTTATTAACTTATATTTTATAAATTCTGCCTATTCTTGCAAGCTATTTGAACTCACTGTGTATACTTAACTTTTCTTCCTTAGTGTGCTCTTTGCTTTATATTCTTTGATAGCAAATTTGATTATGTCCAACTAAAAGATCAAAAACACAAATATAAGTAGAAAAAAACACTTTACTTTGGGGTGGGGGCAAAGAGGTGACTCTAAAATTAAAAGTGCTTGTTACTCATGCAAAGAATGGGTTCTGGGAACTATACATGGCAGCCTCTAACTACCCATAATTCTAGCTCCAGGGGATCTAACTCCCTCTCTGGCCTCTAAAGGCACCAGGCACACCACAGATGGTATACAGACAATACATACAGGCAAAACATTCATATGCATAAAATAAAACTTTAAGTCTAAAATAAATAAATAAATAATAAAATAAATGAGCAAAACTTTTATTCTTTCCACTTTTTGTCCTTCAAGACTACTTGAGGTTAAAGGTTGTAATACACCTCAGTTACTCATAAAATATTAAACAACAGAAACATAAGGAAAGCCATCTATTCTTGTAGAATGATTATAAAAGTTAGCTTTGTGTTTAAATATTAACACTCTACAATGCGTAGGGTTGTGGGTCCCTTGTCCACTTTGCCACAGGGCATGATAGCTTGGGGAGAAGGAACACAGGGAGTTTGACTGCACATGTCCCACCGCTGCTGCTGGGGCGAGTGTTGGGCTGTAGGGAAGCCCTGGGACACTGCTCCAGAGTGGGAAAGCCCAGGCTGAGATGTGGGAAAGCTGGAGCTGTTTCGTGGGTCCCTGGACCGGGCCCGTGGGGTTCTTAGACCCTTGGATACCCAGGCACTGCAGGAAGTCACAGAAGAGCTGAGAATAGAGTTGGGCTGGAGGGCTGGGTCTAACCCAGGACCAGGGTGGTGAGGGTGGCCAGGGTTCTGACTGGTCCCACAGTGATTGTCCTTGGCTTGACAGGTGGCAGGCTTGGTAGCAGTTGTGGCTGGGAGTACAAAGAGGCCTTCTGCAGATTAGCCATCAACTATAGATGAAGGTCTTCTCCATGGCTCCCCACAGCAGATCCCAATGAAAAGATACAGTCTGTGGTTCCAAACCATTAATTGTCATGGTAGAAAGTGGATGTGTAAAACTATGCCCCACTTCTCAGGATGGGCCTGGGATTAAATACCTTTTGCAGGGAGAAATGTCTAGGAAGGGAATTTTATTGACAATGACCTCTGGGCCTCTACGTACCTCATCAGCATGGAAATCTCTGTCTTGAGCCTATGTGGTCACATCTCTTTTCCTGTTGTCTTGGTCTGAGATGTTAGGGATGCCTCATCTACCTGGGGAAGGGCTTGGGGCACTGCTCTTACATGACTGATGGCCACAAATCTATGTGGGGCTGCGGCTTTGTATCAGGGGACTGGTGCCTGGGAGCAGGTGAAGCTCCTAGCATCCCTTCAGGGTCCTCGGGGGGCTTCAAAGTCTTTATCTCAACCAAGGACCAGGCTAACTCTCACGGACCACTAACCCACAACAGTGTAGTTTCTTTCTGTTCCAAAGGCCTTGTAGCTAAGAGTTTCATTGTGAAAATTATATGGGCATCATGGGAAGGAAACACCACGCAGGGCACCTCACTCCTCAAAATCCCATGATGTGAGCATGAAACCTGGTCATGAGGCTGCAGCAACTCCCTGGAACTCAGGGCTTAGTTTTCTTACCTGTAAAGTGGAAACAATATGAATAAAGAATGAAATTCAATAGTACTTAGCACATCACATGGGAAGTCGTAAATTATCTGTTGTAATCCTCATTACATCAAAGATGAAACCACAGTTTATATTCATGACTCCAACACTGTCTACTGTTCAGAATGCTCAGTAAAAACCTTAATGGAATTAGCTGTAGTTACTATAAAGGACGATGGGGGGAAAGACTTAAGTAAAAAAAGTCAAAATGTTTAAAGGGAAGCTGGTTCCTTACATGGGTACCTAAGGATTTCCCTACAATTAGTCCATTAAGAAAAGGGGTTTTGTTCCTGAATTGGATTGGATTGGATTTGAGTCCCAGGTCGGACACCTCCTGGTAGTATCTACTCTGTGAGACTTTAGGGCAGGCAAGTTGAAGCAGAACCCTCTGGGGTTTTTGTCCTTCCCTAGAAGGAGTAGAAGGAGCCTCTCTGGCATTAGTCATGGGGGAGGGGGTTAAGGGATTATTCCTGGCTTTGTAAACATCTCCCAAAGTGGCCACAGTCCAGCTGGTGATAGAAGGCTGTTGAGGAAGGAATTAGTCACAAGATTGTCCCACTACCTGAGTCCACCTTCTGTCATTGCCTTTCATAAGGATTAAACTAAAGCTCTTGGGAAGATGTTTGACTCCCTATAGCCAGCTGTGGACCAGTTGAGAATGCTTGAATTAAGAGAGTTTAAATCTAATCCCAATTCAGACACATGGTGTGTGACCATCTTTCTTCCTTCTACTTTTTTTTTTTTTTTTCGAGACAGGGTTTCTCTGTGTAGCCCTGGTTGTCCTGGAACTCACTCTGTAGACCAGACTGGCCTCGAACTCAGAAATCCACCTGCCTCTGCCTCCTAAGTGCTGAGATTAAAGGCGTGCGCCACCACTGCCTGGCATCCTTCTACTTTTTTAAGATTTATTTTTATTCCTCTTGTGTGTGCCTCACTTTACCTTGCAGTTGGAATTCAGGTTTTCAGGCTTGGAGCAAGCATCTTTTCCACCTTAGCCATCCCTTCCTGCCAGGACCACAGTGGTAGGTTTTCATCTCAGTAGAGACGAAAGCCCCCCACCACAGCAGTCCTGAGTAAGACAAACAGATCAGCCCTCCTCCAAGAAAAAGAGGATTGTCCATCATCCTGTCCATCATCCTGTCTCTGGACCAAGCCTACTACATCAGCTCTATTATCCGAGGCAGTGTTCTCAACCTCTGGTCTTGGTCCCTTTGGGGCAGCACATCAGATATCCTGCATATCAGATAGATAGATAGATAGATAGATAGATAGATAGATAGATAGATAGATAGATATAGATATAGATATAGATATAGATATAGATATAGATATAGATAAATTCATGACAGTAGGAATATTAAAGTTAGGAAGAAACAACAAAATAATTCCATGGCTGGGAGTCAGCACAACATGAGCAACTGTATTAAAGGGTCGCAGCATTAGCAAGGTTGAGGACCACTGCTCCAAAGGCCTCAAGTATAGCACCAACCCTCTCTAGACCTATAGCTTCCTGACCTGCTTCACTGATTAGATTTGCCAATTGACAATCCACATTCAGTGTTGTGACAGAACACTGTTTAATCAGATGCACTGCTTAAAATCCACTCTTGTGTGCTACTCAAGGCCCTCCTGGGTTCTAATCTCGTCTCTGGCAGTTACTCCCTCAGGATTCTCTGCTTCCAGTCCACCCAGCCTTGATGCGCTGCCTGTAAGTCATCCCTCAGCTGCATCCCCACTTCCATCCCAGCTCTCCGAGCTGTAACTCTGTGTGTGCTCATCCCCACTGAAGGCTTCGCTGTCCTGCCTCCCTTCTCCACCTACAGACCCCGCCTCTTCCCCAGTCTTCCTAACTTCTATATCACCTATCCCCCATGTGCAAGTATGTGTGTACAGAATACACACACTTATACTCACACATACTATACACACCACATACATACATGCCATACACACACCACACATATTGCACACATCACACACACAAACTACACATATATACCACACCACACACACATACACACTACACACTATGCATATACCATACAGACACACATACAACACACACATACATGCCACACACACACTACACATACCATACCACACACACATACACGCACACTATACACATACCATAAATACACACACACCACACACTCACCACACACACATAGCATACACATCATATACCACATATATACCCTACACACTATATACACATATCATACATACACACACACCACACACTCACAGACACCACACACACACACACACACACACACATGCATACTACACATATACACACAACACATACATACCACACACCACACACACAACTATCAAAATCTATGAAGGATTAAGATTTTTCTCTACTTAAAAAGTACTGGTGTGGTGGTTCAAATGAGTGTGCCCTCTATAGCCTCAGATGTCTGAATACTTGGTGGCCCAGTTTGGATAGGATTAGGAAGGAAGAGGTATGTCACAGGAATATACTGGAGGAGGTATGTCGCAGGAAGTGGGCTTTGAGAATTTAAAGACTCGTGCCTCAGTACACTATCCCTCCTTCCTGATTGAGGATCAAGATGTGAGCGCCCAGTTTGCTATTCTTTCCACCATGCCTGCTGCCTTTGCTCGGCCACCATGGACTCGACTCATCTGGAGCCAGAAACCAAATAAATCCTTCATCCCATAAGTTGCCTTGGTCAAGGTGTTTTAGCGCAGCAATAGAAAAGTGACTTAGACAGATAGCTTGTCTTAACACAGTTCAAAGAGGCATGAGCAGGAGGCATGGAACTCCAGGGTCAGAAACAAAGACGTTCACTACCACAGCCCAGAAAGCGGCCCGTGAGCATCGCCTCTCTTGGGGAGGGTCTGCTGTGAAGGGGCAGCTGATGCCTGCTCGGGCCAAGGAATTGTCTGACAGAAGAGGAAGCCAGAGTTTACAGAACTGGAGTCTTCTACAGTGAGCAGTGGGCATGCCTGCCCTCTGTTCCAGAAAGCAACATCACTGCTAACTTCCGAGACTACTCACCACAGAAACATCTCCAAAACAGCACAAGTTGGCCCCATGGCGATGTTCATCTGTAACTCTGGCTTTCAAGAGACTGAGGCAAGTGGATCACACGTTGAAAGCTAGCCCAAACTACAGAGAGAGTTGGAGACCAGGCTGGATGTTAAACTAAGACACAAAACCAACAAGCACACAAACAAAAGAGTGCCAAGAAAAGTGAGGTCAGGTGCTGCTGATGAGACAAGCAGAGCCTGGAGCAGCTGGGGCATCATTCCCCAACCATTAGAAGAGAGAAGTTGAAACTAAAACTGGACTCTTGTGTACAAATCTTCGGCCACTATTCATACCAGCTGTGTGACTTTGAACGTATTTCTTAACCTCCCTGATCTGCTCTTCTCTCATCTAAAAAATATACTAGCATTACTAGCATCCACCAGGAATCATTTGTAGATAGAATTAATACATGCATACAGTTTAGCAGATTGCCCTGTACACAGTCATTGTCACTATTGTGGGCAGTATCTCATTGTCTAATCACAGAGTTTTGAAAGCCCAGCAGGGGCCACCCCTTGTGGAAGCCCTGACCCCTTCCTCATTCTCCTTCCTGTTTCTCACCTAGCACAGGAGGAGGCAGGTCTTCCACTGTGCTGTGTGTTCCATCTGGGGATGTTCTTCTTTTCCTAAGGCTGGCCATTTCACTGTGTGTAGATGTACCACTCCTGTCACTCGATTGTTCTGTCCTGGAAGGGGCTCTCTCTTGGCTTGTGATATCACACCAAATGTACTGCAAAGGACATTAGCAGAAAGGTTATGCAGCCTAGGACCACAGAGACACCACCCTTCTCGAGAATTGAGGCCCCTGCATGCAAGCAGACAGCTGTCTGAAAACAGCAAGCCAGGGGACTACTGAGCTGTGGAGGGTGAAGCGTGGCTGGCCTGCCTCCTTCGCATCTCTCCAGAGCTCACAGGAGGCGCCCTCTGCAACTTAGAGAGAACCTGCTCCCTTGGCAAGGAAACAAAACCCTGGCTTCCAGAAGAAACTTGTTTGAAAAGAATTCATTGGCTCCAAGTTGTTTTGTGGTTGTCTGTTTGCGGGTTTGCTTGCTTGCATGCTTGCTTATTTGCTTTTAAAAAGCAGCCCCTAGCAAGCCTACTTCAGGAACCTGTGTAGAGGAAACGTTTACGTCGCGCTCTGGGGCAGCACCACGCATGTACCTCAAACCTGCTGTAAACAGGGCACCAGCCCACACTCTGCCTGGGCATTTTAGTATTTAGTAACTGGCCAACAGTTGATTCATCCCAGATGTACACTGTGCCATCTCTAGTCAGCCAAGAACAAATAGGCCGTCTGGGGCTGTGTTCACCCGTGGGGCCAGGCCTCACATCAGCCCTGTGCAGGCCGCGGCCCAACTGGGATTTTCGTCACAGGATGGGATCTTTCGCAAAGCGAGCCTCACTCTTAGCCAGTGCTGAGGAGAGCTGGCTCCGTGCCCACTCTCTTTGCCCAGCTGTTGCCTGAAAAACTTTTCTTTCAGAATCAAAGTACTATAAACTAGGGGCAATGGGTATAGCAAACAAATCGACAGGAGCCTTCCTGCAGAGTGGAAACCCTCCTTCCCCTCCCTCTGTCCCAAGACTCAGCAAGAAGAGGAGGGGTATAGACAGCTGAAACTTGCAGAAAGGAAGTGAGGGTGGGGTGAGGGGTGGGGGTCCTCTCGTCTGCTGCTTTGCATGATCTGTCTCATAGCCCATGACAGAGATAGACTCAGGAATAAGCCTGAGTTCCCTGGACCCCTGAGAGAAGGATGGAAGACATCAGGCCATGGCTAATACCCACACACAACTCTGAAACATCAGCTTCCAGACCTCTCACTCTGTGAGATATTTGTGGATCTGCCTGGCTCTTCCAGAACTCCCAGGTAATAGACTCAACATCAAGTATCCATTCCGCCAGCCTCAAGATCAAGGTTAGGGAGTCTGTCCTGGACCTGAGAGATAGGAAAGCAGGGCACAAGGGCTGCTGTAATCACTAATGGTCCTGCCCCCTTACACAGGTCTTACTGTATGTCAGGCTCTCCACTTTGTTCCCCCTAACAACAGCATGAGGCAGACCCATTTGAAGTGTTGTTACTCTCAACGGTTCACAGATGGGGAAATGGAAGAACGATCTTTTAACACCTGCCCAAGACCACTAAGCCAGTGCATGGCAAAGGCAGATGTGGTACCCACCCCCACCACCACCCCCAGGGCAGCATCAGAGCCTTTCTTTAGGTTGCTTGGAGCATAGCAAGAGCTCTGGAAGGCAAACAGCTCACCAAGTGTGAACGTGGATAGGGAGAATTCAGTGAACATTTCCCAGGAGGTGACTTCCATCCAAGAGGCTCCTTTGCCCTTGTGCCTGTGCACTACTGTCTTAGTCAGGGTTTCTATTCCTGCACAAACATCATGACCAAGATGCAAGTTGGGGAGGAAAGGGTTTATTCGGCTTACATTACATACTGCTGTTGATCACCAAAGGATGCAGGACTGGAACTCAAGCGGGTCAGGGAGCAGGAGCTGATGCAGAAGCCATGGAGGGATGTTCTTTATTGGCTTGCTTCCACGGGCTTGCTCAGTCCACTCTCTTATAGAACCCAAGACTACCAGCCCAGGGATGGCACCACCCACAAGGGGCCCTCCCCCCTTGATCACTAATTGAGAAAATGCCCCACAGCTGGATCTCATGGAGGCATTTCCCCAACTGAAGCTCCTTTCTCTGTGATAACTCCAGCTGTGTCAAGTTGACACAAAGCTATCCAGTACAACTACAAAGTGATGCCAATGTCCCACAGTCAAGGTCACTGGCTGTTCCTTCCACCTTGTGTCAAAGGCACTGAGAACTCACCAGGTATTTCCCAGCACAGACAGGATCTGAAGTTACAGGCAAAATGTTTGGCTAAAGGATAAAGTCACTTTTTAAAAAAATGATCTGTTATCCAAGAAAGTTTAAAAAAAAAAAAAAAAAATCAGCCTGCTAGAGAAATCCATGAGATGCAGCCAGCCAGGCTCCAGCAGACTTTTAGCATCAACATAGAGACAGATGTCCTGTGTGGAGGAGAAAGCAGAGACAGGATGTAAACCAGCTGCAGCAGTGGCTGTAGCATCCCGCACCTCAGGATGGGGGGCAGGGCTCTGCAGGTAGCACGTGGCCTGGCCTGGATCCACCCATGCGAACTGTGTCCCCGGGTGACTAAGCATGACTGCTGGCTGTGGGAGGCTTAGCTGCCCCTCACTGTCACACTGCCCTGCCTTCTATGCAGCCCTTCTGGCCCCTCCATGAAGGAACAGCCTGCCACTGTACCTCAGAATCTAGCATGGAAAGGATTTATGAAAAACAGTCAGCTCTCTCGACTACACATTCCATTGATTCAAGAAAGCAACTTGTCTGTACTGAGCCAGTACAGTCTGCCTTAGAGTCACTCCCCAAACGCCTTACCACCGTTGGACATTAGCACAACAGTCCCTGGTACTTACAACGCAGTGACATATGACCTAGGTATGATTTAAAGCACCCAAGCGAGACATCACCTGACTGCAGCTCAAAGTTTCAGAACTGCTCAGCACTTTTTCCTGGCTAAAACTCCCTGCTCTTCTTAAGGCCCTGTTTCGAGGCATCTTTAGGAGCTGCCTCTGCTTTCCTAGGGTGATCCTGCTCCCGCTAGAGGTACCCAGTCACTATCTCAAGACTGATTTCATTTTTACCTTGATGAGCAACAACCATGTATGAGAAAGGTCCCTATATGAGAAAGTATTTCATGTCCTAAAACGATCACAAGTTTGCCACTTCTAACTTTGCCTCATTGTCTACGTGTAGAACATGTTAATTTCTTTGTGAATAGCTCTTGTTAATATAGAATATCTTGTCTCTCATTTACTCTCTTTTGCCCTTCACTGTAATGAATGAAGTATCTGAAGTGAGTGTAGAGGAAGCAAGCCAATGTGACACCACTTCCCATAAGGCACTTGAACATCTGTGACCTTGGCCACCTTGGGAGCCCTTCGACCTGATTCTTACGGATACTTACTGAAGGACTTTTGTTTACTGGTTGAAGACAAGGAATGAATAAATGAGTGACTGGCACGCCTTGAAGAACAGTCCTCAGATGCTCCATGAAGGTATAACCTCCCAGCAGCATTCTCCGGTGCTAGACTGCAGCAGGCTTTTGAGAGTTGATCGGTATGGCAACATCTGGTGCACCTGCTTCCAACAGGAGCTTCAGGGGACAGGAGGTGAGGGATCCCTCTGAGACACACACCTTCAAATACCTGGACTTCAATACGCCAAGGCTGGCATCCCCCGTGGGCTGGCAAGTGTTCTCCCAGCAGGAACTCGCTGCCATTGCCTATGCCCTCCTCCTTCAGCAAGCACAATCACTGGGCCATTAATCTTCTTCCAGCCAGCAGGGCGCATGCCAAGGACTTCTTGTAGCTCATGAGTCACGGTCTCCTGGTCCTTGAGCATGGGAACATCTCCGGAGGGAGCAAGGGTTTGGGGGCTCCTGCCCTGAGGGACACTCTACCAGAGGAGACGCTGACCAAAGCAACCTCCGGGAAGGGCCTTGCCAGACATGTGGGATGAAGTGGTCAGGAGCCCATGGAACTCTGAAGGACTGCCAGGGCCTGAAGGAAGTCAGACTAGGCAGAAACGCAGGCACCCGCCTGGACTTGTTCTCACAAACACAGACTTGGCAGGGTCGTCGAGGAGCATGGAAACATAAAACCCCGGAGAGATGATTCCACAAACTCGAAAATCTTGTTCTCATCTGTTCCTGCAGCCATGGTCAGGAAGGGCAGGAAAGCAGGACTCAGAGAGACAGCTAACGCAGAGGTCTCCACCAGCTAACCCCAGACATGCCTTCAAACATGCAGACAGCTGCGGTCCAGCCTAAGTCTACCCACAGGTTCTCCCTGAGCCCCCATAGGTGGCAGAACGGCATGGCATGTGGCTGCCTCAAGCTGACCGGATGCCTTTTCTCCCGTGAAACCTTACAAGCCCATGCTCGGCTCCAGAACCTCAACTTAATATTCATATCACTTGACCCAGGTGTGGCCCAGACAGGTCTGGATGGGAATTCATTTCCATTTCAAATGTTATTGTTTATCTAACGAGAGAGAGAGAGAGAGAGAGAGAGAGAGAGAGAGAGAGAGAGAGAAAGATTATAATAATTCTAAGACATCTTCTGAGGGTCTTGGTTTCAATAAATAGAAAATGAAACTTCTTTAATCTCTGAGGACATGTCTTGCTTGCTTTCTGGGTTTTAAGTAGACAGAAACACATTTGTAAGCAAGGAAAGGAAGCAAGACAGGGAAAAGCCCCAGGTCACAGACATATACAGACAGGGAGACACTAAAACTGTCAATTGTCCGCCCTCTCTGCACCATGCCAAACATGTGTGTCCTGCCTAAGATATAAGACCTCCTCTGAATAGTTCACATTTGCACAGAAGAGGAAGAAAACTATTAAATGTTTAAAAGGTCAGGTTTCCTTGAATAAGTACTCAGATCGTGCCGTCAAAATGACAGAGGCAGCCGGGAGATGCCTGTGAAAGAATGTCATAACTTTTTGACCGATGTGGGGAGACCCATGGAGTTTGCGGCGAGGAAACCAGAATGTGAAAAACAGAAGGTGAGACAGACACTAGGAAGCAGTCATCACAATGAAGCGGCTGTGTGTCACGTGGCCAGCGGCCTCAAGCCCATGAAGCCTTGCCTTTTGTACCTGAGTGCATCTGTAGCTTGAACTGTGAGCCTGAACAAACTCTTTTCTCCCTTAAGTTGCTTTCCTCGGAGTATTTTATCACAGCAACGGGAAAAGAAATCAAGACAGAAACTGGTACCAAGGAACGGAGCCACTCTTATGATGAACCTACAGGGTTCTCAGGCGTGGAACCATTTTGTTGCTAACCTGTAGGAGGGTTTAGAACTCTAAGTTAGGAAAGTCCTTAAATGTTGGCAACAGAACTTACAGAGCCGTTCTGGAGGGTGGGAGAGGGCTTAGGAGGCGGGAACGCAGAGATGAATTAGGGCATGAGAACCCAGCTCGAGTACTTCACGGGGAAACAAGAGAACTGGGCTAACGCTCATTCTTGTGATATTTCGACCAAGAATATGGCTTCATGTTGCCGGTATCTAGAATGAAGTTTAATTTAAGGATAAGGGACCGATTTGTTTGGCAGAGGATATTTCAGGACAGGAGAGCGTCAGGCTGATGCTGAGAAGGCTGATGTCTGTAATGGTGAGAGATTGGGACCACTGAGGAGAAATTCCCTCTGTTGTCAGACAAGAAAGGGGCCCTGAGAGGGGAAACCTCACCTTTGGAGGCCCTATCTTATGAAGATCCGCATTAATTTAGAGGAAGAAAGTCTGCGCTGAAAATGTTTGAAGGGCCAGCACGTCGATGTCGCTGGTGGCGGCGTGGCTGGTGGGGTTTAGGCTTCAGCCACAGCTGGCCATTAAGCTCGGCAGTAGCATCCATGTGGTACTGGCTCCAAACGCGTGTGAGACATAAGACGAGTGCATCAGAGCTTCGCTCCTTGAATTTAGACAGAAATTAAGTTCACGCAAGGGACAGGGGGGCTACAAAGAGGTCTTGAGAGGCCACTGAAGGAGGCTATGAAGATTAAGTCTAAGCTGCAGTGAGATCCCAGGATACTGGAGATGCCAGGACCATAGAACATCTACCAAAGAGAGCCTCAGGCACCGAGTGGGGCAGCTAACTAGGAGAGAATCCATATGTGTCACAGATGGCAGAGCTAGCAGGGTGGCCCCAGCCAGCTGCATTACCAGACCTGAATGCTGGAGACACAGCTGCGCAATTTGCTATTTTCCTTTCTGAATTTTGGTTTTGCTTTGGTACGGCTGGCTTGCTGCATGTTGTTGTTGTTGTTGTTGTTGTTGTTGTGCTTTGGATCTTTCATTTCAGAACAGGAATTTTTATTCTCTGCTGTTACATGTTGGAAATGTGTAACTTGATTTTTAACTTTTTTTTAAAAAGCTCAGGTAAGAAACTTTTAAAATGTTGGAATTGCTCAAGGCTTTGGGGACTTTAAATAAAGTTGAGCGGAATGCTTTTCTGTACTATAATGTAGTCATAAGCCTACACAAAGGAGTGGAAGGTTAGGACTTGCACTGTGTTTGAGTATCGGCCTGATAAAGGGTGGAGTTGCCGTGGGTAGTATTGTCAACCTGGCAGAAACTAGAGTCACCTAGAAGACCGACCTCTAAGCCTGCCTGTGAGAGGTGACCTTGGAAGCGTTCACTGATGCGGGAAGATCCATCTTGCCTGTGAGTGGGAGTCTTCCCTGGGCAGGGGACCCTGGACCGTATAAACTAGAACGGCAGGCTGAGCGCCAGCAAACCTTTCCCTGGTGTGGGAACGGTATGCCCAGAGGCGTCAAGCTCCCACGGCCTTGCTCTGTTGCTTTCTCTACCACGATGGCCTGGACCTTCAACTGTGAGAGGAAATAAACGCTTTCCCTTAAATTGCTTTTTGTGAGAGCATTTTTCTTTATAACAGTAGGAAAAAAAAAAGCTAAGCACTTACCAAAAAGGAAAACAGTCGATTGAAATTTGGGATAGAACCGCCACAGCCGTGGTCATTTTCTAAGGTCCATATATTCCACTTGGTCCTCAGCGTGGTGCCCTAAGGAGGTGCTGGAATTTTAGGGGGTGGAGCTTTGCGGAGGTCTTTGAGTCATTAAGAGCGTACCCTGGAAAGAAATAACAGAACTGACCCCTTTCTCCTCTCTCCTGGCCTCCCTGAGGCGAGCACGTTTACTCTGCTTCACCACAGGCCGAAAACAACTGGGACAGCCTGACTGTGAAGCAGGGCCTCCCGAACTGCGAACCAAAGCATACCTTTTCTTCTTATAAGCCAACTGTCTCCTACTATTTTGTTATAGTGACAGAAAACTCACTAGTAAGGGAATCCAAGCTGCGGTAACAAGCCAAGGAAAATCAAGCAGGAAGCAGGAGCTGATGTCCCTTTAGACTGAACTCTGGGCAGTCCAGATTACAGTCTGACATCTTTGGAAGCCTCTTCAGAAGATGTGCTGCAGTAGCTGCAGGAGATAGCAGGCTGTAAGGGCCAGCCTTGTCTTCAGACAGCATGGCACTTAAGGATTTTTGAGATAAACCATGATGACTATGCTGGGTATCTGGGGGCTAAGACAGCAACAGATGACTGACACCAAATGTAGGGCTATGGGTTCCGTGTTTCCTTGGCTGCTTGGGGAAGCAGGGCACGGGAGTTGGCCACTCTTACCCCACGCCATCGCTGGGCAGTAACGAAGCCCCAGGACACCGCTCTGGGGGTGGGGAAGCACAGTGACAGAGCTGGCTCAGCAGTCCCCGACCTGCAAGGAGGCCCGGCGGTCTGGTTCTTAGGCTCTTGGACACCCGGGCGCCACTGGAAGCCGCGGAAGAGCTGAGAATGGAGTGGGTGCTCTACGGGCTGGATCTAACGTGGGGCTGAGGGGAAAAGGGGCGCTCCGGCTGGTCCCACAGGGGGAGTCCTTGGCTTGATGCTGCAGGCTTGGCTTGAGCTTGGTGGCAGCCATGGCTGGGAATGCAGAGAGGCCTTCTGCAGGAGATGGCGGCTCTCTAGGCAAAGGCCTTCTCCATGGCTCCCCACGGCCGATTCCAATGAAGAGAGACAGTCCGTGGTTTTAAGACATTTATTGTCATGGCGGAAAGTGGATGTGTAAAACCATACCCCACTTTTCAGGGTGGGCCTGAGATTAAACACCTTTTGCAGGGAGGAATGTCTGGGAAGGAAAACTTATTGGCTAAGCCCTCTAGGCCTCTAGGTACCTGATTAAAATGGAGATTTCTATCTTGAGCCTATGTGACCACAAGTCACACCCTCTACATGTGGAAGGGCTTGGGACATTGCTCTTACGTGACTGATGGCCCCAAATCTGGGGGCGGGGGTTGCTGCGGCTAGGGACAGGGGCTTAGTGTCCGGGAACAGACGAAGCACCTACTGGTCTCTGGGTGCTCCGAGCCTTAGCTCAACTGAAGACCAAGTTACCTTTCATGGTCCCACAACCAAATGTCCTGGGAACCCAAAGACAAATGGTGATGTCATCTGTTAAATAACTATTCCTGGCAAAGTGCCTTTTTTTGTGTGTGATCTTCATATAAATATGGCCTTGAGGTCAGAGGCAAGTAACTTTACTTTTTGTCTTTGTCAGCCAGCCTGTGTAGGCTTCTGGGTGTTTACCTGAAGCCTGTGTGCCAGTTTGTGTGTGTGTGTGTGTGCCTGTACCTGCATGCATGTGACTCATGTACTGAGGTGCGCCACATTTATCTGCCCACATCTATGTGTCCAGTGCCCTAGGTATGTTGTATCTCTCTGTGACTGTCTGTCTGTGACTCCTTACTTCCCCTTCCAACTCCCGGGCTCCCGTATCTCTCCCCCTTTCCTGGCTTCAGAGCTCAGAGTAGCCCAGGACACAACCTACCTTTAACACTTATGTAATAGGCAGAAAATTTTTAAACAAGCTTTCTCTGCTTTCTTGGATTTGGGGAGTGTCCCTAGAAGAAATAAAGGCACAAATGGAGAGAGAGGGAAGGGTAGAATGGCGGAGGAAGACTGAAGTTCGTTTGCATCAAAGGAACAAAGAACTCTTGGACCAAAAGGATCATCCTTCCATATGGAAGTAATAGAAGACATCCAGAACAGGCTGCAGTGTGAGGGTCAGGCGATGGCTACTGTATCCAGTGTACTGTGGGTAGAGGCAGTACCCCAAGAGTACCTTTTAGTTTGATATATACACAGGCATGTTGCAGTACAACGCTCCCCTCTTATGCCCCACCCAGAAATGCCAATTAAACTAAGATCCTTTTTGCAGCATTCTCGTGACCATGGAAGTATGACTTCTTTTCGACCACTACGATTTAAGATTCATATCAGATTCATATCAGCCTGTATTGTGGCTCGAATATAAAATGTCTCCCACAGGTTCCTGTGTTTAAATGCTAGGTCCCCAGCTAGTAACACTGTTCTGGAAGGTCATGGCACCTTCAGACATGAAGTCTAGGTCGTGGACATAGGCCACTAGGGGCAGGCCCTAGAAATTATAGCCTGGTCTTGCCTACTGAACCACTAAGATGTGAGCAAGCCATATTGACTGATCCAGCAGCTCCAGCTACTATTCCTTTCCTGTCATAGCAGACCTCTAGCCTCTAGCTTGTGAACTGACACATCCCTGCCTCTCACAAGAAAGCGGAAAATAAGTAACACACCTTGTCTGCATCCTGGTGAGCGTCAGGAACGCTTTCCGGGCCTGGGGTGACTTCAAGCCTGCTGTCTTCTGAGTCTGTTAAGACGGTGCACAAGGAAAAGAAAAAAAGTGTAAAGTCAAAGACACTGACTCCAACCAGAAGTGTATGCAGTGAGTTATTTAGCCCCTCAGGCCCCTTCATTTGAAAAGAAGATGATTTCCAAACTAATATGGTATTTATACAACTAATATGGTATTTATACAACTAATATGGTATTTATACAACTAATATGGTATTTATACAACTAATATGGTATATATACACAGTAGTCTTGACCAAGAGGCACTGACTCACCCAAACAAGCTCGTGGTAAGGATGATGGTGATGGTGGTGATGGTGGTGGTGGTTTTATGCTTTTATGACACTGGGTGTCACTGTGTAGCCGAACTCACCATGTTGGCTGGGTTGGTTTGAATATGAACAGCCCCCACTGGCTCACATATGTGAATGCTTGGCCATTAGGGAGTGGTGCTCCTTGACAGGAATAGAAGGTGTGGCCTTGTTACAGAAGGTGTGGCCTTTTTGAAGAAAGTGTACCACTGGGGGTGGGCTTTGGGGACCAAATGCTCAAGCCCTCTCTCCTAGTGTCTCTTTCTTCCTGCTACCTTCGAATGTGGGTATAGAACTCTCAGCTCCTCCAGCACCGTGTCTGAGTGTGTGCCGCTATTCTTCCTGCCATGATGAAAACGGACTAAATCTTTGAAGTTGTAAGCCAGCCCCAATTAAATGTTTTTCTTTATAAGAGTTGCCATGGTCTTGGTGTCTTTTCACAGCAATAGAAGATTATTAACACAAACACCAACCAAGTTGTCCTTAAACTTGCAGTGATCCCCCTGCCTCTGCTTTCTGAGTGCTAGAATTATAGGCATGTACTGCCAAGTCCTGAAGGCTTTCTAAAAGGCTTAATAATCTCTTCTAGACCTAACTTCCAGAAAGACATCACATTTCATGTGTATCATGTAAACCTTCTTGCATCTAGATGCAAAGCCTCTCAAAATCAGGTATTATATTTTTTAATCACACAAAAGGTCACGTGCCCATAAAAAGGAACATACTGACGAATGAGAGTGAGTCTCACAAACATCCCGCTAAGTGGAAGAACTCAGACTCAGATGCTGTAAGTTACGTAATTATATTTATCTGCAAAGTCTAGAAAAATGGAACTCTATAGATACTGTTATAAACTAAGAACTGTCTAGAGTTGCTTGCCATAATTTCTCATCTGAGGAACAAGCATGAGATTTCCTCCTGGAGTGGTAGGAATAAGATATGTAAGGGCTAGAGAGATGGCTCAACTGTTAAGAGCACTGGCTGCTCATTCAAAAGACCCGGGTTTGATTCCTGGCACCCACGTGGCAGCTCACAACAATCTGTAATTTCTGTTCCAGAGAATCCGATGCCCTCTTCTGGCACTCTCAGGCATTGCAAGCATGTGGTATACAGCCATGTGTGGAGAAAAAAAAAAATACCCACATACATAAAATAAACGTTTTTTTATCTTTAAAAAAAATTTTTAATGTAAATGAGATTGTGGTGATAATATACAGCTAATATTCATAAGCACTGAATTTCATGATTAAAAATGGGGTGAATTATGGTATTTGGATTGTGTCCAAATGAAACTTTTTTTAAAAATCTATGTGTTTTTCATGGCCTCTAATAAATATAACAATCCTAGTGGAGGGATGTGGGGGAAATGTGCTCTAAAAGAATGTCAAGCAGTTTGTTCTTGCTCTTCCCCTCAGGGCTGTTCAAAGCCGCCAACTCAACCCCTCCCTCTTCAGGCCCTCTATGATCCCATACGATCCGGCAGACCTGGGGGCTCCTGGGAATTCAGACTCCGGGGCTCCACTGGGAACTGTGATTTGAATTTAAAGTTGGTGAACACATCCACGTTTGAGAAACACTATTCTAGGTCTCTCTCCATGAGGTCTGTGCCCTCTCAAAGCCTTTGTCCTTGCCATGCCTTCATCCTCTGTGAATCCGACATTTGATAGGAATAAAACACTCAGAGAACACTCTTGTTTTCCTGAAATCAGGTAATTGGGAAAAAAACCAAATAGCCTCTCCTCAAATTAAAGACCTACATGATCTGTTATAAACGATACTAATTACTATTGCCTGTCTGCTTCAGTGGGTTGACCAGATGTCTATGTGCGGCTGCATCCAAGAAGCACAACCCTCACCTCTATTTCTGGATGGACACTGGAAAAGCCAGTCTGGACGGACACTGGAAAAGCCGGTGCCCCGTTGCCTGTGCTGTGAGGCCTCCCCACAGTCTGTCGTGTCGGGAGGAAAACTGATATTCCTCTCAATAATCACATTTAGCACAACTATCAGATGGTTGGCAGTGTGTGCTGGAAAACAACCTAGAGGTGAGCAAGGCTCTGTATTGGGATGCAACAAATGAATAATTCATCAGGAACCTGGCTTCTTAATGGCCTGCTTCTGGTGTGAAGGACTAGCAGAAACGTGTTTTAGAAACTGATTTGGGGAGAAAAGCTAAAGGCTGTCACGTCCACCAAAAGATGCTGGCTCTGAACACCACCCTCAGATATATATATATATATATATATATATATATGTATATATATATATATATATATATAACAAGACTTTCCTTTGAAGTTTTTACTCTGAAACATGGGAGACATCATTCCTCTTTAGTCAGAGATTTGATAGTCCTCAAATAATAAATTGTTTGAAAAATAGTATGTTCCTTTAGCATGACCTCATCTTATTAAACAAGTATTTATTTGTTTTTGTTTATTAATAGAGTATTATTCTATAGCCATGTCTATAGTCCTGTTATGTAGACCAAGCTGGCCTGGAATCTGTTGTGATCTTCCTAGCTCTGCTTCTCAACTGTTGGAATTACAGGAGAGTGCCACCATGCCAAATGTAAGGAGAGGTGGGGTTAGAACACAGAGCTGCATGCGTGCAAGGCAAGCATAATACCAACTAAGCTACATCCCAAGCCACTACGCAAGCCATTTGAAAAGTTCTCTTCTAGCCCAATATTCACGGTAGCCACCCAAAACAAGCCTGTCATTCTTCAGTCCCATGAATGCCTTTTTTTGATCTAGCTGCTTCTTTGTTTCATTTTCCCGCTCATCAACAGTGGTTCCAAAAGAAGATTAGGAAAAGAGAAAAGGGCAGTAAAATTAGGTTGGTTATCTCTGACCCTTTCAAGTCCAGAGACATGATGGACAATGACGGGAAAGTTTTGAACCAACCTTTAAAAACAGAAGTTTTGGGCTGGCATGGTGGCACACATCTTTAATCCCAACACTTGGGAGGCAGAGGCAGGNGAATTTCTGAGTTTGAGGCCAGCCTGGTCTGCAGAGTTCCAAGACAGCCAGGGCTACACAGAGAAACCCTGCCTCAAAAAACCAAAAACAAAACAAAACAAAACCACCAGAAGTTTGGGGGCTGGAAAGATGGCAAAGATGACCCAAAGGACCCAAGTTCCATTCCCAGCACCCAGGTGGCTCACAACTACCTGTAACTACAGCTCCAAGGGAGCTGATACCCTCTTTTCTGGCCTCCACTGGTATATATACATAAATGATATTCTCTCTCTCTCTCTCTCTCTCTCTCTCTCTCTCTCTCTCTCTCTCTCTCACACACACACACACACACACACACACACACACACAAAGTGTTTTTAAAAGTCTAGAAATTAATACAAATGACATTCACTTTCTCTTTCCAAGCATGAAGGAGTTCTAAACTCTGGGGGAAAGTGGGAAATGAAAGAAGAGATTCCTGAGCTTTGGGACTCTCTAGTCAAAGATCTTGCATCTTTAGGGGTGGGGTCTGGGACAGGCTGGCCAGAGCTGACAGTCTCCCAAAACTAGAGGAGGCAGTCCTACAATAGCCTAAAAGCAGCCCACTCTACATTTGTTGCTGTGATAAAATACCAAAAGAAACTTGGAAAGGAAAAGGCTTATTTGATTTACACTTCTAGGGAGTGATCAATAATCCATCACCAAGGAAGGTTGGCACAGAAACTCAAGCAAGAGCTGGAGCATAGGAAATGGAGGAACGGTGCCTACTGGTTTGCTGTCCATGGCTCAAAACTGCTTTTTTATACGTCCCAGGAGCTCCTGCCCAGATATGGCACCACCAAAAGAGCCATTCTGGGCTCTCCCACATCGGTTATTAATCAATAAAATACCCCACAGACTTGCATACAGGCCAGCCTGATGGATGGAAACAGTTCTTCAGTTGAGGCTCTCTGTTCCCGGGTGGCTCTGGTTTGTGTCAAGTTGACAATAACAGACCAAGGAAAGTCGTAAGGGTCTTATGATGTCTCTACACAACATAGAAAGATCATATGGCTCTTATGCCCTGCTTTTACTGCCAAAAGCTATAAAGAAACACACTCCTGAGCTACGAATGCAAGTTCTTGTAGCATTCTCTAGTTACTAGATTCCCAGTAGAGCCCTTTCTGGAAGTCTGCTTAGTTGCCATGTAGACATCAGTACAAATAGCCATGCAAATCCTATTAGGCTCTATCCCGGAGATCTCAACAATTCGCAAAAGAGAAGAAAAACAACCATCTTTAAAAACAAAACAAAACAAAAAAAAAAAAAAAAATCCAAACTGTAGCAGCCGTGGGTGAAGAAAACTCAGTGGTAGTGCACTTGCCTCTCATGCACGAGGCCCTAGGTTCAACCCAAGTATTGAAATGAAGATGGGGGAGAAGGCTGAGACCATGGCTCAGCAGATAAAGTGCTGGCCATGCAACCAGGAGGAAGAGAGTTTGGATGCCCAGCACTCACATAAAAGCTGGCAGGTATGGCAGCCTACTGCTAACCCTGTTGTTTGGGACCTAGAGACTCAATGCCAGGGGCAAGCTGGCTAAGAAGACAGCCAAATTAGCAAGCTCTATTTGCAGCAAGAGATCCTGCCTCAGTAAACAGAGTAATTGAGGAAGACACTGGTAATCAATCTCTGACCTCCACATGCACGGGAATGAACAAATACACACACACACACACAGACACACACACACACATGCACACACACACACATACATGCACGCACGCATACCACACACATATCCATGAAATGATTAAGTATACACCATCAAAATATTGTTATCTTCCTGTATGAAATATGAAATAGCTCATGAGATAGCTCAGTGGTTAAGAGCACTGGTTGCTCTTCCTGAGGTTCTGAGGTCAACTCTCAGCACCCACATGCCAGCCCACAACCATCTATAACTATAGTCCCATGGGATCCTATGCCCTTTTGTGTTGTGCAGGCATACAGGTAGATAAAAAGCCATATATGTAAAACAAATAAATAAATCTCTAAAAAATATGAAAGCAATTTATATTTTTCAAAAAAAATCAAAGAAAGATGATACAGTAATGCATGGTTGCTGAACATTGTAGATCTATCAGCTGCAATGCATAAGTCTGAAGAAAGTCAGCAACTCCGTAATTTCCTTCCACGCTGTCATTCCTCCAGGGTTAAGGGGTCTTGGCGATACAGTGTGTAGCAGCAGACACTGTGGAAAGACAGTGTTCTCTATTGTCCACACTGACTGGACCTGCCCTACAAGTGTCATTCACCCTGTCCTTTAGCTCCCTCCTTGGGAAGACAAAAGTTAGAGGCTTGGCTCACAGATAGAGGTCAGGCTGCAGCTGCTCAGGACCAGACACACATGGGACCATCTTCCTAAATAGCACGGTCCCAAAGGGAGGGGCTGCAAGCACAGGACAGAGGACACTACTTGGCAACTGATGGAGCCACTTGGCAGGTCATGAGCCTCCTCTGAGAAAACAAGAAGAGAACTGAAGTGTTTGAGGGGATTTGTGTTTGAGGGATGGGCAATAAAGTAAATGTCAGTAAGACAAAGAAAAGCAACTTTCCTAAAGTGAATAGAAGCTGGTGATAACTGGGGCCTGGGGGAGACAGGGCAAACTGTGTTTGGCACCATAAAAAGGAATTATCATGTTTCAAGGTTAAAGAAAAACCTCTTCTGTTTGATGTAGAGACTTGCTTTGGAAACTGAAGGGTAGTTACTGCTTTGCTAAGAGAAAGACAAAAAACTGGACCACCTAACAAAAGCCCCAGTACCAAACACAAAAAGCCCTCTTTTGAGATGTAGCCAGAATCATTAGCTTAAAGACTCCCATCTTATTGCTGTTGCTGTTGGCTACACTCCAGAGGTGGAAGGTAAGTTTCTATTGGCGAAGACTTCAGAAACGGACCCCAAGAGACCCTGAGCTGGAACTGACCTGAATATCCCCTCCCTGAGAGCTAGCTTTCACAGAACTAGAAGGCACCATGCAAGCTTCCAATGGAGCCAACCAACCCATGAACCACATCAACAACCAACCAGCATGGCACAATAACCTTACAGGTGCAGTCGTGGCACACGTACCTTGGCAGTAGCCAGCATCTCTCTAATTGACCTTACGACCACCCAACAACCTGGTGTTGGAAACCTAGCTAACTACGTAGTGACAGTGAAGTCATGGTGACTAGAGGAGAATACAACCTCTAACTTACTAATCCCTAACAGTAATCAATAAACATCTGTACACATACACACAAATACATGTAGTCCTCACGCTCATCAAGGAAACTTCTCTTTGCAACAGAAACCACAACAGAAAACCACAACCAATCAAAACGCAGAGTTGTGGAGCCCAGTCCCAATGGATCCATCCACAAAACACTCCCCACCTAAGGCTCAGGGAATATGTTGGAAGAGGGGGCAGAAAGATTGTAAGAGCCAGAGAAGTAAAGAATTTGCTGTGAGATCGTGTCTTCCAGTAACTCCTGCTCCGGACTACAGGTGATAGACACCAAGCCTTGGGTTAAATTTTTGTTGTTGTTGTTGGTTTGGTTTGTTTTTTTCGAGGGGTTGAATATTTTTATCTTGCTGTTTAATTTTACTCAGTGGAAGCAGCTTCCCAGAATGCCTGATCATGATGCTACCAGTGTGTTTGATATTTTAAAAAAAGAAATCAACAATGTTTGCCCTGGGAGCTGGATCAGGGTCCACATGTCTCTCATCTGCTAAAAGTCTATCTAGTACAGAAGACATATATTCTTGCTAAAACTTTAAGTTCAAAACTCTTGCTGAAGAAAAGATGCAGTGATCATTATATAGTGAACTTCATTGGTCTGGTGGTTCAATCAGTGGATACCTATGCATGCCTACTGGAAATGCTGTGGCAGCAAAGCAAACAACGGATGAGACAAACAGCTTTGGGCCCCTGAACCCCAGGACCCCTGCAGTACATAGTCTAGTGAAGGAGACAGAGATAAACCAACCATGAGCTATGGAAGAATACATTGAGGATGAGGGTACTTGAAATTGAAAATGCCTCCCAGAAGATGCCCCATAGGCTAACCCTTAGAGCCTGTGAATGCAGCCTTCTATGGCAAAGAGAAGGGAGAGAATAGGAGGGCAGTCTTTATAGATATGAGTAAGGCTCTCAAGATGGAAGATTACCCTGGAGTGGAGGTGGGTCTCAAACACAATTGCATGTCCTTATAAAAGGCAGAGGGAAGGCAGGGCAATGTGACCACAGAGGCAGAGAACAGAATATAATATAACCACATCCAGAAGGCAATAAGGCAAGGAATCCTGGCAGCTGCTGGAATCTGGAAGAAGGATCCGAGTCATTTCTGGAGGGATTATGGTCCTTGATTCACACAACCCAGAGCCGATTTCCAGTACCTCTCCTCTAGAACTGTGATAAGGTAGACTTCTGTTGTTCTAATCCAGAGTTTGCATGGTTATACCAGCTAGGAGAAATGAGCATTATCATATCCCCCTCCTCCCATTTTCACATTTCATTATTGCAATCTTGAGCAGGAAATGTAAACCAAATCCAGGGGCCCTTGGGAAGGGGAAAGAGGAATGCAGGCTTGACACAGAAACACCACATATGGCTATTCTGCACCTGTGTACCTTGGAACTTAAGTCAGCATCCCCAGAACATCCCGGAACTAAGAGCAAACACTGCCATCACTGAAACTAATTGTGTATTGGGTTGCCTAGCAACTCTGTGTTGTTGATGTGACTAACTCCTGGCCTGGACACATGTGAGTATACCTCTAGCTCTCTGGAGAATGTTACTGAGTCATGATTCTACTTTTATGAAATCGGGAAGAGTAAAAGCATTATTTACCTACGGGCTGGCCTATGGACCGTGAAGTGAAGCAGAGTTCTAGAAGCTGCAGGTGAGGTGACTCAGAAAACTGAAGGATGGAATGTTTCAGAACAAGCTGGAGATGAAGTTCACTGATGTCAGCCTTCCAGTGAGGCCTGCTGAGTCTCTCAGCCAGGTAACCGTGGGGGTCCGAGAGGAACCACACTCAGTCACTTTCTGTCCTATGTCATTGTTCTTAAACTGAGTGTTGTTCCTGGGAACATAAAGCCCCGTGCCCTATAGGTAAGATTAAAAGAAAATTTACCAAACATTTAAAACAATGGACTCTGTCATCTTCCCCAACATACTGTTCATCCGTCTTGTCTGTCTTTCCATTGCCTAGATGCCTTCTTGATCCATCAGAAGACAACCAGGGAAAGACGTCAAATGATAGATAGCCCTGTCCTTAAGCAGTTCTGTGACGTAAGCAACCCTCCACATCCCAAATACCTTACTTGCAAACTCAGAAAAGTAGCAGTTTACAGGGTCGCTTGGTAAACCTTAATAAAATATACATCTGGCACACAAGCTATCTGCAATAGCCCAGCAGGGAGAGGCCTTTGCTGTCAAGCTTTCTGACCTGAGTATTGTCCCAGGACCTACATGGTAGAAAGCAAAAGCTGATTCCCACAGGCTGTCCTCTGACTTCCACATGCATGCTGTGATACACACACACCTCATACAGCACAAATGAACGTTAAAAAAAAAATTAGAGATATCCCTCACCCCTGTTGACCTTGTCTGAGCTATTTCACCTGTTCATCTCTTTGTTCTTCAGCACAAGTGTGTTCATAAATGCTTACGTGATTGTGTTGGTTATCAGTTTGTCAGGACAGAGTCCCTTGGGTGGGGAGAGCATCTTGAGAGAATCAGTTGAGCAGGAAGACCAGCCCTCTATGGCTCCCCTCTATTTCCTAACTGGGAAAGGCAAAAACAGCGATAGCATGGTGGCCTGCACAGGCTCATTGCTCTCTCCTCCTGGGCTGCAGATAAAATGTGGCCAACTGCTCCAAGCTTCCGTCAACTCCTCCACCACAGAGGACCCTCGCTGGGAACTGAGGTAAAATAAAGCCTTTGTCTCTGAAGTTACTTTGTGTGTATCACATCAGCATGAAAGGAAAACAAGCAGTTGCTCCCAACCACTGCACCATCCTGCAGAATTCTCAAGAATATTAAAGAAGACAATACATTTACACCTGGTGTGGGATGCACATCAATGGACATTCAGAAATTGGGCAAACACTCTTACCCCTGGTTTCTCTCACGTGGACTAAGCTAATAGTTAGATTATCTGGGTAATCTCTCAAAAGAAAGGCAAATCTCTCTGGGTTACTAAGGCTATGGTTTTTAGTTTTATTTTATTTTAATTTAATTTATTTTATTTTATGTGTGAATGTCTTCATGCATGTGGGGGATCTGCCTGGTCCCCCAGAGAGGCCAGAAGAGGACATCAGTAACTATTTAAACCTCTATATTTAAACTAGATGTTTATTTAAACCACTATATAATCAACTTGTTCAGAGTTTTAAGGGTGACATTCTTGTATTCCAAAAAATCATAAATTTATATATGGGGAGTATTAGAAATTCAAATTCAGTTAGTAAAGTAGTAAAGCATATACCATAAATAAATTCTACATATGTGGGGCATATGATTAAATATTTTAATGAGTCATACCTCATACATTTAAAAAACAATGGACTAAGATTATGTTAAAATTTGTCCTTATTGGACAGTGGTAGTACTTTAATCCCAGAACTTCGAAGGCAGGGGCAGGTGGATCTCTGTGAGTTCAAGGTCAGCCTGGTCTACAGAGTGAGTTCCAGGACAGCCAAGACTACAGAGAAACCCTGTCAGGAAAAACAAACAAATAAAAAATGCCCTTATTATTGAATTTTAACTTTTTACATTGAATATAGATCTATCCATATTCAGATCAAACTGCTGGCTAATGTTTTAGACCTGGTGCTTTTTCTTAAAGATTTATTTTTGTTTCATGTGTCTAGGAATGTCTGCATGTGGGTATGCGGGTATGTGCACCACAGACATGCTTGGTGCAGAGCTTGGTGCAGAGGAGGCCAGGAGAGGGTGCCATGCTGTGGGCCTGACATAGATGGTTATGAGTTGCACTGTGCAGGTGATGGGGAGCACATTAGCATCCTCAGTGAGAACAGAGTCTCAGTTATGGTCACTACTGCTGTGATGAAACACCAGGACCAAAGCAACTTGGGGAGGAAAAGTGTTTGTTCAGCTTAAGCTTCCACATCACCATCAGAGGAAGTCAGGACAGGAACGCCAGCAGAGTGGAAACCTGATACAGACGCCATGAAGTACTGTTTCACTGGCTTGCTCCTTGGTTTGCTCGGCCTGCTTCCTTACAGAAGATCCCTGGACAACCGACCCAGAAATGGCACCACCCATAATGGGCTGGGCCCTCTCGAGTAAATTACTAATTAAGAAAATACCCTGCAGGTTGATGTACATCCTGATATTATGGAGGCGTTTTCTTAATTGGGGTTCTTTTCTCTCAGATGACTTCAGCTTCTGTCAGGTTGACATAAAACCAGCCAGTGGAACCGATCCCATGTCAACTTAACCCACAAACATGTCAGTATTCTTTTTTTTCTAATTTTTTTTGGGGGGGGCGGGGTAGCGTGGGGATGTTTTGAAGCAGGGTTTCTTGGATGTCCTGAAACTTGATGTGTAGATCAGGCTGGCTTCTGCCTGCCACTGCCTCCCAAATGCTGGGATCAAAGGCGTGCGTCCTTACTGCTAGGCTTAACACACGAGCACGTCCCTTCTCAATTAAAACCTTTCCTTCCTCACTTATCCTGAAGATGGCATATTAATATTCGTATTACAATATAAAACACAGTAACTTTAAAAATCCCACAGTCTTTACAAATTCAAACACACTAAATCTCCAGTCTCATTCAGAGAGAGACCATTCCAGAGAGCGGTCACTCAGCTGCTGGAGCCTGTTTTGAGGAAACACAGAAGACGAGCTAACAGCCTCGTTGGGGAAAGGTTGTCATTTCAGAGACTGAGTGAGAATTCTTGCAGTCATTGATACCCTTCTTCTCCAGACAGAAGAGACCAAAAAAAGTGCAAGCCAAGGTCTGTTCATCTGATTGATAAATAAATAATAAATTGATAAATAAATCTGACTGATAAATAAATCTGTTCATCTGATTGATTAATAAGCCAAAATATCTGTTGTTGTCAATGACAGTGTGACAGACCAGTTCTGTCCCTACAAGATGCCCCATTTGATTGCCAAGGTTAAGGGCAAAGGGAACGGAATGCAGACAGCTATGGTCAACATGGTTGATGCTACAAAGGCACTCCACTGGCTTCTCATGTATCCCACTAGGTATTTTGGTTGTAACCTGGGAGCGCAGACCCAGTTTGATGTTACAAATGACTGTTAACATTGTGGATGGATCTCGGGAGGTGATTAAGCAGCAAGACATGCTGGATGGATTTAAAAAGTCATTAAAAAACTCTTCTCTCCTGAGTGGGAGAGTCCTGAAGCAGATCTACATGTCATTCCAAAGAAGCAAGCAATAGGCAATTCTTGTAAACTCTGTGGGTACTGAGGTGTGCTTCCACACATCATAAACTCAGTACGTTCATTCTCAGAAACCCACCTGAGAATAATGTCAGTGGTACAGGGAAGAAAAGAAAGGATGAGAACACTGGCTTCACAGCCAGCAGTGAGATGCCACCACCTCCACCACCAAGTAAAATTAGTCCTCCTCCACATGCTGTGGAGGAGGAGGAGGAAGAAGACTGCAGGGGAGGGGAGGGGGCAATACAACTGAGGTGCAGAATGGATAAATCCAGTGACCATGCAAAAGGCCTGACACTCAGCAAGGATCTGGCAAGAACTGTAGGAGGGCATGAAAACATCCTGTTTGATAAGAAGACAGCGTTGTTGATTCATCTGATGAAGAAATCATCGCTGAAGCTGAAAAACTAGATGTAAAGCCATGGCTCCTCTTATTTTGACTGAAGTTCTCTTTAATGAGAAGATGCGAAAGCAAAGCAAGAAACACAGGCGTCATTTCCCAAGATTCTGTCATAACAACAAAAAAGGCTCAGGGGCACCTTCTTCATGGAAAGGAACGGATGATGGAGATGCATCAAGTTTAGCTGCTCTGTCCTAGGAGCACTGCATGGTGCCAAGCCTCGACGTCTCAGTGTGGCTCCTTCAGACCTGGGCCTTCAACTGCTACTGAGGTTCTCACCAATGCCCTCTCCCGGCCTCTCACAGGGCCAGTCTCCGATGTTCTCTATGCCCCGCCTTCGTGCCTTCAAAACCAGGACCACTTACACTGGATGACCCTTAAGCTGCCAAGTCTGGCTGCTCGCATGAGGTACAACCTTGGCCACCTCTGGAGCACAGCTGTGTGCTGACTCTCAGGAAACACTTCCCAGAAGATGTCACCTTCTTAATCAATCACCTTCTCAGCTCAGCTAACCAGCACCAAGGGTCCCAGCAAAGCAGAGGTTTCATGTTAGCCGCTCTGATGTCTTGCTGGCTAATCATGACAGATTCTTCAGCCTCAATTACCCAAAACCACAGAACCTTAATTCATAATAATGAATGGCCCCAAGAGAGTCCTTACACCTCCCCTGAAACTTCAAAAGCCGGGTCTCAGCATTCCCGTCTTCCAAGCTCCTACAGAACAGCTCACCAAGCTTTGAACAGCCAATGGATTTTCTTGCCCTTTCAAAGTCCTTCCACAATCCTCCCAAAACAACATGATCAGCAATACTCTACTATCCCGATACCAACTTGTCTTAGGGCTTCTTTTGTTGTGATGAAACACCATGACCAAAGCAGCTTGGGGAAGAAAGGGTTTATTCAGCTTATGCTTCCATATCACAGTTCATCATCAAAGGACGTCAGGACAGGAACTCTCACATGGCCAGAACCTGGAGGGAGGGGCTGATACAGACAGAGGCCATGGAGGCCTCATGTTTACTGGCTTGCTCCTCATGGCTTGCTCCACATGACTTCCTCAGCCTGCTTTGTTAGAGAACCCAGAACCACCAGCCCAAGAATAAAAACACCCACAATGGACTGGGCCCTCCCCCATAAATTATTAATTTAAAAAAAAAAAAAAAAAACAAACCAAAAAACGCCCTACAAGCTTGCCTCCAGTCAGATCTTTTGGGAAGCACTTTCTCAATTGAGCCTCCCTCCTTTCCGATGACTAAGCTGACAAGCAGCAAGTGGCCTTTATTGATTTGCCATCCCTCTCTCCCCCCCCTCAACCTAATACTTTTATTGCCTTTATTAGAAAATAAAGGGATGAAAAATGAGAGCGGCAGAGTAAAATGTGGAGAAAATGTAAAGATTCGAACTTGTAAAATCTCCAAAGAATAATCCTCCAGGAGTCCTTCCAGCCTTCCTGTGACTAGAGCCACAGGCATGATGCCTGTACATCCACCCACTGCTGCTGAACACCGCAAAACAATAACATAAACACTTGTTCCACAATGAATGAACAGAAACCAGTTTGTCCACTACGGTGATAAAAAGTTCACCTGGGCCTGGCTGGGTACCTGAAGCATCTTCATGGTTGATCTTTACTGACCTTCTATTCCTGCTCATCCTGGGCCATCGTCCTGGAGGCTGTTTGTAAGGACTGTCCTGCTGGACTCTACTTGCCCAAACTGTAGAGAGGTGTTAAAGCATGGCAGGCGGCCTCAGACCTACCCCAGGCTTGTTATTCAGTAAGACATCAATTCAAACAGCCTAAACCTAAACTATTAGTTACACAAGACCCTCTTCTGAGTAGAATACATCTTGGTAAATAGCTTCAGGTTGGGAGTGCGCCTCAATGTAGCACTTGCCTGGAATATTCAAACAGTAGGTGCAACCTCCAGCACCCCAAAGGCTTTAACATTTCCCCTGCTTCTCGGTTGGAGCTTTTCACTCCACACTTCTAGCCACGCCAGGCAGGTGGAGCAGTAGCTATGGCTCACAAGGCCCCCTCTCCTGTGGCCAACTCTTTTCCCAACACTCAAACTAGAAGCTCATCACAGTTGGGTCTAGACACACACATCATCTCAGAAGCATGCCCTTCTGTTAGCTGAGTAACTTTTCTTAGTAAAGCAAGTTATTAATGGGTCAGCCTCAGTCTTAACTGTTTGGGCAAGTCATGACTAATTAAATAGCTTCTTAAACTTGTGACCCAAGGGGTCAGTGCCAAGATAAAAAAAAAAATCCTTTCCCATCATCCCATCACTTGAGAGGTAGAGGCAGGAGATTTGGGGATTCAAAGTCAACCTCAGCTACGTAGTGAGTTTGAGGCTAGCATGGGCTAGCATGTTTTTGACTGGCTCAAAAACAGTGAAGGCATGATGGAGCACACCTTTAATCCCATCACAGAAGCCTCTGTTATTTCAAAGCCAGCCAGGTCTACATAGTGAGTTTGTGGTCAGCCAGGACTATGCAGTGAGACCCCTTCTCAGAGCAACTCTCCATGCTCCCAGGATTGATATTGGTGTCATCTCTTGGGTGGAGACAAGGGGCAAAGAAGGAAAGAGAAGGCTGGCATTGGGACTGAGCTTCACAAAAGACTTCCTCCCAATCCAGAAAGTAACCAGAAGTCTGACTCACTCCCCAAGTAGCCATTCTTACCATGAGGAATTCACCCTCCAAATGAGCCCATGGAGACTGTCTTAGGGTTTTACTGCTGTGCACAGACACCATGACCAAGGCAACTCTTATAAGGACAACATTTAACTGGGGTTGGCTTGCAGGTTCAGAGGTTCAGTCCATTATCATTAAGGTGGTAGCGTGGCAGCAGCTAGGCAGGCATGGTGCATGTCTTAGTTAGGGTTTTACTGCTGTGAACAGACACCATGACCAAGGCAAGTCTTACAAAAACAACATTAAATTAGGGCTGGCTTACAGGTTCAGAGGTTCAGTCCATTATCATCAAGGCAGGAACATGGCAGTATCCAGG
>NC_034611.1:20739500-20743361 GCF_900095145.1 Mus pahari | reverse complement strand
TTACTTCCGAACCTCATTAGCATCTCTGTGCTGGCTCGTCGCGGAGCCTGGCGCATGCGCCTAGCAAGCTGTTTTTTCTCTCCCTTCCCCCTTTCGGGTCGGGCGCCATTTTGCTACGGCAGAATGCGGCGGCTTGCCACAAACCAGGCCACACCTCTAAATAGTGCCACTCCCTCCTGGCTCAGGAATATTCAAACTACCGCAGAGATGAAAACACTGGGGACCGCTGGTCCATGGGTCAGATAATAAGAAGGCCTGGCTGATCCTCCAGATGGTCTTCTACACCCTGATCACCCAACTTGTGGGGGGCTATGGGAAGTGGGGGGACCACTCTACTGCCAGTATGTATCAGTCCCCTGAGGTGCTCATGAGCAGCCTAGCAGCCTTCTCCAAACCTGCATCTTAGTAAGAAAGCCAGAGAGCCCTGCAGCACCACTCATCTCCCCTCTGAAGACCGGTCCCTGCCCTTAGGAGCCAGGCAGCAGAGAAGAGGTCAGAGGAAGGAAGTCCTAAGAGAGAGCCATGAGGGGCTTAGGGGGGACTATCTCAGAGAGGAGCAGAGTATTTGTCATAAGCAGGACTTTTTCATAACAAGGAGACTTGAGGATTAATTTGAGAATCACTAATTGGAACTGGCCCAACTTGAGACCCATCCCATGGTCAAGCACCAATCCCTAACACTACTGATGATACTCTGTTATGCTTGCAGACAGGAGCATGCTGTCCTCTGAGAGGCTCCACCCAACAGCTGACTCAGATACAGACACCCACAGTCAAACAGTGGATAGAGCTTGGGACTCTTATGGAAGAATAGGAAGAAGGATTTTGGACCCTGAAAGGGATAAGAACTCCACAGGAAGACCAACAGAGTCAACTAACCTGGACCCTTGGGGCTCTCAGAGTCTGAACCACCAACCAAAGAACATACACAGGCTGGACCTAGGCCTCCCTGCATATATGTAGCAGATGTACAGCTTGGTCTTCATGCGGGTTCCAAACTACTGGAATGGGGTCTGTCCCAAAAGCTGTTGCCTGTATGTGGATATGTCCTTCTAGCTGGACTGCCTTGTCTGGTCTCAATGGGAGAGGATGTGCCTAGACTCACAGAGACTTGAAGTGCCAGGGTGAGGCAATACCTAGGGGGAACCCACCTGCTCAGAGGAGACAGACAGGAGGAATAGGGAAAGATTGTGGGAGGGGATGACCAAGAAGTTGGCTGTGAGCAGGATGTAATGTGAATAATTTTTTTGTGAATAATTTTTTTAAAATTAAATTTTAAAACGAAACCTTGATTGGAAGTTGTAAATACAGGTAGGAAGACATATATCACTTCTAAGCAGTTGGCTCTTCAACTGCTCTGGAGCCATGATGATTCTTCAAAAGCAGTGCGCTAAGGCCTCGGCCTTATCCTATGTCCTCACTGGATATGAGACTAAAACTTCAGGAAGTCAAACATGGTCTTGTCTGTCCAGTAGCTTGGGTCAAAGAGCATGTCGCTGGTGGCGGTGGTTCCCCATGGCCATCAAATCAAAACAAGCATCTCATGTTGGAAAGAGAGAAGTCCTGTGGTGTCCTAGCAAATCATGGGAAACAAGCCTCACCCCCTCCGTTCCCAAGACTTGGTGCTGATACACCAGGCCACCTCCTCTCACAGCAGAACTCTCAACAGCAGCAGCACAGCCTCGCAACCTCTCATCCATGGGATGTGAAGAGACTCCTTTAGTTAAATGCACAAGGCTGGGGTGTAGCTCTGTGATATGTGCTTGCCTAGCATGTGAAAGACTCCGAATTCAATCTTCAGCACCGCAAAAAAAAAAAAGTAAGTAAAAATAAACAAACAAGTATATACTAGGCTTTCTCAACCAAAGATTGACTTTCACATTCAAATCCCACGACCGAGATCCCTCAACAACAGCCATGTGTTATTCTCAGTGAGGTGCTTCTATTAGCTAACCCAATGCTGCTTGGCTTGGCCCTAATTCAATAAAGGTTATTCAACTCTTGCCTTTAAAAAGGAGAGAGGCACCAAGATGGCTCAGTGGGTAAATGTGCTTGCTACTGAGCCTGACAACCTGAGTTCAGTCTCCAGGGCCCGTATGATGCAAGAACCAACTTCTGAATGTTGTCCTCTAGCATACATACATACATACCTGAAAGTTGTCAGTTGTCCTCTATCATACATACATACATACATACATACATACATACATACATACATACATGCAAAGAAATTAAGACTGCTTCTTCTGCATTTGCTCTTGGGAACCCTGAAGCCATTATCTAAGAAACAAGGCTATGTGCAGGCACTACATGCAAAAGGTGACCCGAAACTTATATGGAGAAAGAGAACCTGTCCCCAAGCCCTGGCTGACCCCAGTTCCATCTGATTTACTGGCCACCAACTGACCATCAAGAGCAGAAGAACTACGCTGTGAGTTCAGCTGTTACAACAACCCTTCAGATAACTACAGCCAGTAGTAACCATGATTGTAAACACAAATGTGAGAAAGCACTTTAGCTGATACAACACTTAACCAAATAGCAGTTGCATCTCCACTAGAGCCTTTATCTTCCCTGGTTATAGGTTTTTGTCTAAGTCCCCAGTACAGATGTAAATCTACCCCTGTGAATGGGCCTTAAGTCCCATCAGAAATTTGGTTCAGCTCATGCATGCAGGATCTAAAGCTGAGTGGAACTTTGGGCAAGACACCCTTGTTCAACATCATTCAATCCAGACTATTGCAGCCCTGTCCCAGGCAGCTTGGCAGGAGGCATCTCTGCCTTATCCAACCATAAAGCTCTCAAGAGCTGCAGAGTTACACATGATACTTGCCCCTCGTGTGAACTAAAGGCCTTCTGCTTGCTCCTTGGGGTGCACTCACATGTTTCCTTTCCAAATCTGCAAAATGGTCAGAAGTTGGGATTGTATCATCTGTATGATGAGCCCTTTCTCAAGAGGATGAGTGAGACAAGGCAACACCCTGAACCAGCATCCCAAAAGAAAGAGTGAGGTAAATGTCTCTTAGCATTTGCTGCCATCAGTTTCTGAGCAGGTGTCAGCGATCACAGAAGTTCATAACTATGGGGATGCAAAGGTCACACACAAGCAAGATCTAATACACCCTGGAAAGACTCCAGCCTCAGGTTTCAACCATTCCCTACACAGATCAATGTTGGGCACAATAGCATGGGTAGGAATGAACCGTGTTAGATCTCCCCAGCCCTCAATTGTAGGTATGTATTTTTCTCAACCAACTTTAATAAGGGTTCAACCTCCCTTCTAGCCCACTGCCCACCAGAGGTAGTAGTAGAGAAAGGTTATTAGGATACAGGGGAAGTGGACCTGTTTAGAAATAGTTCTTTGGGGAAATTCCAATCTCTGTTGTTCTCAGTCCAGTCCACTAAAAATCACCAAACATGAACCAGCAGCTGCTGTCTAGTCCATTCATCAGACATCACACAAGAATCAGCAACAGCGGTCAATCCAAAAGAATCTGTGAGGCTCACCAGTTGGATGAGTTCTCAGAAGCAGAAGAAGCCACAGAAACCTCACAAGAAGTTCTTTGACAAGTTTCTCTCTATGAAGTCTCCACAAGGAAAGCTGAGCAATGCAATGTAAGGCGAACCAATACATGCATCTTGTCATTAGAGACTAATGTGGTGGAGCAAGGTAAACCAATGTTGGAATTCCCACTGTCTTAGGGTCATATTTATAGTCTTTCTAAACATACATGTCCTTTCACCTGCTTTCTGTAGCAAACACCCTTCCACCTCTGTACCCAGCAAAACAGCATATGACATACTGACTTTCCGAAGGAACCAGAAGTTTCCACTTCACCTCAGTCCTTCCTTTTTTTTTTT
>NC_034611.1:20734129-20739310 GCF_900095145.1 Mus pahari | reverse complement strand
CCTGGAACTCACTTTGTAGACCAGGCTGGCCTCAAACTCAGAAATCTGCCTGCCTCTGCCTCCCAAGTGCTGGGATTAAAGGCGTGCACCACCACTCCCGGCCTAGTCCTTCCATTTTCACATGATGAAGCCTCCATGTATTTCTCCACCCCGATGACTGCAGTGGGACTGGATTGAGCTGTTCATCCCTACAAATGCCCAGGAGTATGAAGTCCTCAGGCTATAAGCCTTCCAGAAGCTGCTCAGCATAAACTTGGGCTTTCTGCCAATTTTTCCTTGAGAAAAACATTCACATTTTTGCAGCTCAACACAAGTCTTGTCACATTTGCCTTTGGATAACCCAGACAAACCTCTTCTTCAGTATCGCCTCTGTCTTATCTCCTCTAGGTAGTTCTCCCATATTATAGACCTGTTTTACATGCTGGTCTAAATCACTCAGAGTAATCAAAGCCCTTCCCACTCCATAAGCATCCTATGCCACCAAAGGGCCCAGCAAAGCTGCTGAAGCCCTATGCCAGTCTTGCTAACCTTGGTGACTCAGTCCCTCTTTAAGTCTTTGGTGAAGACCATCTTCCTAGGCCCTGTGAACTGAGCACGATCCATCATTTCTCTCTTATCTAACTTCTTCAATAGTACCTGTCCTTCCTCGCTAAGCTTTCTGCCCCTATAGCCATAGTAGGTGTCTGGTGTCCTGTTCTGGCTTTCTTGGGTACACAACATGACATACATTCACACAGACACACATATATGCACAATTTAAATTCTTAAAGTCTTTAAAAATATAAACAAGCCTATAGTTTAGAAAGTTTATAGTACTTAAAACAGAGACTTTGTACGTGGTTGATACATGCAAATTTTTATTTTCCACAAGCAATGCATTACATTAAACTTGCTTTCTCATCACTCGCTCAGACTTCCAAACTCCAAGTTCAAGCCACACTTCTTCTTTTTTTCATTTTTTATTAGATATTTTCTTTATTTACATTTCAAATTTTATCTCCTTTCCTCATTTCCCCCTCCAACCCCCCCCAATCACACCCCTCCCCCTATTCACTAGCCTACCCACTCCCACTTCCCTGTGCTGGCATTCCCCTACACTGGGGCATCAAACCTTCATGAGGCCAAGGGCCTCTCTTCTCATTGATGTCCCACAAAGCCATCCTCTGCTACATATGCGGCTGAACCCTTGAGTTCCTCCTTGTGTACTCTTTGGTTGGTGGTTTAGTGCCTGGGAGTTCTGGGGGTACTGCTTGGTTCATATTGTTGTTCCTCCTATGGGGCTGCAAACCCCTTCAGCTCCTTTGGTACTTTCTCTAGCTCCTCCATTGGAGACCCTGTGCTCAGTCCAATGGATGGTTGTGAGTCTCCACTTCTGTTCTGTATTTGTCAGGAACTGGAAGAGTCTCTCAGGAGACAGCTATATCAGGCTCCTTTCAGCAAGCACTTATTGGCATACACAATAGTGGCTCCATTATGTAAATGTACCACATTTTGTGTATCTATTCCTTTGTTCAGGGATAGCTGGGGTCTTTCCAACTTCTGGCTATTATAAATAAGGCTGCTATGAGCATAGTGGAGCATGTGTCCTTATTACATGTTGGAGCATCTTCTGGGTGTATGCCCAAGAGTGGTATAGCTGGGACATCAGGTTGTTTTATGTCCAATTTTCTAAAGAACTGTCAAACTGAACTCCAGAGTGGTTGTACCAGCTTGCAATCCCACTGGCAGTGGAGGAGTGTTCCTCCTTCTCCATATCCTTGCCAGCATCTGCTGTCACCTGAGTTTTTGATCTTAGCCATTCTGATTGGTGTGAGGTGGAATCTCATGGTTGTTTTGATTTGTATTTCCCTGATGACTAAGGATGTTGAACATGTTTTAAGGTGCTTCTCAGTCATTCGGTATTCCTCAGTTGAGAATTCTTTATTTAGTTCTGTACCCCATTTTAAAAAGGGTTCTTTGGTTCTCTGGAGTTTAACTTCTTGAGTTCTTTGTATATATTGAATATAAATCCTCTACCAGATGTAGGGTTGGTAAAGATCTTTTCCTAATCTGTTAGTTGCTGTTTTGTCCTACTGACAGTGTCCTTAGCCTTACAGAAGCTTTGCAATTTTATGAGGTCCCATTTGTCAATTCTTGATCTTAGAACATAAGCTATTGGTGTTCTGTTCAGAAAAATTTCTCCTGTGCCCATGTGTTTGAGGGTTTTCCCCACTTTCTTTTCTATTAGTTTTTGTATATCTGCTTTTATGTGGAGGTCCTTGATCCATTTGGACTTGAGCTTTGTACAAGGAGATAAGTTTGCATTCTTCTACATGCTAACCACCAGTTGAACCAGCACCATTTGTTGAAAATGCTGTCTTTTTTCCACTGGGTGGTTTTAGCTCCTTTGTCAAAGATCAAATGACCACAGGTGTGTGGATTCATTTCTGGATCTTCAATTCTATCCCATTGATCTACCTGCCTGTCACTGTACCAATACCATGCAGTTTTTATCATGATTGCTCTGTAGTACAGCTTGAGGTCAGGAATGGTGATTCTCCCAGATGTTCATTAATTGTTAAGAATAGGTTTTGCTATCCTGGGTTTTTTGTTATTCCAGATGAATTTGCAAATTGCTCTTTCTAACTCTATGAAAATTTGAGTTGGAATTTTGGTGGAGATTGCATTGAATCTGTAGATTGCTTTTGGTAAGATGGTCATTTTTACTATTAATCCTGCCAATCCATGAGCATGGGAGATCTTTCCATCTTCTGAGATCTTCTTCAATTTCTTTCTTCAGAGACGTGAAGTTCTTGTCATACAGATCTTTCACTTCCTTAGTTAGAGTCACACTAAGATACTTTATATTATTTGTGACTATTGTAAAGGGTATTGTTTCCCTAATTTCTCTCTCAGCCTGTTTATCCTTTGAATAGAGGAAGGCCACTGATTTGTTTGAGTTAATTTTATATCCAGCCACTTTGCTGAAGTTGTTTATCAGTTTTAGGAATTCTCTGGTTGAATTTTTTGGGTCACTTATATATACTATCATATCATCTACAAATAACGATATCTTGACTTCTTCCTTTTCAATTTGTAGCCCTTTGACCTCCTTTTGTTGTCTAATTGCTCTGGCTAGAACTTCGAGTACTATACTGAACAGGTAGGGAAAGAGTAGGTAGCCTTGTCTAGTCCCTGATTTTAGTGGGATTGCTTCAAGTTTCTCTCCATTTAGTATGATGTTGGCTACTGGTTTGCTGTATATTGCTTTTACTATGTTTAGGTATGGACCTTGAATTCCTGATCTTTCTAAGACTTTTATCATGAAGGGGTGTTGGATTTTGTCAAACGCTTTCTCAGCATCTAATGAAATAAATGATCATATGTTTTTTTTTCCCTCTGGGCTTGTTTATATAGTGGATTACATTGATGGATTTCTATATATTGAACCATCCCTGCATCCCTGGGATGAAGCTGATTTTATCATGATGGATGATCATTTGATGTGTTCTTGGATTTGGTTTGTGGAAAGTATATTGAATATTTCTGCATCAATATTCATAAGAGAAATTGGTCTGAAGTTATCTTTCTTTGTTGGGTCTTTGTGTGGTTTAGGTATCAGAGTAATTTTGGCTTCATAGAACAAATTGGGTAGTGTTCCTTCTGTTTCTATTTTGTGGAATAATTTGAAGAGTATTGGTATTAGGTCTTCTTTGAAGGTTTGATAGAACTCTACACTTATCCCATCTGATCCTGGGCATTTTCTGTTTGGGAGACTATTAATGACTGTTTCTATTTCTTTAGGGGTTATGGGGCTATTTAGATTGTTTATCTGATCCTGGTTTAACTTGGGTACCTGGAATATATCTAGAAAATTGTCCATTTCATTGTCCATTTCAGATTTTCCAGTTTTGTTGAGATTAGGCTTTTGTAGGAGTATCCAATGATTTCGTGGATTTCCTCAGTTTCTGTTGTTATGTCTCCTTTTTCATTTCTGATTTTGTTGATTTGGATACTGTCTCTGTGTCCTCTCCTTAGTTTGGCGAAGGGCTTATCTTGCTGATTTTCTCAAATAAACAGCCCCTGGTTTGGTTGATTCTTTGTATAGTTCTTTTTGTTTCTACTTGGTTGATTTCAGCCCTGAGTTTGATTACTTCCTGCCTTCTACTCCTCTTGAGTCTATTTGCTTCTTTTTGTTCTAGAGTTTTCAGTTGTTCTGTCAAACTGCTAGTGTATGCTCCCTCTAATTTCTTTTTGGAGGCACTCAGAGCTATCAGTTTTCCTCTTAGCACTACTTCATTGTATGCCATAAGTTTGGATATGTTGTGGCTTCATTTTCATTAAATTCTAAAAAGTCTTTCTTTCTTATTTCTTCCTTGACCAAGTTATCATTGAGTAGAGTGTTGTTCAGCTTCCATGTGTATGTGGGTTTTTCATTGATTTTGTTGGTTTTTAAGACCAGACTTAGACCATGGTGATATGATACGGTGCATGGGATTATTTCAATCTTCTTGTATCTGCTGAGACCTGTTTTGTGACCAATTATATGGTCAGTTTTGGAGGAGGTACCATGAGGTGCTGAGAAGAAGGTATATTCTTTTGTTTTAGAAAAAGAAATTTATATATATTATGAACCCAATGAATTTAATATATATATTAAATATATATATTTATATTATATTATATTTATATATTATATATTATATTTATATTATTATATAAATATTATTATATAAATAAGTAATTATTTATATAATAATATATATTATTATATAAATATTATATATCATTATATATAATATATATTATTAAATATATATTATATATTATTATGTATAATATATATTATTAAAATATATTATATATTATTAAATAAATATTATTATATAAATAAATAATTATTATATAAATATTATTATATTTATATTATATTATATTATATTTATATATTATATTATATTATATTTATATATATATATTAAATTCATTGGGTTCATAATTTCTGTTAGCTTCACTGTGTCTCTGTTTAGTTTGTGTTTCCATGATCTGTCCATTGCTGAGAGTAGGGTGTTGAAGTCTCTCACTATTATTGTATAAGGTTCAATGTGTGCTTTGAGCTTTAGCAAAATTTCTTTTATGAATGTGAGTGCCCTTGCATTTGGTGCATAGATGTTCATAATTCAAAGTTCATCTTGGTAGATT
>NC_034611.1:20695335-20731424 GCF_900095145.1 Mus pahari | reverse complement strand
TGTGCCACCACGCCCGGCTTTCTTTGACTGTTGTGTCAATGTTTTCTATTGTATCTTCTGCACCTGAGATTCTCTCTTCTATCTCTTATATTCTGTTGGTGATGCTCACATCTATAACTCCTGACCTCTTTCCTAGGTTTCCTATCTCCAGAGTTGTCTCTCTTTGTGATTTCTTTATTGTTTCTACTTCCATTTTTAGATCCTGGGTGGTTTTGTTCATTTCCTTCACCTGTTTGGTTGTGTTTTCCTGTGATTCTTTAAGGGATTTTTGTGTTTCCTCTTTAAGGACTTCTACCTGTTTTCCTGTGTTCTCGTATATATTTCTTTAAGGGAGTTATTTATGTCCTTCTTAAAGTCATCTATTAGTATCATGGGATGTGATTTTAAATCCAAATCTTGCTTTTCCAATGTGTTGGGATATTCAGGACTTGCTGTTGTGGGACAACTGGGTTCTGATGATGCCATGTAGCCTTGGTTTCTGTTGGTAAGGTTCTTGTACTTGCCTTTCACCATCTGGTTATCTCTGCTGTTAGTTGGTCTTGCTGTCTCTTGCTTGAGCTTGTCTCTCCTGTGGGCCTGCAAGCCTGCATCAGCACTTCCTGGAGATAAGCTCTCCCCTGGCTGGACCCATGCACAGAGGGCTGCAGGACAGCCCCAGCTCCTAGGTACAGATGGAGGCAGGAAAGACCCTGTCCCAGTTGTTCCAGCACTTCTGCGACCTGTGTGCTCCTGGCTGGTCACAGTCACTGGAGAGAAAATCTCAATCCACACTTCTTGAACAAGAATTATTTACATTTAGTGTGCGTATATACGTGTGTGCATGCATGTGTGTGTGTGCGTGTGTCTGTGTGTGTATGTATGTATGTATGTATGTATGTATGTATGTATGTGTTATATGTGTACCACAACTTGCATGGAAATGACAGAGGACAACTTGCAGGAGTTGGTTCTCTTTCTTCACTATGTGGGTTCTAGGGATGGAACCCAAGTCATCCAGCTGGGTGGCGGGCACATCTGGTTACTGAGCCAGCTCACTGGCCCAAGCAAAAGTTCTTATCCTGACCTTAAAACAATTCCAATAAGGTTAATCTACAAATATATTCCACAATTATTTTCTAACAATGTAAACAAATTCTAACAAGGTTAATCTAGAAATCTATTCCAGAATCATTTTCTGATATGGTAAACAAAAAGAGCGCACACACTCTTCGGGGATTTGTGACGCTCTGAAAGGTTCTTGGTGGCTGCTCCTTTTTTCCAGTGGTTGCTTTTTCACACTTGTAAAACTTGGCCCATCCCAGATGATTTATCTTAACTTTAGAAATCATCTGGTTCAGGAAACAGAGAAATGTCTGTTCCTACTCAGAGTCATGTGGAAGGGTCACCCTCTCGGCTTCCTGTGTTTTCACACTGGCTACTTGAAAGGCTATTTCATGTTCCATTCTGACTTCACATTTAATAAACATGATTAAAATTCAAAATAACAACCTTGTTTTCTTAAAATTACATAATTAGTATTGAAGGAAAATATATACTACATAAAGCAATTGTCAAAGATAAATGGTTGGGGTTAGAGTGGCATTTGTTTTCTGCTCTTCTATAAAGAATGACAAAGAAAAATCTTCAAAATAACCTTAATTAATGTTTCCTTTGGTGATGGCTCACTCCCCCCCCATTGACTTTCCAACAATCCCTTTCAGGAAGAGAAGCCTCCTTAGGATCTATTGATTTAATAAACAAGATTTTCAAACCCACACTGAATCACTTGATGCGTTTTAAGAGTAGACTTTCATTATCAGTCTATTTATACTGCCTTAGTTAATGTCATATTGCTGTGAAGGGACACCATCACCAAGGCAATTCTTATAAAAGAACACATTTACTTGGGACTTGCTTACAGTTTCAGAAGTTCAGTCCATTCTCATCATGGTGGGGAGCATGCAGGCAGACATTGTGCTGGGGAAGTAGCTAAGAGTTCTAGATTGGGAACCGCAGGCAACAGGAAGAGAAAAAATACTCAGCCTGGCTTAGGCCTTGAATCTTTGGCCTTGAAACCTCAAAGCCCCCACCCTACCCCAGTCCCCCAACCCTCATGGCATACTTCCTCCAAAAGGTCACATCTACTCCAAGAAGGCCACACCTCTTACTACAGTCAAATAGTGTCTCTTCCTGCTTACCAAGCATTCAAATCTATGAGCCTATGAGGACATTTTTATTCAAAGCACCACATATCCTGTTGATAGATGTATGAGATTCATGGTATTGATACAACTGTCTGACTTTCTCTGCAATAATGTTAGATATCACACTCCTAATATCAGGGCCAATTCTAGTAGAATCAAAAACATAAACAGGAAAAGAAAATTGCAAAAAGAAGCCGTGGTTCTGGTGAGTATCTGAAATTGCAGCCCTTCGGGGTAGAGACAGGTTGTTGTCATTGGCTACGTAGTAAGTTCAAGTCAACCTTGTCTCAAAACAACAAAAAAAAAAGAAGAAGAAAAAAAAGAGGAGGAGAACATTGAGGGGAAGGGAGAAATATAAAAAGATATGAGGACTCCTTTTTATAATAAATAGTAGATTAAGTAGTTCAACCAATATCCCACTGGGAACAAAGTAAAATGTTTAAGCACATACCATAGGAACAACTTATCCCATGCCTTAGTGCTTACTAATGGGAAATTATAATGCATATTCACACAAGGACAATCCCGCAAATGTTCACAGCAACTGTATTTATACAAGCCCCAAATGGGAAACAATTCAAGAGCCAACCAGCAGGTAAATGGTCAGATAAACCGTGCATGCATCTATTCCATGGAATACTGCTACACGGTGGAAAGGTGTGAACTGTCAGCAACACAGATTAATTTGGAGACAACTTACTCTGAGTAAAAGGAGCTAGGCAAAAAGAAGCAAATGGTGTATACTTTTGTTTATGGAAATTCCTAGAAAATATGAGCAAACCAGTTGTTACCTAAGGATGGGAATTAGGATGAAACATATGGTAGAAAATCAAAAGCCACACAGAGAAATGTTAATCCATCAACATGACTGGTCTGGCAAGAGGTCAGATCCAAAGGCCTCCTAGGACGGTGTGGTCTGGCTAAAGTGCAGACACACTTTTAGTACACACCTTTAATCCCGAACAAGGTAGGTATGGTTAGTTTGTACAAGGAAACAGTCATATTTAAAAGTGATGTCTAATTGGAGGGCAGGTCAGTTAGTGGAGTCAGGCGGCTCTGTCCAGTCAGTTCACTGCAGTGGAGTTGAGTCAGTCAGTTGGAAGTCAGCACAGGTGGCAGTGCAGTGGGGTCCAGTGCAGTTTCATTGAGTCTGTGTAGCAGGGGCACATATGGAGAATAAGGAGCCAGAAGACTATAACAAATTGCTACAGTTAATTTAAGGCCAAGCAGAGCAATTCAGGGAGAAGCTGACAGAAGTCCGTTTGAATCAGTCATCTTGGAGAGAAGTTTGACCCAGAACGGCAGAGCTGAACCAGCCAACCAATGTTCAAAAAGTACTAGAGACTGTGAGTTTATTCAGCAATAAGCTATCAAGACAACATTTACATCAGGCGAATAAAAGTTACATCTATACCACAGGGATAAATTTGTGGAGTGATGAATATATTAATTCTATCGATTATTTATGGTTAAATATATGTATCCAAGCTCACATTCTGATAATGTGTTAGACATTAAAGAAGACTATGAAGAATGACACAGAAATGATCCAGTCGAAAGCTAGGAAGTGCACAGGAACACAGTGCCCCTTCTTCATTTGGGAAGCCTTTAAATGTTTATCTTAAAATGAAGGAGTGCTGGGGCCCATCATATGGCTCAGTAGGTAAAGGTGTTTGCCAATAAGTCTAAAGATCCAAGTTCAATGCCTGGCCCCACGTGATGGAAGAACAGAAGTGACTCCCACAAGCTGTCGTCTGACCTCGACCCAGTCACTGTGGAACAAATGCATATGGACACACATACATGTACATACACGTACATACATGTACATGCACGTCCAAAGTAAATGCTTAGAAAAATGAATACTGAAAATGAGTGGGCCAATATACCCAACTTAAAAGTTTTTAAAGAACAATATTACAACAAACCTAAAGAAACATAAAGAATGAAAAAACAAAAATCACAGAAATCAATAAACTAGAAAATAACAATTAACCAACAAAACTAAATGTTGATTGGAAACATGGGGGGAAAAGCCTAGTGAAACAGACTGGGAATTATTATCCTGAGATAAATAGAAGTGACTTGAAAGAAGACAATAAAGTAGAGAAGCATTCTGAAACCAAAAATTTTTTGTAATACAAAAAAATGAAACCCTTAGAGGAAAACTGAATTTAAATTTTCTGTGCATCCAGATGTAGCAGGGGTGCAGCTTGGTCCTTATGTGGGCCCTGAACAACTGGAGCGGGGGGCTTTGGGTCTCAAACAACTGGAGTTGGGGATATCCCAAAAGTTGTTGCCTTTCTGTGGGTATGTTCCTCTAAGTGAGCTGCCTTGTCTGGACTCAGTGGGAGAGGATGTGCCTAGCCTCATGGGGACTTGATGTGTCCCAGGAAGGGGGAGGGTTGAGGGGGGAGGGAATACCCAGGGGCGCCCCACCCACTCAGAAGAGAAGGGGAGGGGGAGGGATTATGGGAGGAGTGACCAGGAGCGGGGAGTAAGAGGAATGTGAAGTGAATAAGTAAAAATAATAACTTTTTTTTTAATTTTAAATTTCTGTGTGTCACCCCAAATACTACAACACTAACGTGCAGAAGAAAGACATATGCCCTGGTGCAGTAGAGCCATGGCAGACATGGGGGCAACCAGCTGCTTTCTGGTTACATAAGAGTCCTGCTCCCCAGGAGGGGTTTCATAGCTGCTACTGAAAACCTTGTCAAAATCCTATGACTGGGGAGGTCACAGGTCCTGTGAGGAACCTAATAGTAATTGTTCTGCTAAACAGTCAAGCTGTCAAACCGCGTTCTCAATGTCGATGTTTAAACCCATAGATTCATATTGCTTTCAGGGTTTGTCAGAGAAGCTTCCTTTAGCTGGGTGATGGTTAATGCATACCTATAATATGTCCAAGGGCCAAGTATAAATAGCTGTGGATGGATCACGTATTAACATCTAGGTGCCAAGGCTCAGGGAACCTTGCAGAAGAGGAAGTAGAAAGAGTGTAAGGGCCAGAAGATGAGGAGCTCTGTGAATTGACGATTTGTGTACAAGGCATGGCTGTGGCATGGAGCTGCATTAGTTGCAGAAGACCTGCAGGTGATCAAGCCAATCAAACTTTCAGTGGGGGGGGGGGGAGCATGCCAGAGAGATAGCCCAGCAGCTAAGAGCATTGTCTGCTCACGCAGAGATTCTGAGTTCAATTCCCAGCACCCACATCCTGGTTCACAACTACCTGTAGCTTTAGTTACAAAGGATCCAATCACCTCTTCTGGCCTCTGTGGGCACCAGGCATGCAAGTGATGCCCAGGCATATATGCAAGCAAAATACCCACATACATAAAATACAATTTTTAATTAAAAATGAATAAAAATTCTAGCATGAGTCAGAAAGGGACCTAGAGGCCCCACCCCATCAGAGAAGTAATTGGTGGCTACAGGGAAAGTGAGTCCCTCTTCTTTGGGGACGTGGCCACTAGGAGGTGCTGATGCTGCAGTGGAAGACTGCATACCTATAGGCATACGGGCAGCATGAGCTGAGCGCTGGGGGATATTAATGGGAGAAAGATGAGAAGCACTAGAGATAACTGAAGGGATGCAGTGGTAAATCGTAGAACAGGAAAACCTACTCCCACAAGGTGTCCAGAGAGAGAGAGACAGAGAGACAGAGAAACAGAGAGAGAGAGAGAGAGAGAGAGAGAGAGAGAGAGAGAGAGACCCTCTTCAGCATGAACGGGGTGATAAGTTCATTGCTCCAATCTTAAGGATGGTAATACTTTCTGAAGGAGGGACACGGTACACTCCCACATTTGTTATATTTTATTTCTTAATAAAAGACATGAAGCAAGTGCTATACCAATGCTCTGTTTTCGAACATGGTAGGTGCGCAGCCTGGAGGGAGACTCTCGCGGCCTTTGACCTGGCCTTAGAAATCATCGGCCTTACAACAGAGCAACAGGACAAAAGTGTATTTAACACGGGAAGCCCTCGTGAGGATGCGAAGCCTCACCAGTGCGGTATGAGATGAGCGCAGTTGTGCCGAGGGGAACAAGTAATAAACATCACAAGGCAGAGGGGGCAGGACTAGGGCTGGGCGGTGGTTGGCATAAGTAGAGAGGGAGGTGAGTTAATGAGGTCTGTTTGCACCTGTTACTCGTCTCCACGTTCCGTCCTCACTGACAAGAGTGATGCGTTCTGTCCCAGGCAAAGTGTCCCACACCTGTGATCCCAGCCCTTGCGAGGATGACATCAGCCTGCTGTACAGACCGAGGTCCGGGTGACCCAGGTCCACTACACCACCCTGCCCACTCCTCCTCCCACAGAGGACAGCGTCTTCCTTCTGCCATCAGGAGGACGTCTGTCACAAGGCAGTTTTAACAACACTTTTAAGCTCCAGAGCAAAGGTTAAAGTGACCTTGTCACACCTGTTTCTCATGTGCCTTTAACTCAGAATGGCCAGTGTGCCATTGTGACATGTAGGGAAACAGACGGCTGTCTAATGATGATGGCATTGATAAAGGAGGATGTGTGAACAAATGCATACGGCCAAGAAGTGTAGACAGGAGCAACAGACGGTTGCTAGTCGCCATCACTAACGGTGCATGCTCTACAGAGCCCTGATAGAAGAGTGAGCAGGCCTGCTTTGGTCAGCTGCAATTTGAACACAATTTACTCCTATTTATAGTACATCCCGCAGCTTAGGAGTCCTTAAAGGTCTCCACACAGGCACCAGTTGATGCGCTCTGCCTCTGTGGGGCTCCGATAAAGAGATCTTTATGGTCAGTGGCCGTGGGGTGGCTGACAACCCAACAGCTTGAGTCAGGACCCTAGGGGGAGCACGTGACAGCCATGCTGCAGAAAGGAGGGCGTTGGATCCCGTGCTTACGGAGTGCTTCCAAGGGAGACCTGGAAAGCCTTTCTGAGAGGCCGTGGGCCAGAGCCAATCAGATCTTCGGAACACTCAGCCACACTCGGGAGATAAATATAGCTTTGAGCCCTACAGAGGACCCCACCCGTATCTGAATTTGAATTTCAAAATTGTTTGGCAACAGCTAGCCAGGACTTGCTTGTGTTTCCAGGTTTCTATGGATATTATCTGTGTTACACAGGACACCCTAAATATCAGCTAGAATTTCACGTTTTATTCGCTGGAGGTAAAATATAACATCACCTAACTTGTACAGCAAATCTGAGAACACAAAATTACCTCATCGGCTCTTAAAGCGGAGAGGTTTTGAGTTGTGAGTGGTGGTATCTTTTGGGTATGTCCAGTTAACAGGCCTTTTCACCAAAGGAAGTAAATCGACACATTAGACTCCATGAAAAGGTCTGAAGTTTGTGTGTAGAAAGGTGGTTTCAGCAGAGTAAAAGAGCAATCCACAGAAGGGGAGGAAACTTTTGGAAATTGTATAATATGATGAGGATTAGTATCCAGAATGTATAGGGAACTAAGGCTCAACAAAAATACACATTAATGAAAGCCATGTCAAGCTGTGGACATGGGTCTCCATTCCACGGCAAAAGGCTCAAGACTAAGGTCAATGTAAAGAGATACCAACTGAAATGTATAGGACTGACATACGTGCAGGAAAACACTGCATATCTGCACCACACTACAGCAAAATGGGCTTGAGGGGTTTGTTTGTTTGGTTGGTTGGGTTTTTTTGTTTGTTTGTTTTTTTGTTTTTTTTTTTTTTTAGTTTCCACCCCCTCCCCCACTGATATTTCTCCTTTTTTATTGTTTTTATTTTTATTTTTTGTTTTCTTTTGGAGGATGCAAGGGCAGAAGGCAGATTTGAAGGAATAGGGAGAAATGAATGTAATTGGGGTGCATGATGTAAAACTCACAATTAATCAATAAAAAAATAAACAAAAAAAATGTTTTGCAAAACAGTTAAAAAATTAAAAAATTTAAAAAAAAAAAAAAAAGCCAGGTGCCTTCAAGCCCAGCACTTGGGAGGCAGAGGCAGGTGGGATCTCTAAGTTCGAGGCCAGCCTGGTCTACAGAGTGAGTAGTGAGTTCAGGTTATAGGACAGCCAGGGCTAAACAGAGAAACCCTTGTCTTGAAAACCACACACACACACACACACACACACAAACACATGCATGCACACACACACGCGCGCACACACGCACGCGCGCACACACACACACACACACACACACACACACACACACGCATGCATGCACACAAGCGAAATGACTAGGACTGGAGAGATGGCTTAGGGTTTCAGTCCACATGCAGCTTTTGCAGAAGACCTGGGTTTAGTTCCCAGCACCTACATGATAGCTCACAGCTATCTGTAACTCCAGTTCCAGAGGATCAAACAATGTCTTCTGGCCTCCAGGGGCACCAGGGACACATGAGTTGCCTTACATACATTCACAAAACACTCATATACATAAAATCAATATATGAATAAAATTTGAATAATTCAAACACTCCTTACGAACAGACAAATCAATAATTTTTAGAAACTCCTTTTCCAGCCTTGATGTGATGGTGTGTGCCTGATCTTACTGCAGCTTGTTCTGCCATGTTTGGTTGATGGCCACTGGAAGGCCTGCTGTTTTCTGAGGGAAGGGGTAATATCCGGGGGAGAGGGGCAGCAGGGGGAGAGGCTGATGGCAGGGAAAGGAGGGGAAACTGCAGTCGAGATGTAAAATATGAGAGAAGAATAAAAAAGAAAAGAGAAAACTGTAGAGATAATTATGTAAGTACTTGTCACCATTTCCCAGCAGTGGGAAGAATAGATTCTGTAAGTGTTGATATGACTGGGCGATCGTTTCTTAAAACATTGATTCCTAACTCATTCCTCACACCAAAATTACAGACAACAGAACATGAAGAAATTAAAGTAAGCATCTTTTAATCTAGCTACTTCACAACAACAGCAAATCTAGAATACCCCCAGCTTTCTAGGACAAATAGTGAGTGGGTAGTAAGACTCAGAGATCTCTTGTGATTTGCTATTTGTTTAATTTTTCCATTTATCCATCTAATCTATGCAGTCCCTGCAGCATTACCCACTGCACAGGACTGTTTAAAGGCTCATTCAGGAAGACAGAAAACAATAACTAGGTGAAGGCTTCATTGCCCGAGCCTATGAACCGGCCACATCTGGATGCCCTCAACAATGCAGCCATGAGGCAGTTCCCGCTGCTGCCTGAGGGGGGCAGCAGCAGACACGGTCTCTGTTAGACAAGTCTCCTCATGGGCATGTCCTCAAGCGAAAGTAATGTAAATAAAACATGCATTTCGGTTTTTTTTAACTACTTATGGAATAAACATCGTGTTATTTGTCAGCTGGAAATCCTTTAACAATTTTTACATAGGAAAACAGAAAAAAAAAGTCTTCCTGGAACTGTCACAATCAAGTAGCAAACCATTCATTATGATAAACGCTTGTTAAAAGTATGTTGAGCTTGGCCGGGCAGTGGTGGCACACACCTTTAATCCCAGCACTTGGGAGGCAGAGGCAGGCGGATTTCTGAGTTCGAGGCCAGCCTGGTCTACAAAGTGAGTTCCAGGACAGCCAGAGCTACACAGAGAAACCCTGTCTCAAAAAAAAAAAAAAAGTATGTCAATCTTACAGGAAAATCAGAAGTTTGTGATTAAGGTGATAGTCAATATTATTTATATCACGTTTTAAAAGGGTTGCTCAATTTTTTTCATAATATTTTGTATTGATTATTTGGAAATGTCATATCCTGAATCCCAAGCACACTTTCTTCCCAATCTCCCAGGTCCCCCCCCACCCTTGTGACCTCCCCCCAACTCCCTGCAAGAAGAGGGGGGAGCCAAGTCAATTTGTGTGACCCGTATACTCACTGGAGCATGATCAAACTTCCAGTGGCCAGTTCCTTAATAAAATCGAGTCCTTCCCCACCCTCATCCCCCCAGAAGGCATCAGCTGTGGAGAGCTTCACTTCAGTATTCTTATCACAATTTTAAGAGTTCTCTTTGGGGGGCTGGTGAGATGGCTCAGCAGGTAAGAGCACCTGACTGCTCTTCTGAAGGTCCTGAGTTCAAATCCCAGCAACCACACGGTGGCTCACAACCATCCATAACGAGATCTGACTCCCTCTTCTGGAGTGTCTGAAGTCAGCTACAGTGTACTTAGATATAATAAATAAATAAATCTTTTTTTTTAAAAAAAAGAGTTCTCTTTGGTAGATTTATCTCTAGATTTTTACTATTTGGGGGGAAGAGATGGGTAAAGGTTGTCACAGAAGCCTTCTCTGTCCCTCTTTCTCAACTGTGAGTCTGCCATCATCAATACCATGGCAACCGTAGCTTTCTTGCCCTTTATAATCAGCAGGAGCCCGGATCATGGACTCAGACATGGTTTCTGGATATAGCATGGACCACAGATATCCACATGGTCTCTGGCGTTAGCACATGCTGAACATCAGCATCTTCTCCAGTGGCAATACAGACCACAGACATCAATACTACCTTCTGCTGCAGTAGGAAGGCAGACCCAGACGTGGTCATCGGTGGCAGCACAGACCAGGACATCACCATGGCCTCAGGGGGCAGTGCAGACCACTTGCATCAATATGGCTCCCAGTGGCAGCATGGCTCACAGACATTGTGACAGTTTGTACATGTTTGGCCCAGGGAGTGGCACTATTAGGAAGTATGGGCTTGTTGGAGTAATTGTAGCCTTGTTGGAGTGGGTGTGACCTTGTTGAAGTAGGTGTGTCACTATAGGCGTGAGCTTTAAGACCCTCAAGGTAGCCTGGAAGTCAGTCTCCTGGCTGCCTTTGGATAGAGGTGTAGAATCTCAGCTCCTGCTGTGCCATGCCTGCCTGGGCACTGCCATGCTCCCACCTTGATGATAATGGACTGAATCTCTGAACCTGTAAGCCATCTCCAGTTAAATGTTATCCTTATAAGAGTTGCCTTGGTCATGGTGTCTGTTCGCAGCAGTAAAACTCTAACATAGCAGTTGGTACCAGGAGTGGGGTATTTTTGTGCTAGGCCTGACCATGCTTTGCTTGGAAAAATGTGGATTTTGAAAAGCAGTGGGATGCTTTAAGTGGGGCTTTACTGGGCCATCTTAGTAGGAATATGGAAGAGTTTATTGCTGAGAGTTCTACAGTTCTGACACACCTTCTCCGACAAGGCCACACCTCCTAATAGTACCACACCCTGGGCCAAGCATATATAAACCATCACAGACATCATCAACATGGCTTCAGGTTGCAGCACAGATTATGGACATCCACATGGCCTTTGGTGGTAACACTGGCCATAGGCACCAACACAGACCCTGGCTGATGTAGGAACACGGACTCAGACATCAGCATGGCCTCAGGAGGCAGCCCAGACCCAGTACATATGTGCGGCATTCGGTGGTACCTAGGGCCAGCTCCCAGCTGCTGTAAGATCACAGACATCCACATGAACCTCGGGCAGGCTTCAACATGGTCTGAAGCAGTGGACCATGAATACCAAAGTGGCCTGGGGTGGGGAGTGGGGGGAGTGCAAGCTCCAGGCTGCTACACACCGACCTATCGACCCTACTTGGCAAGGACATGTTCCCCATCCACCACAGGCCTCTCTCACTCCTATTACCACCAAACATCTCTAGTTCTGCACCCTCCACCATTTGCTCACTGCTCCATTGCCCCCTTTTCCATCTCTGTATGGAATATTTGTTCATCTTTGTGACATTGGAAACTGTGGGGTGCCATAATACACACGTGTGTGAGCACACACACATTAGCCAAGACGGCTGCTGTATATGCAAACATTCATTGCAATGAGTCATTGGTTAACAGTTTCTAGTATCTGAAGCACCATACATACTGGACCATTGCTGGCCCGTATTGGAGATCCTGCCAGAGTCACGGTGATCCTGCAGCTCTGGTTCTGCAGGACCGGCCCTTTCACGCGCTCCGGCGGCTCGCAGATGGTGTAGATGTTGGGGTAGACTGACTCAAGCACTGGATCTGGATGGTAACTGAGTTGTCAGCGGGCGGCAGGGCTCCCGGCTGCGGCTCGGTGGAGCCCTCCTCACTTTCTGTTTAATTAAATAATTTACTGTTCATGGCTCTTCACCCACACAAGAAATATAAAACCCGGACAATATAAAATGTTAGAGAAAATCACACCGTGGGGCACATGGATAACTGAAATGGGTTATAGCTTTTATAGCTATCCTAAGGGAAGCAGGAAGACTGTACGCTAAGGCTGATGAAACAAATGTGAGCTGTTGCTGCCCCCTGCAGGCTATCCCCCCCATAAAACAGCATTGTATATGCAAACAGTTCTTGGCCAGGATATGCAGGATAATTAAAGTTACAGATAATAAATTAACAAATATTTTATATAGTTAATTCATTACTCTTAAACTTTTTCTTCGCATTTTTATTACATTTATTTTCACGGTGTTAGGGGGCATGCCACAGCCTGTGGAGATCAGAGAATAATTTGTGGAATCTTCTCTCCTGTGTGGGTCCCAGTGGTCAAACTCAGATCATGAGAACGCACTGGTCTTGCCCACTGAGACATCCAACTGACCCAACATTTTTTTTCGTAAACCCCCAAATCCTTGGGGATTTGCTTTGTTTTGAGATTTTGCTCTCAGTAAATAGATCTTAATATATGTGTTTCTGGCATAAACGGTAGAGGCTCACCACCCTTCATACTAATAACTGCTAAAGACAGCCCTTAAATGTTCATTTAACTTATAATTCAAATATCGAAATTCTGAAACCACATTGGCTTATGATTGCATTCAGTTTCTTTCATGAAAAGCGTTTGTACTTTTTTTTGAAAAGTATTTGAGCTCTCATTTTTCTCCCCTGTAAAATGGAGAAAATAATAATAATAAAGATAATAATATCTAAGTTTTGAGATTGTCATGAACAAAGTAAAATAAGGCATATAGATTCAGCAGTGTCAGTCGGACACATAGTCAGGAATCCACAAATAATTTATTATTATTATTATTATTATTATTATTATTATGAAAAGAAAGTATGCATTTTAAGTGACTTCCACACAATCTATGGGAAAGCTGACTAGAACAAGCAGACCTGCTGACTGCAAGCCAAGTGTCAGACAAGGATGCTGACTTACTCTTCATGTAATTATTATAAAGGCTCGGGGTTCCTGAAGATAACCACACAATTCCCGCAAATGGCTATCTTAAATAGTTTCCTGTCAAGTCCTTTATAAGCCCAGCACATCACAGATTAAGGTTACTGGACAATCCTCCAGCATCCAATAACTTCATTGCACTGGAATGACAAAAGTGGTTCTTCTTTTGTTTTTTTGATTTTTAATGTATTTTCAAAGATTGATGTAATTTTATGTGTTTTGCTGGCATGTGACTTTGCACCACACAGATGTGTGCCTGGTGACTAAGGTCAGAAGGTAAAAGATCCCTGGAACTGGAGTTAGGTGTGGTTGTGAACTACTATGTGGGTCCTGGGGATAGAAGCCCCGGGCCCGGTAAGATCTTAACTGCTGAGCTAGCTCTCCAGCCAGATATACTCTTTCAGACAGGGTCCTATACCATAGCAGAGGTTGGCCTTAAACTTGTAACAATCCTCCTGCCTCTACCCACCTTGTGCTGGGATTGCAGGATATCAGCCACTCTACCTAGTTAACAAAGCTGATATTTTCATAGTATTGCCTCATAGAAAGCAAGCGCATTCCATTTCTCCCTCCACTCTGAGATTCCCCCTTTTAAATGCTTTAGATAAATATCTTTTAAAATATCTATTGCTTGTTTCTGTCAGGCCATTTCATTATGTCTCTGGTGGAGCAGAACCAGAAGCCTCATTCCCCAGGAGAAACCATCTCTTGTCAGCTCAGCTAGTCTCCCTGCCTGGCATTGAGAGGTCCAAGTCCCCTAACACTGCAGTGACGATGCGTCCATGAAAGTTGAAATGTTACAGATTTCCATCTAGTGTCATTGCTAAAAATTTGTGGGTTCGAGAGCTGGGGGGGAAGTCCTGAGGCACCAAAGGTCAGCCTTTCTTACAGAGAGAGATGGGGTTCTCTTAGTAATGAGCATCACACAAGTCCTTTTTAAACAAGTTTCCCTGGACCGGGGAGATGGCTCAGCAAGTTAAGAGCACTGGCTGCTCTTCAGAGGACCTGGGCTTCATTCCTGGCAACCACATGGAGGCTCAAAACCCTCTCCTGGCCTTCACAAGTTCCAGGCATACACATGACGTACATATGCAAATGCAGGCAAAACACAGAGACACACACACATAGACACACACACACACACACACACACTGTTTAAAAAGTGTCCCCTGAAAAGTTCATCTCCTGGTTTTCTTTTGACCCTGGTGGCTTTCATTGTGGCATTTCCACACATGCGTATCATTTGCTCTCTTTCACCCCCTTCTCCAGTGTCCTCCCCAGTCTTCCCTCCCTCCTAGGTTGCTTCTCTGTCTCTGTGACAAAACACTTGACCAAAAGCAACCAGAGGGAGGCTGGTGTTTAATTCAGCTTACAGATTATGGCCCAGCATCAAGGAAAACTGCAGGACTTCAGGGCAGAGGCCAGAACGCAGAAAGGAAGCAGAGGCCATGGAGGTCCACTGTTCACTGGCTTGCTTCCATGGCTCACGCAGCCTGCTTTCTTAGACAATGCAGGACCACCTGTCCGGAGACGGCAAGGCCCACTGTGGGCTGTGCCCTCCCACATCAGTCATAAACCAAGAAAGTGTCCCCTGAACACAGGCATGCAGGCTCCGTCCATGACAAGTCCTCGAGTGAGGTCCCCTTTTCCCAGATGACTGCAGCTGGTGTCAGGTTGACAAAAGCTAACAGCACGCCCCTCTTCATACTGGCCCCCTTCCTCCCCTAAAACAGCCTCCTTCCCTTCTGGTTTTGTGGCACATAAATTCCATTTTCCTCTCTTTTCTACCTTCTGCTTTAGACCTCTTCTTTTCCTTTCATGGTCTCCTTTCTGATTCATGACTTATACATATACATGGACCCATCTATCGATATTTGTCTAAATTTAACAAAAATTTTGATAGACATTTTAAATGCAGATTGCGCATATGAAAGAAAACATGTGGCATTTGCCTGTGTCTGACTTATTTTGCTTAACAGGTATCTCTAATCCCATTCATTTTCCTGTTAATGTCATTCTTTTCTTTAAAGATTTAATATATATATATATATATAAAAATGTATATACAAATATACATATATACAAATATATATTTATATTATATTATATATTTATATTATATATACAAATATACATATATACAAATATATATATATGTATACACACACACACACATACACGAGATGTGCATGTGGGTGCAATTCCCGCAGAAGCCAGAAGAGGGCACTGGATCCTCTAGAGCCGAAGTCGCATCACCTGATGATGCTGGGACCTAAACTCAGGTCTTCTACAAGAGCGATACCTGCTCTTAACACTGGACCATCTCTCCACACTGATTTCATTATTCTTTATTGAAAAAGGTTAGTATGGTGTATATACACTTTTTCTCTGCCATCCATGCACTGAACTTGATTCCATCTTTTGGCTCCTGTGAATATTGCAACAGTAAACACATGTGTGCTTCTGGGTCATGCCAATTTAGAGTCCTTCAGGTGTCTAACAGGAGAGATCTAATTGATCACGATAACTCTATTTTCATCCTTTTGAAGTCCCCGCACTGATGTCCACAGTAGCCGCACTAGCTCACCTTCCCACCATTGATCGCTGAGTGAGGCCTCCTCTCCCCTGTACTCAGCAGCATTTGTGGTTTCTTTTCTTTTAGACAGGGTTTCTCCACATAAGCTTGGCTGTCCTGGAACTATGCAGACCAGGCTGGCACTGACCTCGCGGAGCCTCTGTCTCCCACGCGCTGGGATTAAAGGAGTATGTCACCACAGCCAGCCGCCATTAGTCCTGACTGCAGCTACCCTGACTAGGGCGAAACGGAATTTCATGGCATCTTTAAGGTGCAATTCTCTGGTGTGGAAGATGTTGAACACCTTTCTGAGTATTTGTTGGCCATTTGCAGCTCTTTTAAGAACTGTATTTTAATTCAATAGCCCACTACTTACTCATTAGATGGGTTGATCTGGGTATTTAATTTAATTTTTGCAGTTCTTTCTACATTCTAGATGCTAATCCCCTGTGTGGGACATGGTAAAGATTGAGCTGGGGAAAGGTTCTAGGCTTATTTCTAGGCCCTATGTTCTTTTCCACTAGTCAAGAATCCTGTTTATTAGCCGGGTGTGGTGGCGCATGCCTTTAATCCCAGCACTTGGAAGGCAGAGGCAGGCGAATTTCTGAGTTCAAGGCCAGCCTGGTCTACAGAGTGAGTTCCAGGACAGCCAGGGCTACACAGAGAAATCCTGTCTCAAAAAGAAAAAGAAAACGAGTCCTGTTTATTACTATGGTTGTGTACCATATAACAAGGCTGTGTGATAAACACGGTGCTTCTCAGAATGGTTTCCTCCAAGTTTCTACCTTCCAGATGGCAGAGTGAATAAATATTAGGGCAACCGGCCCCTTGTACTATAGCTGTCAGTGTCTTCTTTGCCCACGATCGAATTTTAAGATGTAAGAGGAGTCAAAGAATAAAGGTTAAAGTGACAGCGACTGCGATGGCTTTGCTTACAGGGGAAAGCAGTCACCACTACGTTAACACTCCCAAAGTGCTGATACAAGCCCTAGCTGACTCATGACAGACGAGTCACAGTGACATAAATCATCGAGGTCCAACAGTTGAAAACAAATACAATAGCGAAGACAAACAAGAATGCCACCTTTGCAGAGCCCTGGTATGGGTGACTTTGTCAGGGTTTACTTATGCCTCACTCCCTCCTCAGTCACCCTCATTGTCACAGAGTGATTCTCCATCCCCACCCCCCCACTCCCCCACCCCCCACCCCCCATGCTCACTGACACTGGGCCTTCCTACTGAAGACAGCTCAACCCTAGCCCTCACCGAGCCTTTCTTAGCATCCACCCTGGGGAGGAATGGTTAATCTCACTCCCAGATAAGCTAACAGCAATTGATGAGAATTAAATGAAGGTTGGCACGTCATTTGACTGGGCCCTTAGGGTGTAGGCTTGCCATTCATTTACTGCCATTGACTATAATCCACTAGTGATTTTGGGAGCCTGTCCACACAAACTACGAGTGTGAGTTCCCAAAGACTCATGGAATCTGCACTTCTGACTCAGGGCTTTGACCTGAGACATAATCTCATGTTACTAAGCTTGGGAGTCTCTTCTGTAATTAGTGCAGGGAGAGGCAGTAGGCACATGGAGAGCTTGCATCAGGGGCACCAGACTTACTTTTTTAAAAAAGAAATGACTCCCAAATATATAATGATTAAATTACACCTAACACTCCAGGGCTTCAAGTTGTGTAACTAACACAACTTGTGTAAGGCATGGTCTGAATCAAGACTTTTCCCCTCAGTATTTTTTTTAATGATAAAAGCTGGATCCTAAATTGGTATTGATTTTGTGGGCAACAAAGAGGGGGGTCTCACGGATGGGAATTTGAAAGAGCTCCAGGGAAAGACTAGACTAGCTGTAGAAGAGAGCCACAGGAAGCTGGTCCCAGACAAAAACATTCTATGTTACACAAAGAAGAAGGAAATAATATCCCTTTACACCCAATCATGTTGAATCCTTCCTTGAACACCAGAATTAAATCAGCAAATCCCTTTAGGGCACATGTCATCTGGGATCAAACTGGAGAGACAGTACCATCTGCTGGTTATGTGTGATTTCTGCAAGCCCTAAGATTCCAAGTGGCCAACCCAAGACAAAGTTGCCTGGGCAACGGGACTGTGGCGTGGACAACTGGACTCTATTTGCTCCATCCACCGAAGACACAGAAGATGGCCTGGGTCCAAAGCTTGAACTGCGGAGCACCGGAGACACAGAAGATGGCCTGGGTCCAAAGCTTGAACTGCGGAGCACCGGAGACATTCATGTTTTAAACTTAGTGATTCAGTACTAATGAGAATATGATTAAGTATATTTACATTGTCATTTAAAAGCAAGGTCGCCAGTGTAAAAGGTGTATAAAAAAACATATGTAATTAGAAATTAATCCTGAATTATAATTAATTCTTGTTGTGGATTTAATGATAGCGCATTATGGGTTTCCCAAATTACACAGGAATTCACACATCTGCATGTAAGATGCTGCAGATCCCTGCCCCCAGTTGGCTGTAATTGGTAAATGAAGAGCCCGGGCAGGGAGAAGAAGCAAGACTTTGAGGTTCCCAGGCAAGAAACTCGAATGACGTGAGGATCACCATTGCCGAGGAAGGAACAGGTCCTGGCCTGAGATGTGGGGAGGCAGAGACAGAGAGACTGCCAACATGTACGTTGGGGATTGTGGCACAGGAGGGCTGCAGGCCTGGGTCCCTGGTGGCTGGGATGGAATATAGGTTTTAGTAAGTAATAATCCAGGATTAGAGGGGAGAATGTGTTAGCCGCAGATAGGTTTGGAAGTGTCCAGCCATTGTGCTGTTTAAGGCATATTAAATATAAGGGTGTGTGTGTGTGTGTGTGTGTGTGTCTTTCTTGTGTGTGTGTGTGTGTCTTTCTTGTGTGTGTGTGTGTGTGTGTGTGTGTGTGTGTGTGTGTGTGTGTGTGTGTCTTTTTTGCAGAAATCCAGAACATTGGGTGGATGGAGAGGAATGCTTGCCACTGACAGTGGGGTAATTTAAGTAGCATTAAGCCTTAATGCATCAGCTTCTAGTTTGCTCAGTGTTCTGTTGCTGTGAAGAGACATCACAGCCAGGGCAACTCTTATAAAAGCATTTAATTTGGGGAGCTTGCTTACGGCATCAGAAGGTTAGTCCATTAGCATCATGGCAGGCTGCACAGCAGCACTCAGCAGGCAAGATGACAGAAAATATCCTGATAATCATATCCTGAACCACAGACAGGGGATGGGGGTAGACGGAGACAAGATGGTGGGGCCTGACATGGGCTTTTGAAACGTCAAAGCCCACCCTTTATGACACATCACCAAAGCCACACCTCCTGACAGCTCATCAACTGGAAACCAAGCATGCAGATATAAGAAACTATGGAGGCCGAACTCATTCAAACCTCAGCACCATGGTAACCAGTTGTATGACAGATTGATAGAAACCATGGAAGCAAAAAGAACCTGCATTGTTTAGGTGGCTTTGTTGTTGCTGTTCGTTTTTTGCTGTTGGTTTTGTTTCATTTTGGTTTTAGTAAGATAGATAGATAGATAGATAGATAGACAGACAGACAGACAGTATGTGAGTATACCATTACTGTCTTCAGACACATCAGAAGAGGGCATAGGATCCCATTACAGATGGTTGTGAGCCACTATGTGGTTGCTGGGAATTGAATTGAGCCCAGGACCTCTGGAAAAGCAGCCACTGCTCTTACACCCGATGAGCCATCTCTCCAGCCCACTGCTGTTTGTTTGTGAAGAAGACTTTATTATGGATTATGGTTCCAGGGGGATAGAGTGTGTGGTAAGGCAGGGGAGGTGTGGCAGTTGGCTGTCGTGATGGCAGGAAGTTGAGATCACATCTTCAACCACGAACACAGCAGACAGCAAACTATACTCCTATAGCCTACCTCCAGTGATGCACTTCCTCCAGCAAGGTTCTACACCTTCAAAAGTTCCCTAACCTTTCCTGACCCAAACCCATAAACAAGGTTCCCAAATAGCAAGGTGGGGAGGTATCAAGTAGGACGACTGTGGATGAGAAATGAAACCAAAAGCAAAAGCTGGGGACTAAGAGGTCTTACATAAGCTGCTGACTTAGGCCAAGTATACTGGCTGGTTTTGTGGTCAACTTGACAAAAGCTGGAGTTATCAAAAAGGGAGCCTCCCTTAAAGAAATGCCTCCATGAGATCCAGCTGTAAGGCATTTTCTCAATTAGTGATCAAGGGGGAAGGGTCCAGCCCATTGTGGGTGGTGCCATCTCTAGGATGGTAGTCTTGGGTTTTATAAGAAAGCAAGCTGAGCAAGCCAGGAGAAGCAAGCCAGTAAGCAGCACCCTTCCACAGCCTCTGCGTCAGCTCCTGCCTCTAAGTTTCTGCCCTGTGTGAGCTTCTGTCCTGATTTCCTTTGGTGATGAACAGCAATGTGGAAGTATAAGCACTGAATAAACCCTTTCTTCCCTGACTTGCTTCTTGGTCAAGATGTTCTGTGCAGGAATACAAAGCCTGACTAAGACACCAAGTGCTAAGAAGTACAGCATCAGCCAGGTGGTGGCGCATACCTTTAATCCCAGCACTCAGGAGGTAGAGGCAAGCGGATGTCTGAGTTTGAGGCTAGCCTGGGCTACATAGAGAAACCCCGTCTCAACAAAAGAAAGTGCAGCATCATACATACTACTTGCAGGAGGACGGTGGCCAAGGTCAACAATGAGATCATAGGACACCTCACACACAGCTGCTTAAGGAGTGACGATCACAACCCAGGGGAAAGAGTCGGACCCCCAGAAACCACACTTGATACTTAAGGTGTTTGAATAAAGATGGTCCCCAAAGGCCAAAGAGAATGGCACTACTAGGTGTGTAGCCTTGTTGGAGTAAGTGTGGCTTTGTTGGAGGCCACTAGGGTCACTAAGGGGTGGGCTCGGAGGTCTCAGAAGCTCTAGCCTGCCCAGTGTGGCTGTCACTTCCTGCTGCTTTGAGGTCCAGATGTTGAACGCTCAGCTCCTTCTCCAACACCATGTTTACCTGCGTGCTGTCATACTTCCCACCATGACAATAATGGACAAAACCCTCTGAAACTATAAGCCAGCCCCAATTAAATGTTCTCCTTTATAAGAGTTGCTGTGCTGTGGTCATGGAGTCTTCACAGCACTAGAAACTGTAAGACTTCTTCAAGGAGCTGGCTGCAGCCCTAGACTGGCCTTGCCAAGTCTATCCCTGGACAAAACCACAGAACTAAAGATCCCTTTGTGCCTTCATTGAACCCTCTGGTTCTCCATACCCCCAGTGCCACCAACTGTTCAAATGCCTGCGCCTACAGGGAATATTTCAGTCACACCACCACATTCTACCCCATGGTCCCCACAGGGTCATGGCTGTGGTATGTGTGTTGGGGATCAGCCGTGGTTCCACGTCCACCATTTTGTCCTCAGGGTGTCCAGGCACCGCTGCACACTGAGCTGGAAGGATGAAGGGGAGTCCAGAACATGTGGGGTCGGCTGGCAAAATGGCTCAACGGGTATGAGCACTGACTACTCTTCCAAAGGTCCAGCAACCACATGGTGGTGGCTCACAACCACCCATAATGAGATCTGACACCCTCTTCTGGTGAGTCTGAAGACAGCTACAGTGTACTTATATATAAATATGAATAAATAAATCTTTGGGCCAGAACAAGCAGAGGTCATAAAATTCAATTCCCAACAACCACATGAAGGCACACAACCATCTGTACAGCTACAGTGTGCTCACATACATAAAACAAATAAATCTTTAGAGAGAGAGAGAGAGAGAGAGAGAGAGAGAGAGAGAGAGAGAGAGAAGCTCTTGCATTAGATAAACATTTTCAGCAAAGTAGCAAAACACAAAACCAGCAAGCAAGCAGAGGCTAAGGAATTTAACTTAGTAGCCTGTTTCCACGGCACGTACAAAGCCCGGGGTTCAATCCTTAGCACAGTATAAACTCGGTTGGTAGTTTTACTACTGTAATTCCAATACTTGGGAGATGGAGGAAAAAGGATTAGATATTCAAAGTCATCCATTCAAACTACATAACAAGTTTGAGGCCAGCCTGGACATGAGACACTGTCAAAAAAAAAAAAAAATCACATGCAAAAACCAGCATTAAGTTCTAGATGAATAAACTCATCAAGAAAGAAATCAAGGGGAGTGTAGTCCCCGAGTCGTCGTCGCAGCTTCAAAGCCACAGTGCCTCTTTCCTACCCCAGCCTGCAGCCACCATAAGGTACCACCTATAGGAGATGTCAAACGGCTACCCCTGACAAAGCTGTGGCGCCAGTCAAAGGGGCAGCCGCTTCCTTTCCTCCCCTCAGGAGCTTCTCATGGTGGCAGAGCCTCCTCTCTAGCCTTCTTCCCAAGAGGTTGTTCCCCTTCTCCCCAGAAGCGATGGTGCAGCAACCAAAGCCCCTTGCAGCCTGGGAGGTCTTCCCATCTTAACCCATGGGTCTGAGGAAGAGAAAAGGGGATGAAAAAAAGTCACCAATCCCCAAGCATGGAAGCCCACCACGCCTCACTCCAGAAATCACTACCCTGAAAAGCTCTGTCCTTTGTTCAATTTGTCTCTGTTCCCTCTGGGGAGCAGAGGCAGCCAACCCTGGATTCATCCCTGCACACCCTGGACCCTCCCAATAAATCTCTTTTACAAGATTTATTACCTGATGTGACCTTCTCATTGGAAGAAGCCAAGAAGCAGTGAAGAGAAGAAGCAGAAGACGTGGGGCGGGCTGAGGCTCCTCAGCCCCGCTGGGGATCCCCTCCCCCAGGAGCTGCAACACCTAGGCTGAGGAGCCAGTGGTTCCTGAGCTTCCAAGCCACAGGACACCTTTCCATCGGAGCAGGAACACTTGCAGGGGTACTGCTCCATTCATAAGAGCTTAAAACAACAACAAAACTACCCAGCATTAATTTCTAGAATGGAAACTTTAAGTCACTGAAGAACAATTGAGAAACTTACTGTAAGATGGAAAAACACCACCATGGGATGGTAGAATTACCAAAAGCAATCTGCAGACTGAATGCAATCTCATTAAAATCCCAATAGTGTGTTTCACAGAACTAGGAAAAAGAATCCTAAAATATATCTAGAAGCACAAAAGGCCTCAAATAGCACAGGCAATCCTTACCACAATATAACAACCACAGTCACAACAACAATAAAATCAGAGCCCTGGCACAAAACAAGTGAAGCAGACAGAAGACAGAAGGCCCTCAAGGCACACTGGTGGCAGGCCCCTTCTGAGGTCCTCCAGCCACCAGGTTCCAGCACAGAACACTAACTGCCAGACCTGCCCCCACCCCACATAGTAAAAGGCTTTGCACTTGAAAGCACCCCTCCACCCCCAAGAAATCCCATATAAACTGTCTTCTGCTTAGCTCCCAAGCAGAGGCAGCCTCCCTCCTCAAAAAATTGGGTTTTTCACTCCCAATAAGTGTGAAGTTTGTCATGTGCTTGGCTCCCGGCTACCTGTCAGACAGAGCTGGAACCCTTTCCTCGGAGATTTCACCGAGGAACCTTCTCCCAGGGGCAGAGCTGCAACGCCTTTACTGTTAAACTTTGCTGGGGAATCTGCGGGCAGCCGGAGCAGAACTTGTGTAGGGAAGCCTTTCCCTTCAGACTTGCTGCACATAGTCTCCATCTTTCTCACTCAGCACAAAACTCTATTCAAAATCACGGCTGCAACTGTGTAAACGCTAGAGGAAAACACAGACCCTGCAAGACACAGGCACAGGCCGGGGCTTTCTTAACAGGACAATGTGTGTGCCACAAGATGGCAGGAAGCAGCAGCTCCAGTGTGTGCTTGCTCACCCACTCAGCTGCCCACGCCCACTCCTGCCCTGCTGCCCCTTCCTTAATCTCCCAGCTTTAAAAGCACCGCAAGGATGAAGCCCTGAGCACTTCACAGGAAGCCATCACCAGGGTGAAGAGACAGCCTGCAGGATGAGAGCTTTGCAACTCCATCAGGAGAGTCATATCCAGGGTACATAAAGAACCGCAAAAATCAAACAGCAAAAAACCCTAAATCATTCCATCAGTAAACAGGCTAATAAACTACATAGACAGCTCTCAAACGAAGAAACAACCAGTAAACACTCAGGAAAGTGCACAGCAGCCTCAGCCATCAGGGAAATGCAAGTGAAATGCTGACACAGGATGAAGCGTATCGATCAAAGACTCACGCAGAGCGTGAGCAGATGCAGGACGGCACATGGTTAATGGTTCATTTCAACACTTAAGGCTACACACAAGAAAGCAAACGACTCAGCTTTTATTGTATGTAAATAAGCATATTGTAAAACAAAGTTCACTATCATTTAAATAATTTTTTTCATTTTCAAAGTTACATTTAATTCCTGTATTAATTTTTAAGGGGAGCAAAGGAATGTTAGCAAGCAGTCCTTCATTAGACAGCAGGAGCTTGGTTGGTTATATTCTGGAAAAAGAACGACACATTTTCCCGTATTCTTTCGAGAAATGGATCTGGAAGATTTAAATGGTCTCCAGAAAAATGTTTCCACTGCTTCAGCTGTGACATGGACAGAGGTCTCGAGGAGTCAGACTTCTGAGGGCCGAGCTGACACTGTCGGGAGGCGACGGGACCTTCTGACGCATCCTCTGCAATGAGTTAAACAGTGAGACCCTTTGGACTGCAGATACCCCGCTACATACAGAGTCATGTGCCACATCTCATCACCAGAGTTCAGACTAAACCGATCAACCATTCATCCTTTTTACAAATTGTGATAGGCTGCCAATTGGGTGCTCAATAAGCCTTCAGGCCTCTGAATCAAACAGCTTCAAGGTCTAGTAAGAAAGATACACATCAAACAATCTCCCAAAGAAATGTTTGCAAGTGCACAATCCATTAGGTAAGGCCTGTGGGACAGAGCTGGGGCGGAGTCACTGTGGGAGTGAGCCCTTGTCTTGTGTGCCTGAGTGTCTGCTCCGATCTCCAGCACCAATAAATAGGCAAGTTCTGTGTTTATTTTTTCTATGTTGCAAACACAAATATCTGGGTCAGAACTCCATCAATCAAATGTATTAGTCTCTGCAAGAAGCACACCGACAGACTCTGAACTGGCTCCCTACGGAATGAGTCAGAAAGACGACTGCACTCACTGAGTTAGCTAAGATTTCTTTAAAGATTTGTTTCTATTTTCCAATTGTGTGGTTTACCTGTCTGCATGTGGGTGTGTGCAATGTGAACACAGGTGCCAAGGAGGTCAGAGCAATCACCACCGCTGCGGCAGAACTACAGACACTTGTGAGCCACCCAGCAACACTAAGTAACCTGACAAATATCTACTTGACTGCATGATAAAGGTGTATAAATGAAAGTATAACTAATTACACATGGTAGTGTGGTGGGTAAATAAATGATTATATATCCATACAATGTAAGATAATATGGCAGAGTGGGTTAGGAACTCCCTTTGCTCTGCATATTGCTATTCCTAAAACCTTAGAGCGAATTTATCATATTTATACAACGTACGCGCCTCCCAGTACTCTCCCATTCCACTCACTCTGAAATGTACGGCCTCTTTTATAATAACCACTGCTACCCACACACATGCAAACAGGCTGAATTTAAACCATGAGTAAAGAAAAAGCAATAATAGAAAATATGAAGCAATAATAGAAAATATGAAATGTTTAAAAATGAACAATCAATAAGAATATCAAATTTACGAAACTCTACATAAAAGAAAATTTAAAAGGGTTAAAAAACATTTTAGAAAATAAGTTTGAAAATCATTAAGTTATTCTGGGAGATGGTGGTGAAGGCCTTTAATCTCGGCAGAGGCAAGAACATCTCTGAGTTCAAGTCCAGCCTGGGCTACAAAGGGAATTTGAAGCTATCTCAGGCTACCTAACAAGAACTTGACTTAAAAGAAAGCTAAAAAAAAAAAAAAGGAAAAGTTTTACAAAATAAAGCATAGTAAGACCAAACATCCATAAAGAGAAAAATGAACATATTTATCTGAAATTTGAAATCTACTCCTAAGACAGTATGGTCACTACCTAAGAGATGAAGGCTTGCCTGTCTACATACATGTTCCAGACCAGCCAGAGCTACATAGTAAGACCCTGTCTCAAAAACTAAACAAGTAAAATAAAATCCACCCTAATAAATAAAAGTATATCAATATAACTGAAATATAATTATGATTATGCATAATCATATCTATTAATTCTAGTACATACAATAAAATTTTAGAATATGTAAATTTATATAAACTAGATTATATGCTATATAAAACATTATCTACGGGTTGGGCTTGTAGAGTATTCATTTAGCATGTTCAGAGCTCTAGATTCAATCTCTAGAACCACAAAAATTATATAATGTATGGGTATGTGTATATGATTTAATGTGCATCTGTATATGTGTGTACATGTACATCAATTTAATATGTATATACACATTTTGTTTTGAGAATTTCATATATAAGTACTGTACTTACATCATATACACATTTCAAACTCCTCCCTTTAAGAGGTTGAAAAAGCATAACTTAAGCATCATCACAAAGATTTATTTTATAATCCTGTAAGTGTCCGTGTGCCGGGTGAATACACGTGCATGTGAGGGGGCGGTGCATTTGCACTTTATGTGCCACGTGCACAGACTCATGCCCAGTCTGTTACACGGTGCTAGGGGCCAAAGCCCAGTCCTCATGACCGTGCAGCAAGCACTGTCAACAGCAGAGTCATCCCCCAGCCCCAACACCACCATCTACCAAGTGGCCTTCCGTCCTGGACACGGCTTACTCCCTTCCTGCTGTCCCCTAGCTCCCTGTGAATAGTGTCTAACTTTAGACACAGATATTCTCAGGCTTGCTTAAACAACACTCGTGTCCAAGTACTGAGCTGCACAGCTGATTATTCTAAGCACCTCAAAGGCTTGCCCCATTATGAATAAATCTTGTATGATTTAAACAAACAATACGTAATTCTGCTAAGTATAGGATTTTTATGAAATTCCAATAAAACTTTACATCTTTCTTACTCTGAAGTCATTCTATCAGGCTTTGAGAGATTTGCCTACATAGTTAGTTTTTCCACAACAGATTTAGACATAGGAAACTAAACTGAGCTTAATGTTCTACGGAATATTCTCAACTGTATGCCTAGTACTTGCCCTACAACCCGAGGAACAAAGAGAACGAATACATGGAAAGGCAGACATTTTTAAGTTACTCTTTGAATGTTTTCAGAGACAAGCTGAGTGTACTGTGGTAATGAGATCAACAGACAACTCACCAGTGTGACCTTTTTCCCCTGTGCACTCACAGTCAAGCAGGTCATGAGTGATACAATGTGAACTTTCATGTAGTGTGAACAAGTTTTTAAGCTCTTGCACTGAAAACTGGATATGTTCAGATGATCTGGTTAGGTCTACAACTGCCCCAGAAAGGCCTTGCTTACTGATCTGCCTTTGATAGATCTTTTCCTCTATTGTACCTGGGGAGAAAAACACACATTAGAGTTCCTTCTTGTGTCTATTATTTGTGTTTGGTAAAAACATGTTTATTACTTATTATCTGATAAAAGAATACATTCCAGATATTGAAGCACAAACTAACAACAAAACAATTTTAAGGAGCTACATTTTTGTCAGGTGAAGGCTTTTTACCTGTAGTCAGAAGTCTGTAAATATGTACAGGATGCTTCTGACCATCTCTCCATACTCTAGACATGGCCTAGACAAGAGAAGAATTATGAGTACGGTAGACAACAATGGCCCTTGCCACCTGAGCAGTCTGCAGGAATATACTGCACCATTGGGAATTCTGGATTTCACTGCCAGCAAGCTCTGACAGGTAAGAGCAGCAGCCTGCCAGGCCAGTCTGAGGCCTAGAACCCACGCTGTAAGAGAGCCAGCCCCTACAAGCTGGCCCCTGACCTCCAGACATGCCATGGCCCACAGTGGCGCGCACACACGCACACACACACGCGCACACACACACACACACACACACACACACACGCGCGCGCACGCACACACACACGCACGCACACACGCGCGCGCGCGCACACACGCACACACACGCGCACATGCACGCACACACACGCACACACGCATACACACACGCACACACACGCACACGCGCGCACACACGCGCACACACACACACACACACACACACACACACACACACACACACTTTGCTCTCTTTACACCCTTGCCCTGGGTTCAGGGAAGGAGACTGGCACGCAGAGAGGCACGTGAAGGAGCGCAGCAGTGCCATGCAGCAGTGAGATGGGTATCTTGATAAAACATGAAGGCAAATTTAGACAGCCAAGATGCGAAGAAGCAAGCACACCCCGGGCATGCAAGGTCCCAGCAGCCAATAGTTCACCCTTGAAAATCCCTTACGGTGTCTGCGATCACTGTAGGCTCCCTCTAGTTCAAGGCTTAAAGTGATACTGGGCAGCACAGGGGTGGTATTTATACCTTGCCCACTCTCCCAGAACGACTGCCTCCAATGTCCTTAATCCGTGAAGCCGGTCACTACATCCCTCTCTTATTGACAATGTGTGCATGTGGCTGTCTCTTACCCCTACCTTACCAAAATGGGAAACCACACCAGGCACAGAAAAATGCCAGCATGCTTGGCCATCAATTTCTACCACACAAACTACGCACTGATCTAAAGCTCACAGAAGAAAATTCCCTAACTTGTGAGATAAATATTTTAATGAGTGTCATTCCCAAGACCACTTAAGAACCATTAAAGGCCTCTTTCTGCTTTGCCCACAGGCAGCCTTGGATCCTGAGGTCAGGATTATTCCCTTTCCCCAACCCCTCTCTCCTACTGAAACGTAGGTCTTTGTGTCCACCCGCACTCAGTGCAGTTGTAGGTCTAGTCATCCTTCATCCCCCCTCAGGCTGCCCATCACATGTGGTGTGACTCTGACCTCTGGAGGGAAGGACAATAGAAGGACTCATCAGGCTGTCATGGAGGCACTAATGCTACAGAACCAACTCCCAGCAGAAGCTCTGGGCTCCAAACCTTGGGTGAAGTCCCTTAGCTGGTAATGCCTCTATGGCACTGTCCCTCACTGGTGCTGAGAATTAAATACTGTTCATACAGCTCTGAGGGGAGAGGGGAACGGAGTTCGTGCCTGGTCCCTCCTGAACCCGGCCTTATGCATTTGCTGATTTTAGTATCCATGTAAAACACTGAGTGAGTACAGCTGCTTTTCTCCGTTCTCGGAGGTTACGTCACAAACTCCACGGCTATCTCGGGATCCCATAATGAAATGCCAACTGAGGTAGAAATCTATTGTTAAAACCTCAAAAAACATAAGAGTAGTCTGTACACTGAAAAATCCTGGCCTTCTCCACAAAGTTTCCTAACGAAGTTAATGTGGCCTTACTGCAGCCTACACGAATCAATCATGGCTCCACAACTGTCACGTTCAGTGGTCATCAACAGCCTGCAAGTTAGCTGTACAGTGTGACCCGAAGCTTGGGTGTGAATTCTCATGCTGGAAGGAGAAGAAATCTCCACCTCTGCACATATAGAAAACATAGGCTACTACCATCCATACGGAAGATGCTGTGGAGGTTAAACAGACGGTGAGTGGAAAGCACGCAGCAGAGGGCTGGACACAAAACCAGAGCCCAACACACAACAACTAACACATCATCATCATCATCACAGCCATGCTTCTGGATGTTCATAATGCCGTCTCAATGCATAAATATCCTACCTGGATATCTGTAGCTGGGTTCCAATCGATATCATAGAGAATTAAGTGAGATCCTCCAATGAGATTAAGTCCCACACCACCAGCTTTTGAACTTAATAAAAAAATAAAATCAGTAGAGTATTTACTATTGAAACTATCAACAATTTGCTGCCTTTGAGAGACTGGTGTTTGGCCATCAAGTCTTGCACAAGCATATCCATGACGCTTACATACTTCTTCTAGAACATTCAAGGTTTGTCTGTAGTTGGATACCAAAATCACTCTGTCAACCAAAAACAAAAACGCCATTACATTATGTTTTAAAGCAGTAGCCTGGATTGTTTTCTATGTGAAGGACAATAGTAACACTGATCACAGACGCAGCAGGGGCAGCATTGAACAACTAGCCATGGGGACTCCTCCCTTCTCCTTTGAAGTCCTTATCTAAACCTCCAGTCTTAAGAAGCTCAAAGACCTTGCCTCCTTCATCTCTGATGTCACCCTAAAAAAGAGCAGAATAAACAAAACACAAAAAGAAAAAAAAAATCAAACACTATCACCTAAACAAGGAAATGTTTATATGCAAAAGTAAAAGGAGAAAAGTAAGGCAGGGGCCGGCTGCCTTAAAAGAGCAGCGGGAAAAGAAATCGACAGTGTGCTCCAGCAGCAATCAACACAGGGTGTTCACACCTCAGTCTTTTCAGCGTTAAGTGTGTGTGTGTGTGTGTGTGTGTGTGTGTATACATACACGCATGTGAGTACAGGTCCCCACAGGGGCCAGAAGAGGATGTCAGATCTCCCTTTAGGTAGAGTTACGGGCAGCACAGCTACCTGGTGTGGGTGCTGGAAAACAAACTCAGGCCCTCTGGAAGAGCAGTACCCAACCACAGAGCACCCTCACTAGCCCAAATACCTTAGACTCTCACTAAGGCTCCTCAGAGGCAAAGAATGCAGAGGGCCAGTGCACAGAAGCCCAGGTCTCACCTCCACGTGACTAGGTAGGTGACTTGCAAAAACTGATTCTTTGGAGAAAGTAAAGCAAAGAACCTAAGTCCCGGGAGAGACTGTGGAGGCAGAGTGCAGGGACAGATGACAGCAGAATGGCTGGACACTGGCTTACTTTTCAGTAGGACGAAGTTCATGGATCACCGCCAGGAGTTTGACTAACACCTGTAGCTTTCCTGACTCTTTCTCAGAGAACTGCAGAGGGTTGTAGCCAGCAGGGAACACAGACAGCAAGCCTTGGCATAGATTTCTTTCTTCATTTTCATCACAACTTGAGCTAAATTCTTTACCCTGTTCAAATGTGAGTTAATATTTGTTCACATTTACTGTTTTAATAAGTAAGGAACAAAACTTACAACTGTGAAGTAAATCTTTGTAGGTCACAATTACCATTTTTCAAGCAGTGCCAGGCTCTCTGCACAGTCCATGGGCCTTTCCAAAGCCCTGTCACTCCCCCACCAACACCCTCAGTCCCTGTCACTCCCCCACCGACACCCTCACTCCCTGTCACTCCCCCATCGATACCCTCACTCCCTGTCACTTCCCCACCGACACCCTCACTCCCTGGCATCCCCATCAATACCCTCACTCCCTGGCATCCCCCATCAATACCCTCACTCCCTGGCATCCCCATCAATACCCCCAATCCCTGGCATCCCCATCAATACCCTCACTCCCTGTCATCCCCATCAATACCCTCACTCCCTGGCATCCCCATCAATACCCTCACTCCCTGGCATCTCTATCAATACCCTCACTCCCTGGCATCTCTATCAATACCCTCACTCCCTGGCATCCCCATCAATACTGTCTCTCCTTTTCACTGTCTCCTCTCCTACTATTTTTTCTCTTGATTTGTAAGTGGCTCATAACATTTCCTAGAAGACAAACCGAAACAAGACAGCAGTTTCCCGAGTTGTAAGTCTTATCAGTTTCTTCATAAGAAGCAATGATGTCATCAAAAGGCTAATAGAAAAATTAATCTTATAACACAGCTTGCTTATATAACTAGAATTTGTGGTGGAGGGTTATGCTGGATATTGAACCCAGGGTCCCCATTTTAACTCCGATTACAGGCACCTCTGAAATTCTTTCCTAAAACATGCCTAGTTGACATAGAAATAAATAGATGGATTTAGAGCCCTGATGACAACCCCTGTTCAGACTGGCGGGTCTCTCTACTCTTCCTGGTTTCCCAGAACTCTCTCCTTTCTGGAACTTTGTTCATCCATACCACTGCCTGCCTGCAAGGCTTCTTCCTTTTCTGCTGTTATCTCAGTTCTATAAAGAACTGAGGGCCTGATGCAAACTTCATCTGCTTCCTCAGAGCCCTTTCCTCTTTCAGAGTCTCACCCTAGAGACCAGGCTGGCCTCTATAAAGTCTAAACTGGCCTTGAACTTAGAGATCACCTGTCTCCGCTTCTTGAGTGCTGAAATTAAAGGCATGAGCCAACACACTGGTCAGGTTTGTTTTGGTTTGGTTTTTTGAGACAGGGTTTCTCTGTGTAGTTCTGGCTGTCCTGGAACTCACTTTGTAGACCAGGCTGGCCTCGAACTCAGAAATCCACCTGCCTCTGCTTCCCAAGTGCTGGCATTAAAGGCGTGCGCCGGGCTGGTGAGATGGCTCAGTGGGTAAGAGCACCTGACTGCTCTTCCGAAGGTCCGGAGTTCAAATCCCAGCAACCACATGGTGGCTCATAACCATCCGTAACAAGATCTGACGCCGTCTTCTGGAGTGCCTGAAGACAGCTATTTATATATAATAAATAAATAAATCTAAAAAAAAAAAAAAAAGGCGTGCGCCACCACCGCCCGGCTTGGTTTGTTTTTATGCACACTATATTCATCTTTGACCTATTTACCTGAGCAGCTAACTACATTTTTAAACTCCCCTTATATTCCTTTTTCAGTAGTACATATTTAATTGTAATTTGGCTTTCAACAAGGAATAAACAAACCCTAGGTAAAGTCACTTGATTAACTATCTGTAGAACTTAGAGAGTCTATATCAGGTTAGATCTACACAATCCACCTATAACTTGAAGAAGTCTTCACACGGGTTTAGTCTAAATATTGGAATATGCTGTAAAGAACTATTTGGGGTGGACAAACACATACACACAAGGGGTTGCGGGGGGGGGGTGGGTCCAAAAACATTCTAGATTAAGTGATGTATTCTGGACCATCATTTCTTCCTTTTAAGGAAGAATTTTTTGGCTTCTATTCTTCCTAGGCTTCATGCCCAAAGGATTCACTTGTCACCACTATATATAGTATCTGTTTCTTTAAAAGTTGCTCAATAAATTGTTATAATCCAGCTTTCTGTAGTCACACAAAGCTCACTTCTATAATAAACTGAAGTAAATAAGATCCACTATAAGATAAACTTGGAAAGCTTTGTTACAACACTCTATTTTTTAAGTATATAATTAATAATCTCATATATAAGTTAGCACCCACAGTTTTTGTTTGGGAAGGTTATTTGTGAACATATTTTGATTTTACCGTTTAAATAATTGAATAAAAGTTTCCCATGGTGAGCAGGGAAATATCATTAATGGTTACTGTGCAATTTCTTTAACTAGGCATGGAAGAATTACTAGGTTCTTCCCATAATTTCTTGTTAAACCGTCACAATGATGCCATTGCTAGCTCTACATTCCAGATAAGACAATCAATGCTTATAGATACAGCTTAAGTACAAACTTTGCCAAAAGTTTAAGCATTAGACCCGGGAACTGTTGGCACACCTACAATCCTAGCTGCTGGCAAGTCAGGCAAGAAGAATCAGAACCCAGGGTCATGCTCAGCTACACATGGAAATCAAGGCCAACCTGAGCTGCAGGAGGATGCTCTCACAGAAGAACAACAGGCCCGACTTAAGGAGCTGATACCAGTTCTAATCTCAAAAATGCTTACCATGCTGTGGACTGCCTATGATCATTAAATATGCAAACAGCTCACTCAACTATGTCATCATTCAAATTCACGCCTATAGACAGAATATAATTTGGGAAATGTTTGAGAGAAAGACTACACATAAATATCTCTGAATCCCTATTTTCTTTGTTTGTTTGTTTGTTTTTTCCCCTCTTTTCTGAGTTTCTCAGCTTAGCCCAGGCTGTCTTGGAACTTATTCTATAGACCAGGCTGTCCTAAAATTCAGAGTTTTGCCTGCCTCTGCCTCCCAAGTGTTGAGATTAAAGGTGTGTACCACAAAACTAGGAACAGAAGCTACTACTGTGGAAGGTACTTCTTGTTCTGGTTATTCTCAAGTCTGAAGCAAGGGATTCGTTAAAGAGCCCAGTAATATAATACTAGCCTACATAAAACAGCAAGACCCTCTCTCAACAAAAACACAGATGACAGTAATAGTACTCATTCCAGGTACTTGCATAAAGAATACATAAAACCAGAAAAGCACTTTATTTTTGGTGTACAGAAAATACTTAATAACTATTAGCTAGTACTATTAATAATACCAAAATGTGGTTTTGCCGGTTGGAGACTGTATAATGATTTTTATTTTTATTTTTGCTTTTGTTTCTGTTCTGCAACAGAATCTTACTCTGTAGCCCAGGCTGACTTCAAGATCAAAGCAATTCTCCCTCAGCCTCCCACAGGTTCGTATTACAGGTGTGAGCTCCACACCAGTTGTTAATTTTCTTTTTGTGGGTTTTCTGAATTTTCCAAATTTTCTGCAACAATCAGGTATTAACTTCATAAAAAGAAAAATAAATTATTTTAATGCTCAGTTCTATGTTTGTTAGCATCACAAAAGCCAAATGTGTATATTAACATAAACTAGGAAGGGAGAGGCCATGGCAAAGGCTGAAGAGATTCTACGACAGAGCCACATGGCAGGGCTGCCTCACCAACCCCACGCCAGGGTCCAGCACTCAGGCTTCTGGGCTCCCAAGCCACACGGCCCTCAGCCACTCACCTTCACAGAGCTGAACAAGAGGCAAGGGTGGTTGCACAGCTTCTTTAGGGCCCCTATGCAGATGAGGTGAGCACTGTTTTCCAATAGTCCTTGCAGACAGAACCTCACAGACTGAGAACTCAGCAGCTTTCGGTAAAGTTCAATCTGCAATGCTCCTGGTCGGCAAAAGACTACGTTCTCTATCTTAGGAGGGAGGTATTTATTGATGACTTCCTGAGTTCTTCTAAGGATAAATCGTCCAGTGAGGCGCGTGAGCTCAGTTGCTCTTCTCTCCCCTAACTCTCTTTCTTCCTATAGAGAAAGGAGCAGACTTAAAAAGTGGTTATGTACAAGAATACCTGTAATTATGATTAAAATGAACATTAAATATTATGGAATTATAAAGCGTCATTAATTATTTCTACCAGATTCTAGGGGGAGAAACTGGTGGCTTCTGAGACAAAGTCCCACTACAATAGCTCAGGTTAACCTGAGACTCACCACGCTGCACAGCCTGCTCATGAGTTCAACCTTCCTGCTTCTACCTCCAGAACCCTGAGATTACAACACATGCCACTACCGAGCCACAACAATAAATTATTATAGGCCTTTCTCAACAGTAGAAACAAAATACAAGTGCAGGGACAGAGAACCCAAGTGTGGCATTTGGCGGCTAACTCAATAGTGGAGTATGTGCAGGACCCTGGGTTCAATTCCTACCACTGGAGAAAACCAAAGCAAAACTCCATCAGAACATTTTAAAACATACTTTTTATTAATTCTTTGAGACTTTCACATATGCATACACTGTATCTTTATCATAGTCTCCCTCTACCCCTCCCACTAACTCCTCCCAGATGAACCCCAATTCCCCACCTCCCAATTTCTTGTCCTTTAAAAAAAAAAAAAAAAAAACCTAGGGATTTCAATAAGACTGACCACTACAAGCTCATGTATTTAAATGCTTAGTTACCAGAAAGGAGCACTATTTGAGAAGATTAGAAGGATCAGGAGGTATGGCTTGTTGGAGTTCTCTCTGCCTCCCCCTCCCCCCTCCTCTTTCTGTCTGTGGATCAGGATATAGCTCTCAATCACTTTCTCCAGCACCGTGCCTGCCATGCCTGCCACCATGCTCCCTGACATCATGATGATAAATTAAATCTCTGAAGCTGTAAGCAGGCCTCCACTTAAATGTTTTCTTTTATAAGAATTGATTGTAATGGTGTCTCTACACACGTCTTCACAGCAATAAAATTGGCTTAAGTCAACTAGCAACTCCAATGTGTGCTTCCCACTCATGGGTGTGGGTCATCTGCTACAGCATAGTGGACCAGCCAGCCACCACAGCTTTAAAGAAGACTGATTATCCCTCTCCCAGAAGCCATCAGCTGTCATTAGCTCCTCACCTAGGGGTAGGGATTCATGGGTCCCTCCATAATGGACTGTTGACTGGCCTGATCTTGAACAGAAAGCAAGGCTGCTGTGAGTTGTGAGCCCGTTCAGGCAACTGTCCCTTCATGTCCAGTGCTGTGAGTTGTGAGCCCGTTCAGGCAACTGTCCCTTCATGTCCAGT
>NC_034611.1:20671624-20695025 GCF_900095145.1 Mus pahari | reverse complement strand
CCAGTGCTGTGAGTTGTGAGCCCGTTCAGGCAACTGTCCCTTCATGTCCAGTGCTGTGAGTTGTGAGCCCGTTCAGGCAACTGTCCCTTCATGTCAGAAGGCACTGATTTGCTCTGACCCTCCCTAGCCTCTGGTTCTCTCTTCTGCGGCAGTCCCTGATCTTTGCCAGGAGGAGTCACAGGACCAACCAGCTAACATGCAGCACAGTTGGGAGCCTAAGCCCAGTTGTGTGCCAGAGCCACCTGGACATATATGGGCTACAGTAACAGTTCAGTGGGTTGTTTAAGAAGGAAACAAGACATGAAGCTGGAAGAGGGACATGGGGCTATCAATCCACATGGAACTGGCCGGGTAATGGTGTTAGAGAGTATGACCAAAACACATGCATGCAGGCATGAAATTCTGACAGAGTAAATAAAAGTTGTTTGTTTTTTTTTAATTTGCTAGCACAGGACAGCTGACACTTTCAAAATCATTATACACTGTCCATTATAAAAATGTATATTTAAGTCAAAATATAATATTAATAAAATATATGCTTGGGACTGGAGAGATGGCTCAGCAGGTAAAAGCACTTCTGAAGGTCCTGAATTCAAATCCCAGCAACCATATGGTGGCTCACAACCATCCGTAATGAGATCTGACACCCTCTTTTGGTACATCTGAAGACAGCTACAGTGTACTTAGATACAATAATAAATCTTTAAAAATAAATAAATAAATGAAATAAATGCTTAAATTCTCTATAGAGTCTTCTGACCATATAAACCTTAACAGGGAAGTCTAAAACAAATCCTTTATGCATATATTTACTCCTGTATAAGAAAACTCTCCTTATTTTTAAGAGTTTAATTTTTATTACAAATGTAATAGAGCCCTCAAAGATAGAAACTATAGTTCTGTATAGAACTATAAGAAATCTAAAGTCTATTTTAATCAACCAAAATCAGCGATGGCTGAGCTGGTGAGATGGCTCAGTAGGTAGAGAACACTGACTCAGGGATAACCCCAGGAACCCCTGATCCTCATGATAGAAACAGCCAGCTCCCCAAAGTTGTCCTCCAACCACACACAGGCCTTAGCATGCCTGCTATCCACAAAAAAAGGGGGAAAGATATATATTTTTAAGTAGCATGACTCTGTATAAATATCCAATGATACGTCATTATTTGTAGCAAAAAACATAGTCTCAAACAACGAAACTTCATGCAGGAAGAATCTAGTTATTCTGGTTCATCTTTGTACTCCTCCAGTGTATGCTTCTTAACCTTTGATCCACTTACAATGTTTACAATATGTGTTAGATTGGGCTGGGAGTGGTGGCACAAACCTTTGAGCTCAGCACTTAACAGAACACACAGAGCAGGTGGATCAGGAGCTGAAGGACAACCTGGTCTAGACAGTAAGTTCTAGTCCAACCTGGGCTACATAATAAACCCTGCCTCACAAAAACAAACAACAAAACTCTGTCAGATCAGTAAGTGACTAACATTATTTTTATATAATATACCATGAACATTTTCCATGCAATTATGAAATAATTCATGTAAGCCATTGTTTTGTACTGTTTCCGATTCATGTAAAAATGCTTTTTAAAATATATGTTGACAAACTGCCTTTATAGTTTAAATTCCCCAGCACAAGATGTAGCACGAGATGTCGCTCAGGTTTTAGACTGCTTGTCCCACGTGTAAGAAGCCCACGGTTTGATCCGCGCAGCACCTAATAAAACTGTGTCTTTGGCACATATCTGTATTCCCTGCACTGAGGATATGGGTGGACCAGCTCAAAGTCAGCCTGAGCTGTAGGAGACTATTTCCAAAACAAACAGACTTTGGTGGGGGAGGACTGTGTCTGCTGCGGGGTGGATCAGATAGGATCTTTCCATTATGCAGCTCTGGCCTTGAACTTGCCGTGTGCGTGCGTGTGTGTGTGTGTGTGTGTGTGTGTGTGTGTGTGTGTGTGTGTGGTATATAGTGCATGTAGTGTGTAGTGTGTGTGTAGTGTGTGCGGAGAGGGTGTATAGTGTGTGTGTGTATGTGTGGTGTGGTGTGTGTAGTGTGTGTGTGGTATAGTGTGTGTATAGTGTGTGTGTGGTGTGTGTAGTGTTTGTGTATGTGTGTGTGTGTGTGTGTGTGGTGTATAGTGTGTGTAGTGTGTGTGTAGTGTATGCGGGGAGGGTGTATAGTGTGTGTGTGTGTNTGTGTGGTGTGGTGTGTGTAGTGTGTGTGTGTGTGTGGTATAGTGTGTGTGTAGTTTGTGTGTGGTGTGTGTAGTGTTTCTGTATGTGTGTGTGTGTGTATAGTGTGTGTAGTGTGTGTGTGTGGTGTGTGTAGTGTTTGTGTATGTGTGTGTGTGTGGTGTATAGTGTGTGTAGTGTGTGCAGGGAGGGTGTATAGTGTATGTGTGTGTGTGTGTGTGTGTGTGTGTGTGTGTGTGTGTGGTGTGGTGTGTGTAGTGTGTGTGGTGTGTAGTGTTTTGTGTGTGTGTGTGTGTGTGTGTATGTGTGTGTGTGCATGCAGGTGTGTTAAATACAGTCATACTTTGCAGCCCAACCTCCCCTAGAATTTGCAGCAATCCTGTCTCAACCTCTAGGATGCTTTTTAACAACTGATGTTTTCCTTACATTTTTAATCATGTCCTCTTTAGAGATATATAGAATGGTATATCTTAGATTTAATAATATACAGTATATAAATGAATCCCAACATTTTATTTTTCCAGACACACTGCTCTCTAAAACAAAGAATCATTAAAGTCGGGTATACCTCGGAAGAAGAAGGCTCTCTTGACACAATGATGGGCTCTTCGTATATTTTCCTGTAAGACGACAGAGACCCTAATATTCCTGGATTAACAAAATCAACTAATGCAAAAAACTCTTGCAAATCATTCTGAACTGGGGTACCTACGGAGAGATAATAGTGATGAGAGGCTGAATTGAATTCGTCTTATAATCAATCACAAGTCTCTGGAGACATTTGTCCCTTCTTTCTGAGAGCATAAAAGTAAATAATAACCTGCAACTAACTAAGCTTTAACCAAAACTTAAAATAGAGATACGTAAAGTTCTGCATCTGCTTTCAGCAAGGTGGCTGAGGGCAGGGCTCTGGGGTTTGGCTGCACACGTTCTGAACCCACCTCCTCCCCTGAGTAGCCCTGAACTAGGTATTTACACCAGTTCATCACCTGTGAGCCAGGAGTGTGACAGGAGCTCCTTTGGCTGTGAGTGTCAGATCCACATAGCACACCTAAGTGCTGAGCTTCTACTCCCGACAACTACAGGAAAGTGTTGAATAAGCCACAGTTCATGACTTTTTATTACAGCAACCCTGACAGACAACGGGGGGGGGGGGTTGTTGAGACAGGGTTTCTCTGGAACTCACTCTGTAGACCAGGCTGGCCTCAAACTCAGAAATCCGCCTGCTTCTGCCTCCCAAGTGCTGGGATTAAAGGCATGTGCCACCACCGCCTGGCCTAGATATCTAAATCTTAACCTATTTCTAGTCAACACCAATTGAATACTTTCCATAACAATGAGCTAAAATATTGCAGGAAACAAAATCTAAATTTCCTCTACCATGGATAACTGAGTACGATCACATATGTATCACTGAACATGTTCATTTGCATACATGAACTTTCATAGAAGGCAGACAGACCATCACATTCAGAGCAAAAGGCTCTGAATTATAAAAAGCAAGAACTGGTTCAAAGATGTAGGTCATTTACAGAGAGCTTGCTTAGCAAGGCCCTCTGAATCGACTCAGCAAGGTGCACATGAGCGCAGAGACTAGAGCAGCACGCACAGGGCCGACCCGGTCCACGCCACATCCTCTGTGTACGGTCTAGCAATGAGCTTAGCTTTTATGGGATTCCTGACTGTGAGAACAACTGAGTCTCTGACTCCTGTGCCTGTTCTCAGGACTGTCCTCCTCCTGTTGGACTATGTTCAATTCAGTATGATAGTTTTTGCTTCAACCTCATTACAGTCTGCTTTGCAATGTTTGGTTGCTATCTCATAGAAGCCTATTCTTTTCTAATGAGAGACAGAAAGGGAGTGGATTGGGAGGGAATAGGGAGGGGGAAAGGAACTTGGAGAAGTAGAAGGAAAGAAAATTATAATCATGATATATTACAAAAAAAGTATTGTCAATTAAAATGAAAAAAAGAATAAATTAAAATAAATCCTAGGTTTAGTCCCTAGAACCACAAAATGATAGATATGGATGGATCGATTCAGACAATTCTAAAGACATAAAAAACTATATACTTTTTTTTAATTTAAGACATTAGTCAGTGATAGTTTTTATCAAAGTTACAGCTCTAGAAGCAAGTGACAAGAACAGGAAAGCAAGAACGGTCTCAAGACTGACAAAGCAGGGACACAGGAGAGTGGCGGTACCTCTGTGAAGCAAGTTACCAACAGAACATTCCTTCTTAACAAAATTCCAGCACTGTTTCCTTTAAACACAGAACTTTCTAGGTACTAAACACCAGCTTCTCTACTATTCAATTTTTATGTTATTATTACATAAAAACATTGACTGCTATCTACTAAACGTTGGGCATCAAAGTATATATGATATTTGATGCCAATTCTTTTCATCTTTTTCACCTTTAATTGATTAAATTTAAAACAAACAAACAAACAAGCAGGCCCAGAGAGATGGCTCAGCAGGGAAAAGGACGATGGCCAAGCCTCACAGCCTGAGCTCCATCCCTGGAACCCACACGGTGGGAGAACAGAACAGACCTTGTAAGTCATCCTCTGACCTCCAAAGCATGTGCATACCCACACATATACACACAAAACAGAAATAAATAGGTAATTAAAAAAAAATTTAAAACAAGGCTGGGTGTACAAGACAGAAATGTCTACCACATGATTGAATTAGACTTCCACAGATCAAGTCCTCTGGCCCTCACGACAAGTCCATAACATGATGCCATTACATCTCTATTTCACAGACAAGGAAATCGAGGAACCAAGAAGTTAAACTACTTTCCCAAGTTTCATGCTTCACACCCAGTCCCTCCCTGTCAACCTCACACTTTACTGCGCTATCATTACATTTATTCCTCAAAAGGCAGAAACGGGACTGCAGAAAAGCGCACAGGGATTTGAAGATTCATAATCAATGAACACAGGTTTATTCATATGAATTCCCCAACATCACCAGTTCTTTTTATGTCAAGGATCAGATTACAAACTGTAAAAGGCTCATTAAGCAGAAGTCCCATCCCATCTTCCCCAGAGTGACTACTAACCAGTGAGAATTACTCTCTTCTCACAAGAGAGGCTAGAAAGGGCCGTCGTTGTCTTGATACTACTGTTCTTCAAACGGTGCCCCTCATCACAGATCAGAAGGCCAAATGGTATAGTCTTAATCTGATCTAGGGAACGAAGCAACATTTCATAACTGATGATAAGAACTGAATGAAATGTAGAATTGATAAACTCCTCGACTTTATGGTCCTAAAGAGAGAAATATAATATTTAATAAACCATAAACAGAAACTATATAATCAAATCTAAGCAACGCATTTTGCCCACCAGTAACCAACTATCAGATCCATTAATCCCTCCTGTTTTGGTCCTGTTGGGCTGCATTAAGAAGGCTTGACCAGCCATGACTTCTCACTGGGATGGGAAGCCTAAGACTGACCATCAATGAAGACGGTCCCAGACACAGACACAGGCATTCTCATTTTGTTCTTTTCCTTCCTTCTGAGCTCTCCTGGGTTTCTCTCCCCTACAACTGCATTAGATCCCAGGAACAAGGGCCCTGACTGACAATTATCTTAAGTCAAAAGGCAAACCCCCCCCCCACACACACACACCCAGCAACAGAACCTCCTCAGCATTATCAACGCCCCCAGGAGCTGACGCTAGCATAATGGTCTCAGGGAATACCAACCAGGCCACAGCCAGGCCAGGAAGACCTAGACTGTTAGCATAAAAAGCCTTCCCCTTCTCCCTGGCTTCACTCATAGTGAAGAGGGGAAGATCTGATCGCTCTTCCTTTAGTACCAGCATACTAATGTCACCATAGGGCTCCATCCTTATGATTTTGTCTAACCCTAACCACCTTCCAATGTCCTATCTCCCAAGTTCCTGAGTGACTGAATCCCAATGGTTGACTTCTGATATTTTGACTTGAAAATGGTACAAAGAGATAGATAAAGTCATTCTGTTTTCTCGGTATTCAGTAAAACAAATAAAATATCCAACATTCTATTATAAAATAAAAAAAAAATCTATTTTTGCACAGTGACTATACACAACATTAGCAGCCAGTCTCTGCTGAGCCCCCTCCTGGATACCGCCTGTGAACAGCCTCGCTATGGCATCTCAGCTGGGAAGTGCTGTCTACGGAGTCCCCCTCTCCATGCCTCCTGCCTATGAGCCTCCCTGTTCTCCAGAGACTCCCTCTCCTGCCTCTTAGACTTTGACTCTCTTCGGAGACGCTGCTGTGCTGCCTTCTGTGCTGGGGACTGAGCTCTCCTCAGAGTCACTCTGTTGCCTGTCTCTCTAAGTCATTAACAACACTTCTAGTAAACTCCTTAGTCCCCAGTAATCCAACTCAGTGTCCTCTCGAATCACCTGCCCACATACAAAACTAACTGAGTTTTTCAAGGTACAAGCTATATAACTGTTTTAAGCACATTTAAGGTAAACTAGGCTAAACTATAATGTACAAAATATTACATGAGTTCATAATGCACGTATGTATGTATGTATGTATGTATGTATGTATGTATGTAACAGGCTATGGTCTCATTATATAGCTGAGGTTGGCCTCAAATTCTAGATCCTCCTGTCTGTGTTTCCAACACATTATAGTACATTGTCACATTACAAGAAAATGAACACTTGCACACTGAGAGTCAGTACCTGAACATATGACTCTGAAGAGTCAAAAGTAACCATCCTGTAACAACTCAAAATCAAAATGTAGGGCAAAGCTCCATTTCTATACAAGGGGCTTGTGGGATTCCATACAGTCAAAAAGCTAAGAACTATACTAAGTGAAAAGGCTTGATATTGCAAGAATGTTTAGGGCTTAAACCTTTAAAAATCTCTTACCTGATCAATGGTAAATATCTTGATCCTTTCACTTCCCAGCCATTTTTGAAATTCTTTCCTCCAATTATTCACCAGGCTTCCAGGGGTAACAATGAGTGTCTTCTTTATTACTGGCTTGCCACCATAGGGCCCCTGACACTGTAGGGTCCAGATGAGCGAGATACACTGCAATGTTTTCCCTAAGCCCATTTCATCAGCAAGAATAGCGCCACATTTGCCAGCTGCTCTGTTAGAAGTAATTATAGTTTAGTGAATCACAATGGGAAAATATTTCATGCCCTGATAGCATCAAGAACAGGAAACTAGTAATAATGACCCTACAGACTAGTTTAGAGTTTCATGTAGCTGGTAATAACCTGTCAATTTTTAGTCTTTGACAATTATGAGCATTATATATTGTGAACTAATGAATCTGAAGTTAAAGACCTGAATATAAAACCTCTATTACTGCCATCTAGATATAGTCGAATACTAGAAATGAATTACAATTTTTTATCTACATTGGGATAATTAAACTATAGCTATGTCTCTCATAACTAACATTTTGAACACTTATCAATCAATTTTACTAGATCAAAACAATTCAGATTACACTGAAACTTTAGTCAGTAAGACCTGAGCTGAAATTATTTAAAATAAACATATTCTACAATCAAAACTTATCACTCTCTGACAATGGAGTCCTCAACCAAAATAGCTTAGAAAATGTCTGATGTCCTACAATAATACAACTTAAAATGAAGTTATTAAGAATATTTTCAAAACCATACATTTTATACTGCTTTATATTTTTAAGCTCTTAAATAGCTACATGATATTTAAGAGTTACAATGTCCAATGAAATTAAGGATATTACCAAAAACATAAATATAGTTTGTTAGCTTACATTTCTCTATTAGAAATCAGAACTGATAAGCAGGGTTTGGGGAGATGGCTTCAGCAGCAGCACAGATAAAAACCTAAGTTCAGTCTCACACCCCACAAAAAGAGCCAGGCATGGTGGACTCCCAGGGCTCCCTGGCCAGCCAGTCTGCCACATCAGCACGTTTGCATCACTAAGAGACCATAACTCCAAAACAACAACAACAACAGCAAACAAAACACCAAGACAGAAACGACACCGGAACTTGACTTCCGGTGTCCATGTGCTAGGTACACGGTGCATGCACACACACAGGAGCACACACGAGGAGGATGAACAACTAACTCATCAGGAGTTAGTTAGATCCTGCTGAGTAGCTTCGAGTGTTGCTTCCAGTCAGCTCGGAACTAAAGAACCTCCTCATGGAAACAAAGTCTGAAGGGAACCAAGACGCACCAGTGCAGGTTAATATTCCTTCCTGAGTTCAGCTTCCTCGGTCAATAACATGACTTCAGATTGCTCACACCAAAAAATGGTGCTTTCCAAACACATATACTTTTGTGGCCATGTGTCTTTGTGAGTAAGCAGCATAAGCTGGCATGGGTAAGTTTGGAACTAGATCTTTGGTTGAAGCCTATAAAATGTGAAGGTGAGGATCCGATGAAAGACTTGGTGAGGTCAGAAAAGTGTGTGCAAAGCCCTGGGCTCAAGACACAGCATGAAAAAGTGTGTGTGTGTGTGTGTGTGTGTGTGTGTGTGTGTGTGTGTGTGTGAGGTACCTCTTAGAAGACAAATGGTTTAGAGAAAAGAGCCTTCAACTAAAAGCTGACCATCCCTACACTGTATCTAACACACCTCTTACTAACCATATAACCGGGAAAGTAAATCTTTCTATTCTTATCATTTTCCATAAAATAAAATTAGTACTTTACCTCCCTCACTTACAGCTTTTGTGAGGAACAAGTGAAATACTATTGATAAAAAGACAAATTAAATGGTTAGGTAGGGCGGAGCTACTTATGGTCCTTGCTCCTGATTTACTTCTCATCAGGACGTCTGGCACATGGTTTTCACCAAGGACCACTGTGGAACGCACATACTTAGTACCAATTGCCTTTCCTACCAACTGACATCTATGGTACAGACCTGAAGTTCCTTCTATCAGATTCTTCTCAGAAACCTACTTGTGACCATTTATTTTCCTACCTCATTCCCATCACACACTCATAGAGGAAGATGATTCCGTCTTTCTGATGTGGTCGGAGGTGGCATACAAGGTGAGGGTCTATCACCACATCCACAATAGGAGAGCAGTGCCTATTAAACATCCACTGGTGATTCTCGTCTGGTCGCGGCATAACAAGGGCATCTTAAAGATAAGGTAATACCACTTTCAGAACATTATCTCATTCCCCAACAGAACTGCTTCCCACTGTTTATGGTGAACTCTGTGTGTGTGTGTGTGTGTGTGTGTGTGTGTGTGTGTGTGTGTGTGTGTGTGTATACACTAGAAATGAACACACACCTGTAATCTTAGCACTCTAGAGGCAGAAGGAAAAGTGGGAGTTCAAGGCCAAAAGAGAGAAAAGGAAAGAAGAGGAGAGCAGGGTGGGGATGAGAGAGGAAGGAAAGTGGGGAGGAAGTTATAAACTGCGTGCTCTGAAGTACTCCAAATGCTGAAATTTACTTCTGTCTAAGAAGGAATTCAGTAAGCACAGCATTCCACCGTCAGGACAGAGAGCCACTCCCACTGGAAGGCACAGTTAGAATTTTGACAAGAAGTACTTGCCAGTGATCAACATAAAGGCTGCCTTTTTCTTCAGGCCTATACAAACTGATGGTGGCCACCACTTCCATTAGCATTAGTCAGAACTGAGAGTGACTGAAGGTTAACTATAACATTCATGAATGTCAAATTCATGAGCTTTTGCAAAACAGCATGAATTAACCATCAAACAATAATCTAATTTTTTAGAAATAAGGTAATAACAGCTTTAAGGATTCACTAAAATATCCTCCAAAGACAAAATCAAATGTAACAGAGAGCTGACTGACAATTGATAAATCTGAGGAAAATAAATCCATCAAAACTGTTTTTGGAGTATGTTTGCATGTTGACAATGTGGTTAAAACTTAATTGAACCCAAAATATAAACAAGGAAGAAAAAAAGAAGAATAAAGAGATGAGAAAGGAAGGTAAACTATTCTAGTACACTGAATAAACATCTATTTCATGGACAAATGGTCCTTAGTTCTGCTCACTGTTAGCAATGGTCCATTCAATCCATCCCCCGAGCAGACTCTTTCTTAAACCTGCTCCTCTGTGCTTGGCCACATTGTCAGCATACAGTCAGCTGTGTATGCCTTCCTCTACAGCCTGAGAACTCCCTCCCAATCTCAAAGGTTCAAATCCGAATGACGGCTGCATTGCAAGAACTGATGGCCCCGGATATGATAACAGAAACCAAAAGGGAACCTGCTATGACCAGGCATTGTCATGGAGCAAACCCCACGACCAAGAGCAACCTTGGAAGGAAAGGCTTACTGACCTCACAGCTTATAAATCCATCATTAGGGAAGCCAGGGCAGGAACTCGGGGCAGAAGTTTGGAGGCAGGAACAGATGCGGAGACCATCAAGGAATGCTGCCTACTGGCTTGCTCACCATGGCTTGCTCAGCCTGATTTCAACATTCAGAAGCACCAGGCCAGGGGGGCAGGGCACAACCCACCCTGGCTGGGCCCTCCCATATCAATCACCAATTTTTTAAAAACACACTACAAACTTGCCCACAGGCCAATCTTACAGAGGCATTTTTCTCAGTCGTGTATTCCCTCTTCTCAGATAGCTCTAGCTTATATCAAGTTAACATTAGAACTAGCTGGCACACTGCCTAATGCTCACAGAGAAACTCTGGTTTTGGGTCACCGAGAATGCAGCAACTCAATACTACTTGTATTGTGGGGACCACAGGCAATTCCTACCATAGGAGTCCAGGCCCTCTTCTCCAATCAGTCGAAGAGTGAGAATCTTGTGGTCTCTTATAGGAAGGGACTACACTCCTCAAAAGAAGTGGTTGTAAGATGTATCCTTCAGTTACCCAAAAAGCTCTCAGGGAGGAGCCAAGACTGGATAGTGCAGACAGTAAAGGCAGGAAGGACTTCAACTCCAAACTACAAAATTAGCAATGAGAGATAAGCCTATGGGCAAAAAGGAGGGTTGGAATCTCCAGGCACAGACCAACTAGAACCAGCTGGAAGCACTGGCCAAGGGCTCCAGACCTCAGAGGATAACATGCAACAGAAAGTATTCCTGAGGAAGCTCAACGTGTGCAAATAAGCCATAAAGGCTACACTACTGGGATGTATGTGCCCATCCCATCTGCGGAATGCATGTGTCCATCCTACGTGTGGCACTGCCATGGGGCTTCTAAACTCTGCTCGAGCCTTCCTCCCCTCCTTGGAAGTCTACTAATTATTAATAAATTTTCTGCTGTAGGTATGTGCCTGCTCAGTGCTTTCTTCTGGGGATAAGAAACTGGAAATCCTTGTAGATACACACCAACTACCAAGATCAGCATATATCACTGAAATTATGAATTAACATGTTATATAACTCGCAGCAGTATTTGACTTCATCATTATTCCTTATGAATATAATCTTCACCCGCAGTTTTCACAACTTTTGAATTTTGTACAAGCACACATGTAGGTAGGTGTGTGCACACCACAGAAGGATGTAAGGATTAAGTCAAGCAATCAGACTGGGCAGCAGTGGCTTTGCCACCCATCCATTTTCCAGTCACTTACCTGCAAGTTAAGTTTTACTTAGTTTTCGGTTTTGAGACAAATCTCAATATATAGTGCAAACTGTCTTTCAACTCACTATGTAACTCAAGCTGACCTCAATCATTCACAAATTTTAAAACAAAATATAAATGTAATTCACTTGTCAAAAACCTTCAGACAGTAGCCAGGTAGTGGTGGCACACGCCTTTAATCCCAGTACTCAGGAGGCAGAGGCAGGTGGATTTCTCTAAGTTTAAGGCTAGCCTGGTCTACAGAGTGAAGAAACATTGTCTCAAAAACAAAACAAAACTCTTTTTTTTTTTTTTTTTTTTAAATTATCAAGGTCACTTTATTTATAAAGGGAAGTTAATTTCATCATATCAGGGGAGCCCCAAGGAATCTGTCCCTCTCAGTGAAGTGGGGACCCCGGCCCAGCACACGAAACAGGACGACGTCCCCAAGTTTCTTTTCAAAGCATAGATCTTGGATTTTATGCCAAGATGGGATACTGGCAATGGGCTCCGTGCTAAAAACAAAACTCTTTAAACAATGAAAACAGAAAGATGGGTTATTTTAAACTCTTACTTGGTGTGCATGGGTTATGGCGTGGTCTGCAGACATTCCATCTGTTTCCCTTTGCTTGCGATGACTGACACACACTTTTGAAAGGGTTAGAAAAGCATTTCCTGGCAGCCTGAGAACTTGGGACAGCAGGACTTCCACTTCCATGCTGAAAACACTTGCCACTATTGAAGTCATCAGAAGAGACTGTCCCCAGGATTTCTATTTCTTTCCCACCAATCATCAATGTTTGGCCCTCTTCCACATTTTCAAGCTCCTTGAATTTGTAGCCTTTAAGAAAAAACAAAAACAAAAAAACAAATTAATTGTACTGACATTCTAAGAAAACTTAGTAATAAAATAGTTACCTTCCCATGACTGTAAAAAATAAGCATTATACTCTGCATATAAATTACATATATACTTCATCATTCTGATTTTTTAAAAAAACTTAAGATCCAGAAAATAGTTCAAAATGCTAGGTCAACAAGCCTGATGGCTCAAGTTTAATTCTCAGAATTAAAAAGCCAAATGTCTTTTAATGCAGTAGTGTCTATAATCTCAGCACTTTTACAAGATATATATTTATATATAAACAATATATGCATCTATGAAGGTGCTGGAAAGTGAACTTGGGACCAAGGGAAGAGCAATATGTACTCTTAACTAAGAAATACTTGTTCATGCCCATTTCCCAGCATTCTTATGGTAAGATGAAAATTTGGCACAGGAGAACTGCTTGAAAGCTCTTGGGCAAGCTAGCCCAGAGTACACCAACCTCTATCTCCCTCCCTCCATACACATTCCACTGCACATGCATTCTCTCTCTCTCTCTCTCTCTCTCTCTCTCTCGTTCTATCTCTGACACACAATAGATAGATAGATAGATAGATAGATAGATAGATAGATAGATAGATAGACAGACAGACAGACAGACAGATAGATATAGATAGACAGACAAGTTTGTAAAAGTAAGAAATTAACAGAGCTGAGATGACCCCCCACCTTCTCACCCCACCCCTACTCCACTTCTGCCCCCCCAACCCCATTTTGAGGCATGCTGGGGCAGAAAACACCCAGAGGCCCAGAGTGTCACTGAGATGGGCAAGACAGCGGTAGAGAGATGGAGAGAAACAGAAACAAAATGAAGTGGTGGGACTGGGGACGCAAGGGTGGTGAGGAACAGCCTGACATGAGAGCATATACGGCCACCTGAGGCCATGGTGAGGTCCTGGCCCATGCTGCCGCTGAGGGTCATGTATGGGTCCATGTCCACTGCTCATGTTACCAAAGGTCACTCAGACGTCTGTGGCTGGGGTGCCACCTGTGGCCAAGCTGATGTGGGGCTGAACAGAGCTGGCCCTGCCCCTCCCTGGCTGCAGGACTGGAAGAGCTGGCCCTGCCCATCAGACTCCAGCTAGCAGTAATTGGCAGTGAAACAGTTATCTTACCACTTCCAATTATCAATTACATTGCCTTCTCCTTACTAAGCTGTAAATTATATTTATCTCTGAATCTTTGCTCCTATAGAAGTTGGCATATACGCTGAAAATTAAACAAACTATAAACAATATCTTTAAGTAAGTGAATGAATATATACAACAGATTTTATAGTCTGACCAAACTCAAAAGTAAATAGTAGAGGACAAAACAAAAGCACTCGTGCGACACCCTCTGGACCTGCAGACTGCTCTGTATTAGGGCATGTTACTCTGAAACAATGGTGCGCTCCAACTTAGCTGTGTGGATGGATGGAGTCAGACCGAACCCCTATGTCCTCACTTTGTATTGAAATTTGTATTGAGTAGTACTGAAACTGGAGAGCACTAAGCAGCCAATGACAGCTCTTAAGGATTTCAATCACGCAACACTGGGGGAGGGGACAACCGAGACAGACTCCTCCGTCTCAAGAGAGTGCTAAGATAACTATGGCTGGTTGGCTCCTTTCGGTGAACACTAAACCCTCCGACAGAATTTACTCTAATGAATTAGCATAGCTCATAAGAGTATTAGGTTCACTATTATGAAAAACATCATGTATCCTATAAAGTTGAGATGCAAAATTCAATTAAATAACATTACAATCTGTCCATTTGTAAAGCCCAATTGTATTTCAATTGTACAAAAATATACTAATATTTTGACCAAATAATAAATACATATAATATGTATCACAATACCTCTCCCAATATCTTTTCCTTCCAAATCTTTCAATGTGAAGGACCTTCCTTTTACAATAAGAATAGCATCGCCTTCCCACTTTTTGTGTTTTTTCTTTGAAGCTTTACACCAAACAACACTGAAATATTTAAGCAAGCTGCTAGCTTCCTCTTCTTGTGCCTTGGGCTCTGTGATTTCTTTAGAGGCCGAATGAACTGAAATAAAAAGTAAATTTAAAATATTATTATTGAGGATGAATAATTTCTACGTTACCAAGCTCATTCAAACAAAAGTAAACTGGCACACCAATACCATGGCATGAGTCCCCCAGTAATCCCAGAATGCTGGCAGTAGGGCCAAGAGCATCAGTTCAAGGTCAAACCTAGGCTGTATAAGAGTCTGTCTATAATAATACCAACAGTAATGATTATATGCACAAGAAAATCAGGTTGCATTAAGAAAGAATATAAAAGTATCCTTGGGTCAGTGGGATGGCTCAGTGAGTAACTGCACCTACCTACCGCCAAGCCTGACAATCGGTTTGGTCCCAGGAACCCACATGGTAGGAGAGAATTAACTCTCCTACAAATTGTCATCTGATCTCCAATGACAAATGCCGCTGATACACACACACACACACACACACACACACACACACACACACACACACACAAATGAATGTAAAACAAAAATTTAAAGAGTATTTGATATGTTCATTTTGGTATTTAAGAAACTGGGCCTGTTAAAATAGTGTAACATATCATTGTAAAAACTTTGGAACCTTAGAAATTAAAGCTATTATTCCAATGTCTAGACATGGAGAAATATATAAAATTGTTTTAACGACTGACTTAACATGGCAAGCTGAGGAAAAGATAAACATACAGTTTTTTGAGATTAAGAAAGTTCTATTTTTCCTTCATTTATTTTTGACAAATTTATACATATTATATTGTACAACTTAAATATTATGTCTTGACTGACATCTCCCCATCTCCCACCCCATCCTCTGGTGGCTGCCATGTTCTGCCTCTATCTCAACATTTATAGATATAAGTGAAACCATACAGTAGTGGTCTACTTTGCTTGCATAATATCCTCCATATTCTCCTATGTGGCCACAAATGATAGGACTTTGTTTTCCAAGAGAGAGTTTCTCTGTATAGCCCTAGCTGTCCTAAAACTTACTTTGTAGACCAGGTTGGCCTTGAACTCTCAGAGATCCTCCTGCGTTTACCTACCAAGTGCTAGGGTTAAAGGTGTATACCGCCACCACCGCCTAGCATATCCATCATTTCTAACAAGTATAAATTTGCTAACTCAAAGTTTGTGTAACTAAATTCTGTCAGCATTGTAATAATCCAGCAATTTTTAGTTCAAAAAACTGATTAATTTTAAAATAAATTTAATCTTATGGATTAGGCATGCTGGCCTGCAGGATAGCATATGATAATATATAGTGAGTTCCAGGCCAGCCTGTACTACAGTGAAGAAACCTGAACATGCACTGATTAATTTTGTTGTTTTTTTATTATCAGACAGACAGTTTTAAGGTTTGTAAAAAGAAGAATGATTTGGTCTATCTGTGAACTATTAAAAAAACAAACAAACCTTTTTGAGGCGATTGAAGCAATGGCTCATAGGTTAAGAACAGCTACTGCTAGGAGACTACCTGGATCCCCAGAACCCACATTGGGGGCTCACAACTATCTATAGCTCTAGTTCCAGGAGATCTGATACCCTCTTTCGGTCTCCAGCAGCACCAGGCATTCATGGTACACAGGGTAACAAATAGGCAAAACACCCGTATACATAAACATCATTTTTTCAAAATGTGAGGTGTGGTTATTCTCACATAATTCCCAACAGTAGCAGTCATTATGCATTGAGCAAAAACACAGTGCATCTTTAAAATTTGTTCTGCTTTCTGTTATATTACCCAGGGGAGAAACAGAATTCCCCTTTAAACATTTCAAGGCTGTCCAAAGTTAGATGGATACATTATCAAATGATTGGGAACTTAGGCATAGCGGCAAAGGTCTGGGAGGGCGAGGGTGGAATGTCACAGTTAAAGACCAGCTTGAGCTATACACCAAGTCCTGGGCTAGCCCAGGTTTACATAATTAGACACTGTCTCCAGAAAAGAAAAAAAAAAAAAATGCTGGAAAGAAATATAGTGATTAAATATTCTGCTGTATTATCAGAATCCAAAATACATTATTTTTATGTTCTCATTCCTGAAAAAGGACAATTCAATTCTATAAATTCAGAAATTATAATTAATTTTAAAACCAAAAGACTCTCAGATTCAGTAGTGTACCCTTTCTTTTGTAGAGCAGCAGATGAGCAGGAGGTGCCCAGGCCAAGATGACCAGCCAGACTAGTGATAGCCAGAGACAGTGTGGGGCTATGGGCTGTGCANAGACAGCCTGATCTCCAGTTGAGCTTAGGTCTTGAACCCCCGGTGGGACCCGGTGGGTGGTAAGGGTGGTAATTTCCACCTACATAGAACGGAAGGCGTTTGATCCTGTCTCCTGGACCCCTGGCTCCTGTCAAAGTTACTGTCCCCACAGCCCCCACAGGGGAGGTCTGTGGCTATCAGTCATGCAGACAATGTTCCAAGCTTCTGGCATTCTGGCTAGACTCCACTCCCACAGTTGCCTGACTATAGCCAGGTATGCTCCTCCCCACAGTTACCTGGCAACAGCAAGATAGCTCAGCCCAAGATAAGAGGGACTGCTTGGCCCCACCTCTCTCTCTAAGCTTTCTTACTCTAGCCCTCCTTCTCTCTTTCCCTTCCCCCCTCTCTCCACATGGCCTCTCTCTATCTTCTCTTTCTCCCTGCCTTTCTACAATAAAGCTCTAAAACCATAGACTGTCTCTGTTCATCAAGGCCCGCTGTGCTTGAACAATGGGATGGGCTTTCTCCTAAAGAGCTGTGTCTAACCTCCCACCAGAAGGCCATCCTGTGCTCCAGCCGCAGACCTGACCGAGGACTCTCAACCACATGGGAACCATCCAGCGCCCCCTCTCCCCTGCCCTTTCCTCCCTTCATCTCCAGGGCCTAGTGCCGCCCCAGGGCCCCTATTCTGTTCTCAGCCCCTCCTCCACTGAGCCAGCATGGGATGCCTGAGGCTGAGAACCTGGTACCAGGAGCTGCCTCTTGTCCACCACCCGCCACCCGCTGTGTGGGGTCAGAGGCTTAACACTGCCAGACGCCCACCTGGGGCCGCGTAGAAAGCGTGCACAGTCTTCCTGCATCCGCCTACCCAGAGCACTGGAACTCTGGCGGGACACAGGTTCTCTCCCACTCCCCTTCCCCCCCCACACCCACAGCCCCACAAGATAGCAAGCTCTGAGTTCAATGAATGACCCTGCCTCAGGAAGTGAGTAGAAAGCAGGGCGTGGTGGCTTACGCCTTTAATCCCAGCAAAATGAGTACATGAGTGGCAAAGAAGAAACATACCCAGTGCCAACCCTGGGATTCCAGAGCTCACACTCACATATTTCATACACACAAGAAGATGCAAATTTATACCGCATGCACATCCAAAAAAAACAAAGTTACTTTAAAACCTAACTCAGATGTGTGTGTATATATAAGTGTGTTTGTGTGTGTGCATGCGTGTACATGCTTAAAAAATGCTTAAAATGCAACTTGGCGCATAGCACATAGACCTAAAAGTTTGACTACCACAATCAATCCTTCTTGTCCTTTGGTCACTGAACCCCATACGTCAGGGAAGGGAAAAGATGAGGGACTCCAAAGAGTAGAATGAAGACCACTGGGAACAGCAGCAAGGAATATAACCTCCTACAGAAGGCCACCTGTATGACAGTAAATATTGATTTACTATCTCCCTGACTAACCATCCCCCAAATTCCACTATAAGCTTCTGTTTTAAAAAAAAACAGATAACAAGGGCCTTTCAGCAGGAATAGAAGGGTAAACCAAGTCCTGAGGAAGACAGGGTAATTTCTGATCAACAGTGGGCATCTAATCTCTTTTTCTTTGAAACACTATAGACTCTCTATATACTTGGTTGACCTGGAACTTGATACACAGAACTCACAGTGATCCACCTGAATGCTGAATTTAAAGGTGTATGCAATCATACCCACCTTTGGCATTTTTTATAAGAATCAATGATTCCTAAGAATAGGATGACATAAATATTTATCTTTAAGCCCAAACCCTTAACATTCTTTTCTATAACAATTCTAAATACTCAAGTTATTTTAAAGAGAATACATAAAATTTAAAGTATCTTATATAATCAATTCCAAAACTAAATATTCCTATAGGTCATGTTTTGATTAAAATTACCAAAACCTCTAGAACTTCGAAATCTGCTTAGTTACTCTTCTACTGGTGTAAATAAACACCAAACTCATAAGGAGAGTTCTTAATTGTAGACCTGCTGATAGTATCAGAGTCAGTCTGTGGCCACCACTGCAGAGTATGTAGCAATTGGGCATGGTACTGGACAGTAGCTGAGAACTTACATCCTGAGCCAGCCATAGAAGGCAGAAAGAGACTAGGCCTGGTGCAGGCTTTGAACCCTCAAAGCCCACTCCTAGTGACACAACTCCTCCAATCAGGTCATACATCTGAATCCTTCCTAAACAATGCACTAACTGGGAACCAAACATTCAAATATATGAGCCTATGGGGGCCATTCTCAGTTATCCCACCACATGTGCACTAGGAGGTAACTAAAATAGAAATTTAACAATTTTTTTCTTTTTTTCTGGTAGTGGTTGGGGAGACAAGTCTTGTGTCGTCCAGATTGGCCTCAAAACTCTAGCCAATGATGACTTGAATTGCTGACTCTCCCGCCTTTATTTTCCTGGGTGCTAGAAACACAGGAGTACACAAGCACACGCTCTTGGTAATGCTATAAACCAAACCAGGGACTCATGCATGCTCGCTAAGCATTGTATAAACTAAGCTACAACTCTGGATGCAAGAAGCTTTTATTACACTAGAAAAAAAGTAAACAATAAGGCCTGGAGAGATGGCTCAGTGGTTAAAAACATTGGCTGTTTTACCAGAGAACCAGGGTTTAATTTGAGCCCCAACATGACTGTGTCTGTAATTCCATTTCAGTCCCAGGGGAGCCAGTGTCCTCTTCTGGCTTCCACTGATACAAGCACACGTGTGGTGCACAGACATACACACAGGCAAAACACCTATACACATAAATAATTTTTTTTTTAAGATTTATTTATTTACTTATGTGAATACACTGTTTCTGTCTTCAGACACACCAGAAGAGGGCATCAGATCCCATTACAGATGGTTGTGAGTCACCAAGTAGTTGCTGGGAATTGAACTCAGGACCTCTGGGACATCTTAACCACTGAGCCATCTCTTCAGTCCCCACAAATAATTTTCTTAAAGTATACAATAACATATGACTTCAACTGAAAATTACCTATACTTTCTTTACCAAATAAAAATAGTGAATATCAAAATTCAAGTATTCTAATTTTCTTTCCATTTAAGATTTATACAATGACACCAGGACAACCAGAGCTATACAAAGAAACCCTGTCTCAAAGGAAAAACAATTTTTACAATGGAATAATATTCCATAATAAAAGTGTAATGAACTAGTAACAAGAGGACAGACACGTAAAGGTGGAATACTACAAACATGAAGGCAGTATCCTGGTCAGGGTTATTATTGCTGTGATGAAACACTGTGATCAAAACACAAGTTGGGGAGAAAAGGGTTTATTTGGCTTACACTTCCATGCCACAGTCCATCATTGAAGGAAGTCAGGACAAGAACTCAAACAGGGCAGGAACCTGGAGGCAGGAGCTGACACAGAGGCCATGGAGGGCTTTGCTTACTGGCTTGCTGTCCAATGGTTTGCTCGGCCTGCTTTCTTACAGCCATGGGGACGGGGTGGGGGGAGGTGTGTGGCGCGGTGTCAAGAAGTTTTGTGATCAAATGACTAATTTTTTTCTTTTGCCTTATTCGGGAATTCTCATAAACCACGCTCTAAAATGATAGTTGCATAGGGGAAAGAATTAAAAGAATGTGGCAGAATTATGTTTTACAATTAAAACAATATTGACTCATAAAAACTTCAGTGAGTTTACTCTGATGAATGGAATTCTGGATTTAAAATAAGGAAAAATTAACTTTATTATTCTACACAGCCCTTAACTGCTACCAAATTGTGTCACTTGATATAGGAAAACAGCAAAGTTAAACAAGGCCAGAGAAAAATGTGATTATAATACTATTTTATGTACAACAAAAGAATTTTTCAAAGGCAATTTCACATCTATTTTAATTTCCACACTGACTATAGAACCAACCCGTCCAAAAAAATGTGCTTTAAATACTTTAAAACTGAATTATTTTCTAGAAACATTTCACAGGATTAATTTTTCACAGAAACTTATAAAATGGGTTTTGCTATACAAAGTCAATACTCTATTATTAAGTATGAATGGTAGCATGCTGAAATTATAACATTAATTATACTGCATATCTTAATAATTTCAAAACAGACATATTTACTCAAATCATACTACAAAATATGCTACCTCAAATTAGAAGATTCATTGCATTTCAAATGAAAGTTAGCACAGATTACAAAGATAAATCGCCATAAAAGGCAAGGCCATGGTGGCCACATCTTTAATCCTAGCACTCAGGAGGCAGAGGCAGGGGCAGGTGGATCTCTGTGAATTCAAAGCTGGCCTGATCTACAGAGGGAGTTCCAGGACAGCCAAAGCTACACAGAGAAACCCCATCTTGGGAGGAAAAGAAGAAGAATACACCATAACCTTGATTTCCTGACCCTCCAGTGCTGAGTGCTAGGATTATAGAGATGCACTACACCCACACACAGGTTCATAGAGTGTTGACAATCTATCCCAGTGCCTCCTGGGCACTAGGCAAGCATCCGTCACCTCAGGCCTCAAGACATTTCACAGTATACATTTTTACTTATGGAAATATAAAGTACAAAATGTTTTTGTGATTCAACTAAGAAAATTAAATAAACTAACTTAATGCCCTAAGAATCCGCTTGATTTACTTTTTCTATTTCTATAACCATAATTTGTACCACTAAATTTAAGTGCATTTTCCCTAAACCACATCTTTAGTCATGCCATCTCTATAATACCCTTTAACAGTGACTCTTGGGAAGCTAGCTGACTTAAGCACCACGTTCAATACTTACCCTTCAGCGCGCATCACTATGAGCAGACTGCTGAACCCCAGCCCTAGTTTCTGATCAGGACTGATGCGACTGTCATAACTCTATTGTATGTGTGCCATGGATGGACTCTAAAGCCTCAGTTACACCAGGAGAGTCCTGGGTCCCAGCCACGGCCCTTCCTGAGCTTTTTACTCTAAAGACCACCAGCTAGAAGCCTGAGAGCTAACTGGCAGGGCCACGGGCATGCCTAAACTGTTTCAAAAGCATTCCGAATGACTTGCAAACATTCAATCCCTGCGCTCTGGAGGGGAATGATCTCTGAGGCTGAGGGCAGTCTGATCTACATAGTGTGTCTCAGGTCAGTTACTCAAAGCTTTCTACCTATCCTCACTGGATCAGCGTGTCTGTGCGTGGACACCCTGATCCAGTTCATCCACTTTCGATGTTTTCAAAAGTTTATTCTGACCCCAAGCTTGCTTAATCCCCTGTACTTCTGCCCAATCCAAAAGAAAGCCTGAATTTTAAAGTCCTTCCTCATCAAAATCCCAGTAAAAATGGAAATCAACTATGTGAGACATACATTAAATACATAACATAAATTCAATATATAAGCTTTATAAAGATTTTATTTCCATGAATATTATAATATTTACAAAAAAAATCATTCTTAAAAATCTACAAGTTATATATTTATGTGAACATGATCTTTGTTATTTTCATTCTAAGTAATTTTCATTTTGTTTTATTCTAAGTTTCCTATGAAGGAAGTATTTCCCAGAAAGACATTTAAAATGAATTAAGATAATCTTACTCACATGGTCAAAATACGCAATATTTAAATAAAAATACCTGATCTCTTTTGGCAGGACAAAAAAGAGGGCAGCATGGGGTAGATACAATTCCCTGGGCTTTGTAAGGATGTGTAAAAGTCAGCTTTCTTTGTCACCAGGGGATGGCAGGCACCTCAAACAGGCCAAGAAATGTTCTACCCTTGAGCTACATCTCCAACAAAAAGGTGGTTTTAATTAAATAAATTATCCTAGATCTTTATTTCTATAGAATAAATAAGGAATTAAAAACTACCACCACCACCTCCCTACTGCCCCCAACCCTCTCCCCCAAAAAACTAAGTACTCATAACTTACTCTGCCATAAAAAGCAGATACCTGGGATAAATTATGGTGCTTTCCCTGGACCTCGGCTAAACTGTTAAGAGTTTTCCAAATATCTTCCAACTGTAAGTTCTACCACCACTCTTTCAAAGGATAAGGACAATGCCAACGTCATACACACAAGTTTTTTGTTACTGTTAGTTTAACATAAACTTATAATCTCAGTATTCAGAAGCTGGGGCAGGAGGAAACTTATCACAGGCTAGCCTGGGCTACATAGTGAGATCTTGTCTCCAAAAAAGAAAATCTAGGAGTAGGGATGGATGTAGGTCAACAGTAAAAGCATGTGCTTACCACTTATTAGGTAGCTTCCAAACCGCTCTCTCTCTTAACTCTAACTTTCAAAGTCGTAACTAAAACGGTTAGAAATTCACTTCTTTAAAGTAATATGCATGCAAGTCATACAATTTTGTGAATTTTGTTATTTAACACAGGATTTCACATAGCACAGGCTAACCTCAAAATTGGAAGGTAGCCAAGGCTGGCCAACATCTTCTTCTCATCTGCCTCTACCTCCCAAGAGCTGAGGTTACAAACTTATGCAACAGATGCAATTCTATTTGCTTTTTTTTTTTTTTTTG
>NC_034611.1:20669209-20671554 GCF_900095145.1 Mus pahari | reverse complement strand
GTTGTTCGAGACAGGGTTTCTCTGTATAGCCCTGGCTCTCCTGGAACTCACTTTGTAGACCAGGCTGGCCTCAAACTCAGAAATCCGCCTGCCTCTACCTCCCGAGTGCTGGGATTAAAGGTGTGTGCCACCACGCCCGGCTGCATTTTTTATAATCAAAATAAAAGATCTTACATGAGGCCAACAATTAAATGTCTAGAAAACAATTGAGGGAAGGCAACAAAGTAGATTACCATGTCAGTCAATCAATAAATTATATAGTATTTAAAAAGTAACTAAATACTTAGAAAACTATGTTCAAAAAGAAAAATAGGTTCAAGGCTAGCCTGGTCTAGAGTTAGTTCCAAGACAGCCAGGGCTACACAGAGAAACCTTGTCTCGGGAAAATGAAACAGAAAGGTTAAGAAAAGAAGAAAATCGTGTCAAAAGCTCTTTTATAAGAGAGATTAACATTCTTATAGGACGTGTGCTGAGGTTCATAATGCTCCAAAATGAAAATAATTGTGACAAAATTAAAATGATCACGTCCCCAGACTGGAAACGTCTCAGAGACTACTGTATTCAGGCAGATCACGCCGTAGGCGAGTCGCTTTCAGCTTCTCCACTTCAATCTTTGCTCTTAGCAGCTCTTCCTCAAGCCGCTGCCTTCTTTTCAATCCATCCCTCTTCTCCTGAACATACAATCCAAAATTCTTTTGATTTTCTAAAATTATCTGGTGTTCCTCTTTTAACATTTGCAGGACCTGAGGGTCACATCTTAGCAGAGACCTAAAGTGTTCCCCACTTTCCTGATGAAAAATATCATCTCTCCTTGGGATAGAAGATGGAGATGATGTCATTCTCATATCAACAGAAGAAAGAGATGGAGACACGGATCCTTCCACAACATGCATTAACTCATGCTCTTCTCTTTGCTCTAAAGTATCACTGAGTTGAGGATTTGAAACCAGGGGAGGAGATGGCTTAATGTCCTCTTCTTGCTTCACCTCTACAGTGATAGCAACAGGATGGTGATCCACCATTACCTGCAGCGAACTGGTACCAGCTTGGGCGGTCTCATCCAAGTTTGCACTATAGCACATTAAAAAAGAGCATTATAAACAATAAATACATATATGTATAGCACAATCTCACACTTGTATATTTAATATTTGATATTAATGTGCATTAACTATAATCTTTGGATAGAGGATAGTGGCATATACCTGCAATCCCAGCACTTGAGGTAGAGACAAGATAAACTCAAGTTCCAGGACAGTCAGGGCTACATACCACACACCCTATGTCAAAAGAACAACCAAACAACAATACAAACGTCTTTAATCCCAACACTCAAGTGAATTTCTGAGTTCGAGGCCAGCCTGCCCTGGTCTGCATAGTGAGTTACAGGGCAGACAGGGTCACACAGAGAGACCCCCATCTCAGCCCCACCCTCCAAATAAAGTGGGGTTTGGGGGGGCTTGGGGGGTTGTTTTTGTTTTTTTGTTTTGTTTTGGTTGGTTGGTTTTTTGTTTTTTGTTTTGTTGTTTTTGTTTTTTGCTTTTGGGAGTACCCCCTCCTCTTTGTAGAGCTGGTCAATGAATTTCAGTGATACTCTTGCCTCTGATTCCTCCCAGTGAAAGGGATACTGCCATTTTTAGCTTTTCATATATGTTCTAGGGTTCAGATCCTCATGCTTGTGTGACTTTACAACTAAAGCCATCTCCCCAGACTTAAGTTAAAAACAAAAAAAACACTTTTCTACGTGTGTGTGTGTGTGTGTGTGTGTGTGTGTGTGTGTGTGTGTGTATGGAGGTCAGAACACAATATATAGAAGTTGGTTCTCTCCTTCCTTCCACCATGAAGATACTAGGAACAAAGGCAGGTCATCAGGTTTGGCAGCAAAAACCTTTACCACCTCACTGTCCCAGAAAAGCCATGTTAATGTTCTCATTGATTGTCCCTACGCTGTTGAGGTTCTTAGATGCTATAGAGTCATCTGATATATTCTCTTGCTTCTGTCCTAGGCTGATTTACCAACCATAAAAGCTGAGGACTCTGAGGACGATGGTAAACAACTCTCTTCACAACCAACCACAGAATTATTTCATTGCTATTTCAGAACTGTGATGTTGCTACTGTTATGAATTGTAATGTAAATATCAGATATGTGATCCCCAAAGGAGTCATGACCTACAGGTTGATAACCTCTCCAAAAGTCTGGAATCAGAAAAGGTTAAAACTAGCCAGGCGTGGTGGCGCACNCCTTTTATCCCAGCACTCAGGAGGCAGAGGCAGGCGGATTTCTGAGTTCGAGGCCAGCCTGGTCTACAAAGTGAGTTCCAGGACAGCCAGGGCTACACAGA
>NC_034611.1:20655504-20669184 GCF_900095145.1 Mus pahari | reverse complement strand
ACAGAGAAACCCTGTCTCAAAAAAAAAGAAAGAAAGAAAGAAAGAAAGAAAGAAAGAAAGAAAGAAAGAAAGAAAGAAAGAAAGAAAGAAAGAAAGAAAGAAAGAAAGAAAAGGTTAAAACTATAAATAAAAGATTAAAACTATAAATAAAAATTGTTTTAATTATCTTCATAATTTTACTGCAAATAGTATGTAGCATATAAATATAGGCATTATACTCTCATACAACTTAAAAATATGCTTATACCTAGATTATTCATTCCATTTTGGTGAAACATTCTAAGTAATAAAACATAACATTAGAAAGAATATCTCAAAAAAGATGAACAGAAGTAAAAATTTCTACAAACTAAAAATATAAATAAATTTAGAGGATCAAAAAGATTATAAAACATAAACTACTATCTAGTTTTTGAGACATAAAAATTTTTGAAAGGGGGTTAGAGAGATGGCTCAGTGGTTAAGAGCATCGACTGCTTTTCCAGAGGTCCTGAGTTCAATTCCCAGCAACCACATGATGGCTCACAACTATCTAAAATGGGATTCAATGCCCTCTTCTGGTGTGTCTGAAGACAGCTACAGTGTACTCACATAAATAAAATAAATAAATAAACATTTTAAAAATTATTCTAAGTTGTAAAGTTAGAAAATATTAAAATAGATATTTTTTAAAAATATATAATATGCAGGAAAATTTCCTAGTAGAGTGTCTAATCAAATTAATAGTAATATTTGTATAAAAATATAATCAAATAGATTTAAAAACTTTCGGGATAATTAGGATTTGAGATTATCTCAGGTAAATATATACATAGCTGAGATAAATACATAAATTTATTAAATGAAAGAGCTAGCAAAAAATATCAATGTAGATACTAACATAAGTGGCATATATTTTTATATTCTTCCTTTTTAAAACCTAATAAACAGTGCTATTTCAACAACAGATCTAGAAATATACAAATCAGCTAACTCATTTCTACCAGAGAAATGTTGGTGTGTCAAAAACCTGTGTGTGTGTGTCTGTCTGTGTGTCTGTATCTCTGTGTATGTGTGTGTGTGTATGTGTGTGTGTGAGACAGAGAAACAGAGAGGCAGAGAGAGATATGTTGATCAAAATTAAGCAGGTACCTACTTATGTGCCCTTCTGTACTCACTGTATATTTTAAATATGTCATCAGCTAAAAATCACAGTATCTATGTATCATTTCCAAATTATAAAAATCTAAATTTAATACCCAAAAGGTATAGTTTTATACCAGTGAAAACAAAAGCCATGTTTCTTCAGGCTATTTTTGAAAAGGGCAAAATTCAAACCAAGCAGTCCAGTGGCAACACTTTGACTGTGGAGATCACCCATCAATAGATTACCCAATAGAATCTCACTGCCATCACAGTGAAAATGTCTTGCAGTGGTCGGAAGAACTAACCCCTGCACAGCCATGTCCTGAATTCCTAGATGCAGTGCTTTTTTTTTTTTTTTAATCTATGCTATCACATAAAAATAAGCAGTATAGGGTAAAACACTAAAAAATATTTTTTAATGTTACCAAAACAACAGACAGTTTGAGCTAAAATGTTTTCTCCCCTAACTTCACAAAGTCCCACAGGTAATCAGCAGTTTTGCTTCTGTGACACCTCTCTCCTGAGCAACAAAGCACAATGAATCTTGGTTTGAAAGGCCGTCACTAACAAAGCATTGGCAGTGTGTAAAGTACCCTAAGTGAGTCAGTAGAAAAGAAAGGAGCTGCCACTTTTATCTTATGTCAAGAACTACATTTAAGTTGATCACAGGTAACAGCTTTTAAGATTTTCAGGCAAACAATCATACCTAACCCAAAACTGTCCTCAATCCCTATTTCAGGTTGCCCTTATTAAAGCTGAGTCTTAACTTACAGAGAGCAGTATGAGAAAGTTTACCCTTCCCTATCACCCAATATCACAGTGAAACTAGACCAGTAATCAATCACACTTTATTCTGTTACGTAACCCGAACCTCTTAATTAGGTATTAAGCTCCTTTCGTTAATGTTTCTATCTTATCAACTTCAAATACACTAGAGAAACAAAACAGTCTTCACATACAATCAATCATGTTATCAAAGAGTTTGATTTTAAGTTTTGTTACTTTAGTACATATTCAGGAAATATACACAGTAATAATTCAAAAAAAAAAAAAAAACAAAGTTCCCATTTGCTCCCAAAACTATTAACTTCATATAAATTTTATGTAAAAAAAATTTTTTTAAACATTTCAATGACATGTAATCGTTAAAAAGAATAATTTCTCACAGAAGCAAATAATCTAATTTTAAGGCTTACAAGTTTATGAGATATAATCAAAGTATATAATAAGTGTAAAAATGTCATAATAAAACCCATTATTTTATACAATATATGCTATTTTATACACTATATGTCTTTAAAGTTTCCTTAGTGATGTCACAAGCTTTACCCCATTAATTCTGCCTTTACTTGTAGAAACGGCAGGATGAGAGGCAAAGTAGCTGAATCTAACCTCACAGGAAACTCCTCAGAGCTTTACTCTTTTTTTTTTTTTTTTTTTAAGGAAGAAAAACAAAGACACTGTTCACGGCTCCCCTTGTGGGGACGCTTGCTATGCACATGTCTAGCACAGCTAAGCCAGAGCCCAAGAGATAGGAGGCGCCATAATTCCCACAACAAAATAAAATAAAGCTTACCTTTGTATGTGGTTCCTGTCTCTTACCAGGCAAAAGCTGGAAATCTGGGGAATCATCTCCATAACTTTCTTGGTTGGCTCGGAGATATTGCTTTTAAACTCTGACTGGGCCTCCTTTTGCTGCAATAGCTCCTGTTTGGCATATTCTTTGAGCCTTTTGTAAAGGCTGCGTAGGCCCTGAGCTGTACGAGGAGGGCGGTCTACTCCAATCGCATTATAGTTAACTGCTATGACCTCCCAACATCTATTCTTTTCCACTATTACTGAATTTTTATTAGTGTGCTCTTCGAGAATTTTTACATATGGCTTCACAAGGTTTAGCAAATCAAGCTTTTCAGATAAGGTAAAATTGGAAGATCTAGCCTTTCCTACCATTGTTCTTTTGGAATTAAGTAGGCCGTTCCTGAAACCACCATGCAGCCTTCAGCTCTGCTCAGCTCTTTTCACAAACAGAAAGATCAGGCTTAACTAGGCTAGCCTCATTTAGGCCCACGCCTACAGGGGAGGGCTTATTAAAATTCCTCCAGCTTAAGCTGACTTACGCAGGTTCGGGAAAGCCGCTTAAGCCAAGCCTGACCTACATAAAGCTAGCTTCTCACAGAAGACAGGAAAGCACAAGCAAGACACACTGTGTATACAGGGAGCAGCTCCAGATAGGATTTAATGCACAAAGGTCTAGAGATAAGCAGGAACCACAGCTTAAAATGAGCTAATTTAGTGAGAATATCACATTTCCACACATGTATGCTGGCAGAGGGGCTGAAAGAGCACTGCAGAGTCACTTTAATACAAACAAAAGAGGTACTGTTCTGTGTTATTTGTTTACAAATCTAGTAGACCGAAAAATACAAGACACCAGGGGTGAACGGAGTGGTTCCTGACAAAGCTCTAATCACTGTTTCTGAGCTGGGTGTTCTCCCTTACAAAATCTGCATACTGCTGGTCCTGCTGTCAATCAGGAATTGCATATCCTCTAGCTAGTTAGGTTACACCAGCTCAGACTGCAGTAAAGCTAAGCTTCCTCTTCATTTCCAGCGTACAGTATCCTCTGCATAATTTTGTTATTCAAGGACAAATTTTTACTGAATACTAGGTATAAAAAACAAATAAACATGTGTTATTACTCTACCTGTATCGTATATAAATATACTATCCTGCTTTATCATGCGTAAAAATTAATGGTGAGAAATGGCATGATCATGTACGAACAAAATCATGTTTCTATTAAAGCAATATGTTTTGTTTATCTTAATCACACAACATGGACTATGAAAAGGAATACTTAATCTAGCTATGAATTTTCATGTTTAATGCTAGTCTGAAGCATGTAATCATCATGAAAACAAAACAAACTCATTTTCTCATGGCGTGTTTGTCCAGATGGGGGATTACTTGGAACATACGAAAGACGTGAGGGGCAGCAAGTGCTTAACATGTTCAAGGCCCCGGCTTTAATCTCCAGCGCCTCAAAACTAAAGAAATAGTAAATAAAACGCAACCTGAACACATTTGATTCAGTCAAAGACCGGCAAGATAGTTCATCTGGTGAAAGCATGCTGCCAAGGCCGACGACCTGACTTTGATCCCTGGGGCTCACATGGTGGAAGGCAAAACCAACCCCCAAAGCCGCAGCCACATGCAAATGAGCAAATACTGTTTAGGAAGAGCAACTCTATACAACAAATAATCAAACCTATACCAATGGTCCTGAGCTCAGCACAACACCCCAAAAATACAAAGGTACATCTAGATACAGCTGCTTGGTAGAAAGCAGGAGTGCACAGAAATGCTACAAAGATGTCTCCTGGTGCAGGAGGTCTTTTATGATTGCTGGCCACATGCTGGACCCCTGATCTACAACTCAGCCCCTAAAGTTATTTACTTTGTTTTCATTTCTTTAACCAAGAAGCAAACTAAACTTACTGAATGCTCACTTTGTTGGAGCTGTTTGCTGTTGATTTGAGACAGTCTCCCTATATAGCTCAAATTCTCAATGTAGCCCAGGCTAGCCTCCAACTCATGATTATCCTGAGTGCTAGACAATAAACATGTACAAACAAGATCAATGAGCCTAGCAAAATGCTGCAAGCTTTAAATGCATTATCTGTTCAAAAAGTAAAACAAACATGTGGAAAGCCTTTTGGGGTACCGCTTGGCAGGAGTTTGACATTGGCCAAGGACAAGGAAATGGGCTTCAGACAGGAATCTGACACTAGGGCATAATAAGGAAGTAAGTTTCGACAAGAATCTAACTTTAGGCTGTAATAGGGAAGTAGGTAAGGCGGGAATCTTAGTCTTAGGGTGGAACTAGGCTTCAGGCAAGATTTTGGGCTTGGACAAGGAAGTGGGCTCAAGTCCCATTATGACAAGCCCTTTTTAACAACTGTCAGGGGAGTAATCATGGGACTTCGCTTGCTGCTTTGTTAGTTCCTTACAGTACAGCTTGCCCAAAATACTTGCATGTAATTAAAATGGTATAAAAAGTAGGTTGGAAAATAAAAAGTTGCCTTCAGTCTCAGAATTGACTGGGGTCGCACTACAATGTTGTCTAACTGTCTTTTTTCTTTTTAATCCTCACTCCTGCACTGGAGACCTGTTGACTGACTGAGCGGGTTTGGGCTTGGACACAAACAAACAAACAAACAAACAAAGGAATAAAAGCTTGGTGTAGTGGCTTACATGCCCAGGGATGGGAGAGCACAAGTTCAAGGCTAGACTGGGCTATATATAACAAGACCTTTCGTCAAGAGACAACATAGGCTGCTGAAATGGCTCAGACAATAACATACCTATCATTCAAGCATGAGAACCAGAGTTCAGTTCCCCAACCCCCATATATGCATGCTTTTAATCCTAGCAGAGGCAGGCAGAGCTCTTTGAGGCCAGTTGCAGGACAGCCAGGGCTACATAAAGAAACTTTGTCTTTAAAAGCAAAACAAAACAAAAACTGGATTGGCATGGCCACCTACCTCTAATCCCTAAATTCAGGAAGTAAAGACAGGGCATCCCCAGGGTAACTGGCTAGCTTAGATTAGCCCAGTCTGAGAATTCCAGGTTTAGTCGGAGACCTTGTCTCAGTAAATAAAGCAGAGATCAATAATGGAAGAAGACAGAACACCAATTCTAGCCTCTGTACACATGCAGCCACCCATACAGGTTCCCTCAGACATATAAATATGAATGTACAGCATGCAATGTACACATGCAAAAAGAAAAGTAGATTTCTAAATATTAACATAGTACACTTAAAAAGAATGCGTTAGACAAAAATACATAGTCTGTAATTCCTATTGTGCTGATACTTGGGAGCCAACACAGATACTCCTAAATATAGTACTCTACCTCTAAGTTCTATGAAATAAAAGGCAATCTCAGAACAGAATTCCTTTTCTCAACCCTAAGGACAAGGAGGCATTTGTCTGACATATCTGCACCATACTTTCTATATCTCCCCTGTTTTCTCACTTTTAGGAACATAATTTTGTGCAGCTTGGAATAATGTAGTGTTTGCAAGACAGGAGCCAATGATAGGCAGCTCAGATGTGAGCCAACCCCAAAGCAATTGTTGATATGCTAATTAGCTAGCTACAGAGTGGCACTGATAGGCTAATTATCCAGCCCTTATCTGTGAACCCTGACTACATGAAACTAATGCCCAATTTGGCAGTGACCCTAGGAAGCACTACTGTGCTCCTGAGACATGGCATATCAACCCTCTATGTGGCTCTCCATCTGCAAGGGGACTTTGAGACTGGCCCCTGTGTAACTGACTTCAGGAAGCTGAGGCAGGAGGATTACAACAAATCCAAGGTCAGTCTGTGCTACAAGTAAGATGGTGACAGAAAAACAAAGGGTTGAGAGCAGGCTAGTGCCTGTTCTAAGTTACTGTGTATTGTGTAAAGATCGTTTTTCAGGCTAATTCAACTGCAAGACTTCAGTTCACAAGCGGCTTCTGACTCAATCTTGAAAGTGGAAAAACCTGCATTCCTGATAGCTCTGGGGTCAAGCTCCCCAAAAACAAATAAAAAGATCAAATGAATGACAAGAGAAGACAGTATAAAACAGAGTTGTGTCAGGTTTGGGGGTATATACTACAGCCCTAGCAGAGACACAGATGGATCAAAACTTCAAGGCCAGCTCAGGCTAAACAGTGAGATCCTGTCTCAAATTTTTAAAAAGAAATATTGAAGCTGGAAGAAATGGTGCACACCTGTAATTCAAGCACCTTGGGAGGCCGAGACAGGGAGATTACAAGTCGGAGACCTCATGAAAAAGCAAATAAACTAAAAAGCAAGATTAATCTATTTCTGTAGGAGGTATGCAAGTCTTTGTGCTCACAGATAAGTAAGCACTGGGGGATTAAACACACAGAGTCGTCTTTGGCCCCGAGAAGGCTGGGACCAAAGGTGGGTAATAGCCTGGTGACCTTTGTGTTGAAAGGACACCAGACTGCCCCAGTCCCTTATCTGGAGTTTGTTTGTATCAATCAATCTATAAGGCTATCTTCCCCCAGACCCCATGTCCAGGCTGTTTTCTCAATTAATACAGAGCCTATTTTATAGATGTCGTTTGTACCTTACATGGAAAGAGTTTCGATATAATTGTGTCTTGAGCTTTGTTGTGCACAAGGGATTAAGCTAATTATACCAGGAATACTTTTTCCAAGTTGTGCTGTGCCTGTATATACCTAAAATAAACTCTCGGAATTTGCATGAACACTGGCTACTAAGACGTGTTGAACTGAACTGCCTTTTTATCTTCTGCAGATCGACACTCTGATTCTTTGGTGGTCAGAGAGATCTTTGAATACTATAATTTCACTTTTCCCACATTGGTGCTCACAAAAGCAGATTCAAAGCAAGTGAACAAGTCTAAACCGATTGCTAGGGAAGGAAAAGGTTTTTCTGAAAGACCACTTGGATAACAAGTCTTATAAAGTTTTATTAGCAAGGATTCAGAAAGTATGAGTAACACGGCAAAACGATGAGAAAAAGTGCACTCCACTTAGAAAAATGCCAACCAATGTCACAAATGTCCCTCAAATTTTAAATGCCTCCAATTCATCCAGCTGACGGTAAAAGAATTTCTGCTCTAACATTAAGACACATGACACCTGACACTGTAAATCGAGATGGATCACAGTTCACTAGTCACACACACTTAGGGGCCTTCTCACAAAGGCAACACAGGAATTCAGTAAGCAACCAGTGACGGGTGTGCAGGTCAGCCTCATAGGATTAAGAGGACTAGAGTGGCTTCTCTAACACTGAGGCTGGTGAGGAACTGAATAAACAGAATCCATGCATGAAGCCTTCAGATAGGTGTTTCAGCTGGGAAACCTCCCACCAGAGAGGTGTGGGGACAGGGGGGAGGCTGTACAAGGAAGGCCCTTCTGGTTTTACAGCTATTGAGGCTTCAAAATAAATAACCCAGACTGGGGGCGTGACTCAGTAGTACAACAAGTGTCTGAAATTCTGGCAGCCCTGGGGTTTAAACCCAGCTCAACTAAAAAAAAAAAAAAAAAAAAAAAATTAAATTTTAAAAAGGACTAAAGAGCTAAACAGACATTTTCCAAAAATAAAAATAAAAATATGGAAGAGGTCATGAACATATGCTCAACATCATTAATCATTAGCGAAATACAAATAAAAGCCACTGATGTTAGACATGGTGGTACAGCTTGTAATTCTAGTACTTGAGAGGCAGAGGCAAGACCAGTTACACAGTGAGCTTGAGGCCAGTCGGAGCTACGAGGCACTGTCTCAAGAGACAAGTTAATCATGTACGGTCAATTAGTGTAAAGAACTAATCTACAATATGAGAACTAGTTAATAAAGCTACTGTATGAGAGATTTGTTGAATAAATAGATTTCAGTTGCTTTGTCATAAGAATTAACTGAGATGATAAATATGTTAATTTGCTTCACTACAGTAACCATTTTACTATAAGTATCCTATGACATCACACATGATACATGCAATTCACTTTTTAAAAACGGTTTATTTTACTTCATTTTGTTTATTGTCTATACATACATGCACACATGGAGGTCAGATGACAACTTTCAGGAGTCGAGTCTCTCCTCCCACCACAGGGGGTCAGGGAGCAAACAGCCTATCCAGTCCACTCAGTCATCTTACTGGCCCTAAAGTTTACTTTTTAAATATTTTTTAAACTGTGCCTTGAGCAGAAAGCCCACCTCAGTGGAGTTTTCTAAGCACTGGGATGCAGAGAGAGGGTATCCACACACGTGAATTAGGAACGACTGATTAATATGAATGTCACCTAACTACTGCCTTTCTCCATGCAAGCCTCATCCATCTAAAAGGTGGTAATGCTCTATACATAAGAGAAAAGGTGGTACTCCAGGCTCTTGAAGAGTTCTGGGTACTCCTAACTAGTAGCTTCAACCATACACGAACTTCAAAATGAGCTGGAAGGGAAAACAGGAGAGGCCAATATCTGAATGATCACAGCCCTTTTCTCAACAAGACTGATCCCAGAGCAAGGTTTAATAAATATATTTGCTTGCATCCACAGCAAAACATTCCAACAGTCCCTACACATAGATTGTTTTAAAAGCTTCTTTATCCAGGGAACTAAAAGTTAGGGAGAATTATCTTCAATGGGGTCTTTATAATAGATGTATTCCATTTCCTCTCACTGGAAAATAACTCTATATACACTTCCAAAATCATGAAAACTATCTAGCCGCCAACCTCAACCTTCACAAAGAATAACCTCCTTAGTTCTTAATTTTCTATGAGAAATAAATCATGAAGTTAGACAACAGTTTCCATGAGCTGGACCTGTACTATTTATCTGAGTGGATAGCACAGGGGGTGGAATCATGAGCGCCTGAGCCAGGCTCTCCAGAAGATGTAACAACCCAGCCCTGCAGCAGAGGGTGAAGAATCGGGGAAGAGGGGATCCCAGGGACTCACTGGCTAAAATGCTGACTCCAAGTTCAATGAAAAAAAGAAAAACTTTTCTCAAAAAATGAGGTGGAGAAGATGGGGAGATGGCTCAGCAATTAAGAGCACTGGGTGCTCTTCCAGAGGACCTGGATTCAAGTCCTAGCACCCATATGATGGCTAACAGCTGACTGCAACCCCAGTTCCAGGGGTCTGATGCCCTCTCTAGCCTCTGTGGACACTGCTCATAAGTGGTTCACAGATATATACACTGACAAAACACACACACACACACACCGCGAATCAATGTAAAAAAACAAAAGATAAAAATATGGCAGAAAGGCTGGATGTGGTGGTGATCACAGTACTCAGGAGGCAAAGACAGGCAGAACTCTTCAAAACCAACCTTGTCTACTCAGCAAGGTTCAGGCCAGCCAAGACTACAAAATAAGGCCCTGCCTCAGAAACACAAAAAAATTAGAGAGTTAGAGTTAAGAGAGAAAGAGAGAGAGAGACAGACAGACAGACAGACAGACAGACAGACAGACAGACAGACTTAAAGGCAAGGCAACAAGATTAGGCACATAATCCTGGACTAACAAGGAAAAGGGTTTACCAGTAACACTATCTTGATACATTCAAGTTGTATAACAAAATACCACAAACTAGATAGCTTATGAACAACAAAATTTTATTTCCTGCTAACCTGGAGACTAGAGACTCCAAAATCAAGGCACTGGGCTGGAATATGAAGTATCTAGAAAAGGCTGTATCCATGGCTCAGTGTCCTATGTCTTCAAATGGTGGAAGAGGCAAGGCCACTCTAGAAAGCCTATTTTAAATTGTTTTTAGATTTACTTTATTTTCATTTTATGTGTATGAGTACTGTCTACCCCATGTGCAAGCCCAGTGCCTGCAGAGGTCAGAAGAGAACACCCAATCCCCTGGAATCAGACTTACAGAGAGCTTTGCAACACCATGTTCACAACCTCAGAGCCTTATGTGTAAACCCAGAACCTATTTATTATTAAAGAGCATAACCACATGCAGAAGGCTCTACAGTTTGTCTACAAATCATACCCTGAAGGCTTGAGGGTGACGAGGGCAAACATAATGTCAGCAGCTTATTCTCAACAAGCTCAGAAAAAGCACACATACAGACAACACACACAAGAAGCATATTTCATGAATATTTAGGGGTGGGATCTTGCTATATAGCTCAGGTTGACCCAAAGCTTTCTTCAGTCCCCCTAATGCTGGTATAAGAGTGTATCGCCATGTCTGACTCAAATAACTGGAAAATCTAAATAGTAAAAAATTTAAATTTAAAAATACAACAAAAATCACATTAACTATTAAACTATCAAATATCAAAAAGTCTAAGTATATACTTACATACAGTTGAACATCACCAGGCTGTGGTGGCACATGCCTTTAATCCCAGAGGCAGGTAGGTCTCTGAGTTCAAGGCCAACCTGGTCTACAGAGTGAATGAGTTACAAAGGGCCAAGGAGGGGCTGGAGAGATGGCTCAGTGGATAAGAGTACCACCGACTACTCTTCCAGAGGTCCTGAGTTCAAATCCCAGCAACCACATGGTGGCTCACAACCATCCATAATGGGATCTGATGCCCTCTTCCAGTGTGTCTGAAGACAGCGACAGTGTACTCACATACATGAAGTAAATAAATAAATCTTTAAAAAAAAGGGGGGTGCAAGGATACACAGATACTTGGGGGTGGGGGAGATACAGCTGAACATCACAAAACGGTACATACATCGCCCAAGCGATGCTATTGAGAGCACAGACCTGTACTAACCTCTGCAAAGGTCAGCTGACCATTACCTACCAGAACGATGAGTGCACATTCCTTGTGACCAGCATCCTGCTCCAAGGTACTGTGCACAAACACGTTCTTGTGTGTGGGTGGGAGGATTCATTCTCATGTATGGGGGGGGGCATATGTGTACTCATTTTAGATCCCATATAACTTAAAAATTCATTAATAAAACACTGACATGTTCATGCAGTGGAATCAGCTTTTAGAGAGTGAACTAGCTAGGCATGCTGGCATGCATCTACAATTCCAGCTGGGGCTGAAGCAGAAGGATCTTGGCTTTCAGACCAGCCTAAGCTACACGGTGGAGACAAAGCTATCCTTTGCTGTGGAGCAAGAATGTAAGGACTGAGGAGCCAGGGATGGATGCTCTGGCCCAAAGATTTATTTATTATTATAAATAAGTACACTGCAGCTATCTTCAGATGCACCAGAAAAGGGGATCAGATCTCATTACGAATAGTTGTAAGCCACCATGTGGTTGCTGAGATTTGAACTCAGGACCTTCAGAAGAGCAGTCAGTGCTCTTAACCACTGAGCCATCTCTCCAGCCTGGAGTGAGTGAGTTCTAAACGCACTAACAAAAAGATTTCTGTTGTTTTGTTTTCTTATGCACTTCGGTGTTTTGCCTGCATGTATGTCTGTGTGAAGGCTTCGGATCCCCTTAAACAGGAGGAGTTACAGACACTTGTGAGCTGTATGTGGGTGCTGGGAATTGAACCTGGGTCCTCTGGAAGAACAGCCAGTACTCTTAACCATTGAGCCATCTCTCCAGACAAAAAGATTTCTAAGATAACTTCTGTGAATACAAGTTCCTAGGAAAAAAAGGAACATTTTCAAATTGAACCTTCCACAAGGCAAATTTACTGACTAGAACTTCAATGACTGCAGAATCTAATTACATTTTAGGCTTTTTATTTTTTGTTTTGTTTGTTTGTTTTTGAGATAGGGTCTCTCTACATAGACCTGGCTGTCCTGGAACTCATTATGTAGGCCAGGATGGCCTCTAACTCACAGAGATCCACCTGCCTCTGCTCCTGAATGCTGAGATTAAAGGAGTGCACCACTGTGCCCAGCTCCTTAGGTTATCTTTAACCCCATCTGTGTAGGACCTAACATCTGGAGATAAAACTTCTCGCTATGTATTAACTTCATAAAAGCCTAGTTTTCACTAAGCAGAAGGGTAAGCGTCATCAGACAGCATCTGCGGCCTACAGCTGAGGCCTCTCCACCTGCTGTGACTACCTACTTAATGGCTCCAATGTATTTCTAAAGTGCCTTGATTTCTGACTTCCTTTGTTCTGTTACTATAAAAACTTCATGAAACTGGTTCCTTTTTGGAACATGGAACTTGGGGTAACCTAAATCTTTGTTCCCAGGTATGGTCACTCATATTTGGCTCCAGAATAAACTATCTGTTATTCCCTTTGAGGTGAAAGTTATTCATGCATCAACACTATTATAGTAAAAATGATATATTAAAAAAAAATGCAGAGTGGTCAAAATGGCACAGCAGGCAAAGGTGCTTGCTACCAAGCCCCATGAATATCTTGAGTTTTATCCCCTAACCTGCACACACAAATATAAACAAATAAATAAATATGTAAGTAGAACATTTTAAAATGCAGTGCAACTAGTTAACTGCTATCTCCAGAAAACACAGACCTACAATCTTTAGTATCTGTGCTGACTAGTCTTGTCAGTGTGACGCGAGCTAGAGCGATGGGTCTCAACCTTCCTAACACTGCAACCCTTTAGTACAGTTCCTCATGCCGTCTGACCTCCAACACAAAATTATTTTCAATGCTACTCCATAATTGTAATGTTGCTACTGTTATGAATCATAACATAAATATCTGTTTTCCAATGGTCTTTGGGACCTGCAACCCACAGGTTGAGAACTGCTGAGCTACAGTCATCTTAGAAACAACTGAGAAACTGCCCATAAGGTCCAGCCACAGGCAAGCCTAAGAAGCATCTCCTTGGTTAATGGCTATGTGGAAGGACCCGGCCCACTGTGGGTGGGGTTACACTTGGCAAGATAAGAGTGCAGGCTGAGCAAGCCATAGAGGGCAAGCCAGTAAGCAGCACCCCTCCAGGGTCTCTGCATCAGCTCCTGCCTCCAGGTTCCTGCCTTGAGGCCCTGCCCTGGCCTCCCTCAGTAACAGCAGCTGACCTGAGAGCTGTAAGATGAAGTAAATGCTTTGCTCCTTGAGGCCCTGCCCTGG
>NC_034611.1:20652152-20655264 GCF_900095145.1 Mus pahari | reverse complement strand
GATGAAGTAAATGCTTTGCTCCTTGAGGCCCTGCCCTGGCCTCCCTCAGTAACAGCAGCTGACCTGAGAGCTGTAAGATGAAGTAAATGCTTTGCCCCTCTAGTTGCTTTTGGTTATTGTGCTGTATCACAGCACTAGAAAAGCAACTAAGATAATCGCAAGAGGTCACCTTTAGGAAAGAACTAGACAAATAAACCTAAGGGAAAGATTTTAACTATACCACGTTCGTGTACTATTTTAAAAATCCACAAGTGTTTACTGTATTTTTCTCTTTAAGATATTTTCATTATTATCATTTCCATGTGAGCACATGTGCCACAGTGCATGCATAGAGGTCAAAGGATACCTCTGTGGGGTTGGCTGTCTCCTTCCACCTTTATGTGGATTTGAGAAGTGATCTCAGGAGACAGGCTTGCATGGCAAGCATCTCTACTTCCTAAGCCATCTCACCAGCCCTATTTTCCCTCTAAATGTCATATTCAGAATAGGCAAATCCTATCTGAGACAGAAAGCAGATAAAATATTGTGAAACTACACAGAAATGACTTTGTACTGCTATTTGTTAATGCCAGTCATTTAATTTTGCACTTTAAAATTTTTAAATGGTTATTGTTGTTATGTCTATAATAAAAAATTATTAATAAAATATCAAAAGCAATGAAAACCACATTAATTTGATGATGATCTCTTGCTGTACCTAAAGTGCTAACCACAATAGCATACGACACTAACAGACCAGGCCCAGGCTCCTCCATGCTCAGAAGCCTTCTCTCCAACAGGAACTGTGACAGCCCAGCCCTGCCTACTCCTTTGAATGGAAATGTTCGTTTGCTAAGACTGTGCCACTGAAAGTCTGTCTATAGAAGAGAGCCATCCAAAAGATTTAGCAAATATGTATACATTTGTTAATATTATTCAAAAATAAAATAAAAACTCTAACATCCCTGAAAGGTCACAAACCTTGAGAGACGTCTAACAAGTTCTCGGGACCCAGTGCTCATTTGAAAACCACAGAGAGACTTTATCACAAATTGTTCTCTGTCTAATCCTTCACTCTTAGGAAGGAAAGGGCTGGACAACAGACAGAAGTATGAGTGGTACTTGTTATGATGAAATACCTCACAGACAACAGGAGGAGGGGCTGCACGGTCCTGGGTCAGAAGGTAGGTGTCATCGTGAGGGGAAGGTGTGACAGGGTCAGAGGGTAGGCATCATCGTGAGGAGGAAGGTGTGAGGGCAATATGCTGCTTGCTCGTGTCACACAGGAAGGAAAGGAGATGACTGGCATCAGCTGGCTCTCTCCTTTCCACTTGTGTGGAGTGCACACCCACAGGACTGTGCTGCTCACACTCAGGCTGGAGACTCACTCTTTACTGGAAGCTTGAAACTCACTCACAGACACACTCAGACATGTGTCTCCTAGGTAATTCTAAATCCAGTCAAGTTGACCATGAAGATTAGCCACAGCAAGTGGAGGACAGTAGTTCATAGTACTTTATTATATATGAAGGCTGGGGGAAAAGTAGAGACAGGAGCTAAAGCGCTAATTACCCTGACTTGATAAGTACACACAGCATACATGCACTGGAAGATTACACTGTACATTATAAATATGTATAATTATGCACCGACAAAAAAAAAAAAAAAATGCCAGGGTTGGGTTAATGGCTCAGTTGAAAGCTTGCTTGTCTTATAGGCACCAAGCGGAGTTCAATGTCTAAAATCCATGTAGAAAAAGCCAGGCATGGTGGGATGTGTTTGCAATCATAGTGCTAGAGATGTGCAGACACACAATCCTGGGGCTTGCTGGACAACAAACCTAGCATTTCTGACAATCATCAGATCACTGAGGCTCTATCTTTTAAAAAAAAAAAAAAAAGGAAAGCAAAGGAAGTGAGAGAGCAAGAGAGGAAAGTAAATTAAATAAGCTACCTTTTTAATGTTTAATGAGATGAAAGGGCTGGAGAGATGGCTCAGTGGTTAAGAGCACTGACTGTTCTTCTGATAGTCCTGCATTCGAATCCCAGCAACCACATGGTGGCTCACAACCTCCCATAATGAGATTTGACGCCCTCTTCTAGTGTTTCTGAAGACAGCTACAGTGTACTTATTTATAATAATAAATAAATCTTTGGGCCAGAGCAAGCGGAGCCAGAGCGAGCAGAGGTCCTGAATTCAATTACCAGCAACCACATGATGGCTCACAACCATCTATACAGCTACAGTGTACTCATATACATAAAAATAAATAAATAAATCTTTAAAAAAATGATAAAAATGCTAACTACACTAATTTTTATCATTACATATTAAACATGTATCAAAATTTCTTAATAACCCATAAATTCATATAATAAAATGTTTAAATCCTCATTACCTCAATTGCTTTTTTTATTGTTTTATTGCATTATGATTAGAAAAGATGCATAATTTCAATTTATCTGAATTGTTAACATTTAAAAACATATTTTGAGTAAACAGACTTACATCACATTCTTCTTTCCCTTTTGTACCCCAACTCCTCCTGGAGACCCCCTTCAAAACCTGCAATACCTTTCATTGTTTTATCATATTCTTTAAGATCTATAAAATACCTTTCGTTTTTTATCATATTCTTTAAAATCTATAAAATATCTTTCACTTTTTATCATATTCTTTAAAGTTATGAATATTGTAACAATAAAAATGAGTGTTATAAAAATGAATATTATAAAAGTTGTTTGATATAAAACAACCATCAATTGAACAGTCTTATGTAGATGTTTATCTGCAGCAAAACTGAAAATACATACGTTTTTCTCAAAATAAATTTCAAATATCTCCAAATATATTAACTGTATATTTTAAAATAACATATCACTAATAGTTTTTTTAATGAACATAAATAGATAGTCGGGGGCTGGTGAGATGGCTCAGTGGGTAAGAGTACCCGACTGTTCTTCCTAAGGTCCAGAGTTCAAATCCCAGCAACCACATGGTGGCTCATAACCATCCGTAACAAGATCTGATGCCCTCTTCTGGAGTGTCTGAAGACAGCTATAGTGTACTTACATATAATAAATAAATAAATCTTTAAAATAAATAAATAAATAGATAGTCTTTTTGTTTGTTT
>NC_034611.1:20599345-20651731 GCF_900095145.1 Mus pahari | reverse complement strand
TTTTTTGGAGTTCTGTAGGCTTCTTTTATGCTCATGGGCATCTCTTTCTTCAGGTTAAAGAAGTTTTCTTTTATAATTTTGTTGAAGATATTTACTGGCCCTTTAAGTTGGGAATCTTTACTCTCTTCTATACCTATTTTCCTTAGGTTTGGTCTTCTCATTGTGTCCTGGATTTCCTGGATATTTTGGGTTAGGAGCTTTTTGCTTTTTGCAATTTCTTTCACTGTTGTGTCAATGTTTTCTACGGTATCTTCTGCACCTGAGATTCTCTCTTGTATTCTGTTGGTGATGCTTGCATCTATGACTCCTGATCTCTTTCCTAGGTTTTCTAACTCCAAGGTTGTCTCCCTTTGTGATTTCTTTATTGTTTCTAGTTCCTTTTTAGATCCTGGGTGGTTTTGTTCCCTTTCTTCACCTGTTTGGAAAAGTGATTTTAGATCTGAATCTTGCTTTTCCGGTATGGTGGTGTATCCAGGACTTGCTATCGTGGGAGAATTGGGTTCTGATGATGCCAAGTGACCTTAGTTTCTGTTGCTTATGTTCTTACGCTTGCATCCCACCATCTGGTTATCTCTAGTACTACCTGCCCTGGCTATGTCTGACTGGAGCCTGTCCTTCCTGTGATCCTGGTTGTGTCAGAACTCCTCCAAGTCAAGCTGTCTCTGTGATCCTGTGATTCTGGAATCCTGGGATCCTGAGATCCTGGGTGTGTCCGAGCTCCTGGGAGTCAAGCTGCCTTTGGGACCTTGAGATCCTGTTGTGACCAAGCTCCTGGGATCCTCTGATCCTGGGAGTATTAGAGCACCTGAGAGTAGAGCTGCCTCTGGGTGTTTTGGGGGCTGGCTGCAGAGTTTGCGCCCAAGGTTGGCCCAGACAGACTGGAAGAACCCATGCCACTGGTCTGGCAGAGTCCCTGTGTGCCTGGGTTCTGCCGGTCCCAATTACTCCCGGTGTAGGGGACAGATATGTGTCCTCCTCACCTCTGATTCGCTGATCTCAATTCTTCTATATTAATTTTTCTCTTATTTTATTCATTTGTTTGTTTGTTTGTTTTGGTGTATGTGTGAAGCTTGGAACTATTTATTTATTTGTTTTGGTGTATGTGTGAAGCTTGGAACTATTTATTTATTTGTTTTGGTTTATGTGTGAAGCTTGGAACTGAACTCAGGACCCTGCATATAATAGGCCAATGTTCTGCTGGTGAGCTATGTTCTCAATTCTTATAACTATCTCTTTACAAAAGCAAAACAAAAAAACTGTTCTAGTCCTCTGCCAGGCCTCACACCAAATGCCCTTACTTCTGTTCACATCTATCTTTCCTCCATTTACCTAGTCACATTAACATATCCCTCCAACACGCCTCTTGCTAAAGCTGACACTCTCTCAATAGCACCAAAGCACACAGACCATCACAACCCGGTGGCCTTGTCTTGCCTACTTGGTTCTCTAAGTACTTAGAAGCCAAAGACTTGGTCATGAACGTCAACTACAAAACAACATGTTTCCAAAACCCCTTCATGAGAGCTAGCATCCACTTTTGTATTAGTCAGGGTTCTCTAGAGGAACAGAACTAAAGAATGAACGTGTGTGTGTGTGTGTGTGTGTGTGTGTGTGTGTGTAATATTTATTAGAATGACTTACAGGCCACAGTCCAACCAATCCAACAATGTCTGCCTATGAACATAAAGCCCTAGATCCCAGAATCTAATTTCTTTCCTGTTTGTTTCTTCTCTGACTATTAACAAACTGCAACCAACTTCTCTGAACAACCAACAACCACTGACAATGACTCTTGGGGATTTAGCATTTACATATCCTCTGAAATTTTTCCAGAATTCCAAACATCTCACAACCACAGAAACTATCTGCAGCTAGCAAAACCACGCACCTGCTAGAGCACGAGGCAAATCATAGTCAGCTGCTGTGGACAGTGTGAAGCAACCCCACACCCCCACACCTCAGATTAAAATGAAAACATTTATTATTTCTCTGATTCTAAAGAAAACAAAATTGCTGAATTCTCACTACACAGGTAGGCCCTCCATTTTGGGGGGTTTTGTTCCAGATCTAGTCAAGCTGACAACCAAGAATGGCCTTCACAATCATAAACTAAAATGAGTTCATCTAAACATGATCGCATCTGCAAAGAAAGTCACATTCACGAACATCAGTACTCAGAATCTGCCTTTGTAGGAAACGTACTCAACTCACATTTCCCCTCTTCCAGGATTTGGTTTCCACAGGCCCAGGCCAAAATGACTCAGTTAAGACTGTTAATAAAGAAAAGGGGCGGTACTGGAAAGTTTTCTTTCAACTTGACACAAGCTAAAGTCATCTGAGAGGAGGGACCCTCAGTTGAGAAAACGCCTCCATAAGATGGGGCTGTAGACAAGCCTGTAGGACATTTTCTTAGTTAGCGATCAATGAGGGCCCAGTTCATTGTGGATAGGGCTACCCCAGAGCTGGTAGTCCTAATGTCCTACTTCTGAGCAAGCCATGGAGAACACGCTGGTAATCAACACTTCTCCATGGCCTCTGCATCAGCTCCTGCTTCTAGGTTTCAGCCCTGCCCTGACTTCCCTCAATCATGAACGGTGATGTGGAAGTGTGAGCCAAATAAACCCTTTCCTCCTCAACTCGCTTTGGCCATGGTGTCTCATCACAGCAATGATAACATTAACTAGGATTCCCTCAATCATGAATGGTGATGTGGAAGTGTAAGCCAAATAAACCCTTTCCTCCCCAACTTGCTTTGGTCATGGTGTCTCATCACAGCAATGATAACATTAACTAGGACACAGGCTATCCAAAACTGGGCTCTTCTATTACACTCTCCATAAAGAAAACATCCTGTGAACCTCTGGGAGTCATTAGACTTACATCTTCATCCTCAAAGAACATCATCTCCAAACACAGAGTGCTATAAAGAGACAAGTACCCAGTGAAGCAGAATGCAGTCAAGAGTAATTAACATATGAGTTCCAGGAACTCAGTGGTAGAGAATTTACCTAACGTTCATAAGACCATAGGTTCAACTCCTAACACACAGGGGATAGGAGGAAAGAAAACTATAAATGAGGCATAATATATTCAACTTCTGAATTTAGAATGCTGAATGAACCATTTCAACTTCTTTACATATGGGAAATTTTTCAAAACAAGAAGGTAATGTGGGGATATGGGGACATATTTTAACTGAAATATACAGACTTACATCTCCCCCAGAATGAATGAGACCTAAAATTAAAAGGGTGTCAAAAGGTGCAATCTGTGCGTGCCACATGTCTCTCATTCCCATGCCTTTCTACCTGATATGCCATGCAAGGCAAACACTCTAACCACTCAGATACATAAATGGTTAAATTCAATTTCTAAAGATAAAATTTGACAACAGATAACCTGAAGCAAAATATCCAGTGGTATTATATCAACAATTATCAAATAACACTCATTCTTAAATAATCATTTCTAGAGCACTGTGATGTAACTTAAGTACAAACATAATACAATCAGTGTCTTACCTGGAGGAAGTGGGTCTACTCTAGTCCTGTCACCCGCTTCCCTAGGGAGTCCCTCAGTGGGGCAAGGATTTGAACTGCATACATCTGGATCATTTTGTGACTGTTCAGCACCCTAAAAAGAAAAAAAAAGGCATATATACATATATACATACATACATACATATATGATACATGAATTAAATTTAAGTTCCCACATTTTTATATAATAGGTTATAAATTTAAATCGAGCCAGTTTCAACATATCTGTATTAATAGGTACTTTCCCAGGACCCAGGTTCTAGAACTGGAAAGCAGTCTAGAACACATAACAAGGCCAAGGACAACCTGAGCTACACAGCAGTCAAAAATTCAAGAGTTCATTGGTAGAACACTTGCCTACCAAGAACAAGGTCTTGAATTTAAACCTCAGTACCACTAAACAAAAGTTGATATAAACCAAACACTCCTTAACTAATGAATGAGATGTATAAGACATAGTAAATGAATTCAAGGGAATATTTTTTTTTAAAGATTTATTTATTTATTATATGTAAGTACACTGTAGCTGTCTTCAGACACTCCAGAAGAGGGAGTCAGATCTTGTTATATATATTATATATATATATATATATATTCTCTCTCCCTCTCCCTCTCCCTCTCCCTCTCCCTCTCTGACACTATTAGGTCTGTGGAATATTTTTTTTTAAAGATTTATTTATTTATTATATGTAAGTACACTGTAGCTGTCTTCAGACACTCCAGAAGAGGGAGTCAGATCTTGTTACAGATGGTTATGAGCCACCATGTGGTTGCTGGGATTTGAACTCCGGCCTTCAGAAAAGCAGTCGGGTACTCTTACCCACTGAGCCATCTCACCAGCCCAGGAATATTTTTTTATAATTATGTATCTATAAGGTTTTTGGGTTTTTTTTTTTTTTAAGATTTATTTATTTATTTTATTTATGTCATTTATTTTATGTATGAACATTGTCACTGTCTTCAGACACATGAGAAGAGCACATCGGATCCCATGACAGATGGTTGTGAGCTACTATGTGGTTGCTGGGAATTGAACTCAAGATCTCTAGAAGAAAAGTCAGTGCTCTTAACCACTGAGCCATCTCACCAGCCCACAAGGGAATATTATTAAGTGCTCTCTCAAACATACTTTCTAGTGCCCAGAATCTATGTTACAGTCTTATTCTATGTAGCAAATGGGGTTCAGAGGCTGGCATCAGGGACTTTCAGACACATTCTCAGATGATACAAACAGATGCAATCTAACCAAATGCAGCTCCAACTGCAGAAAACCAGAGAAGCAGCGGTCTCTAGTGCTGGCTTGGAGACAGAAAAGGAAATCATAATGACCTGCAAAGGCTGGATGTCCAGCTGCTGCATCCTGGTAAGACTACTGAACAGGCTGAGGTAGAAAGATCAAGAAATCAGATGAGTAAATGGATTCTTCCCTAAAACTTCCACAAATCCTCCTAGGCCTCACCTTGATCTTAGCCCAGTCAAGTACTGCACGTGGTGATTTAAGTGAGAAGTGTCCCCAGTCAGTGGTGCTGCGTGGGGAGGGCTGCTGGACAAAGTGCGTCAGTAGAGACAGACCTTGAGAGGTCATCGGTTCACCCTACTTCCAGCTCACACTCTGCTTTATGTTGGCATTTCAAGATGTCTCTCAGCTTCCTAATCCTGCCACTATGCCAGCTTCCTGCTGCCATATTGCCCCACCATGATACACTCTTATCCTCTGGAGTCGAAAACCCAAGTAAGTTCTTCCTCCTATTAATTGATCTTCCTCCTATTAATTGATTCTGGTCATGGTATTCTGACGACAGAAGAATAACTAACACAGGTACTTTGACCTTGAGCCCTGAATGGCTGAATAATATTCAGATGTGTGTAGATAACACATCTGTTCATCACTAATCTACCTACTGATGGATTCTTGGTTGTTTCTACCTTTTAGCTTTCAAAGTTAGACAGTACATTTCTGCTGTTAAGTCCATAAATGCATGTTACTATGTTACAGGAGCAAGAGAAAACTAGTATTTCAGCAGTAAGAACAAATTATTACTGACGCCTGGATAAATCTGGAAAACGTGCTAAAGGAAAAGGCTATGCAAGCTACAAAAGGACACATTTCACGTGAGTTGATTTATATGAAATGTCAATAACAGGCAAGACTAAGACAAAATATATTAGCTGTGTCAAGTCTAGAGAACTCAAACAAATGGAAGTAGTAGTTAACATGTAAGGATTTTTTGTTTTGTTTGTAGTCATGAAAATGTCTACAATTGACTGTGGTGATAGCTACACACTCTGTAAATTTATTACCTCAACAGTGAGCTAGGCAGTAGTGCCACACCTCCACAGTGAGCTAGGCAGTAGTGCCATACACCTTTGATCCCAGCACTCACGAGGCAGAGGCAGGTAGATCTCTGAGTTCAAAGCCAGCTTGGTCTACAGAGTGAATGAGTTACAAAACTCTGTCTCAAAAATAAGAAAGAAGAGGGGGGAGTAGTAAGGAAAGGGAGAAAGAAGGGGAGGAAGAAAGAAAGAAGTGCAAAAAACACTCATTCAGACCCAAAAAATCAAGAGTTCAAAAATCAGCTGGAGCCGGGCGTGGTGGCGCACGCCTTTAATCCCAGCACTCGGGAGGCAGAGGCAGGCGGATTTCTGAGTTCGAGGCCAGCCTGGTCTACAAAAGACAAAAAACAAACAAAAAAAAAAAAAAAAAAAAAAAAAGCTAAAAATCAGCTGGGCAGTGGCAGTGCACACCATTAATCCTAGAACTTATGAGACAGAGAGAGGTAGGAGACCAGCCTGGTCTACAAAACAAGTTCCAGGAGAGTCAGGGATATAGAGAAACTCTATCTTGAAAAGCCAAAAGAAATCTAAAAAAAAAAAAAAAAAAACAACAACTATTAAAGCCAAGGAAAATATTTAAAGTTGTGAGCTGCTGTGTAGCTAGTTGGAGCACTTGCCCAGCATGAAGGAAGGACTGGATTTGAGCCCTAGAACCGTATCTAGAACAGGCGTGGTGGCACACACCTGTAATCCAGAAGTTCAAGGTCATCCTTGGCTATACAGCAAGTTCAAGGCCAATGTGAGCTAGGAGAAACAGTCTGAAAAAGAAAAGGGGGCCAACAAAACGGCTCTGTGGCTAAAAGCATTTACTATCAAGGCTTACAACCTGAGTTTGGTTCCCCAACCCACATAAGGCAAGAAGAAAACCAATGATCTTTGACCTTCACAGGTACACTGTAGCACAAGGCACTCACACCCACTCATACAATACACAATATAGTAAGAATGGTTTAAAAGAATCAAATCCAGTGTATAGTGCAACATAGATGAGCTCTGAAAATATAAAACCCCAAATGGCAAACAGCACACAATTCCACCTCTCGCAGTACAGAAGGAGTGAAACTCATGGACAGTAGCAGTCCCGACCCAAGGGCTGCTATGTGTAAAGGGCAGTTTTAGGTGGTTACTATTTAGTGGGTACAAAGTTTCTGTCTGAGCTGCTGAGACAGCTCTGGCAACAATGAGGATGCTTGCACAATGGCTGAAAGTTATCAGTGCCAATCAGTTCCACATTTAAAAACCCCTAAAATCTCAAAAGCCTGGTATCTTGCAACCTCAGTTCTCAAGAGGCAAAGACCAGAGGCTCAAAGCAACTTGAAAGACAACTGGGGGGCTGGTGAGATGGCTCAGTGGGTAAGAGCACCGACTGCTCTTCCAAAGGTCCGGAGTTCAAATCCCAGCAACCACATGGTGGCTCACAACCATCCATAACAAGATCTGACGCCCTCTTCTGGAGTGTCTGAAGACAGCTACAGTGTACTTACATATAATAAATAAATAAATCTTTAAAAAAAAAAAAAAAAAAGACAACGGGACACAGGAGCTCCAGGACAATGTGGGCTACAGAGAACTTGACTTAAAAAAAAAAAAATTACATTGTATATTATATGTTTTACCCAAATAATATTTTAACCTCAGGCCCACCCTGAGAAGTGGGGTATGGTTTACTCATCCACTTTCTGCCATGACAATAAATGCCTTAAAACCATGGACTGCCTCTTTTCATCAGGATCTGCCATGGGGAGCCATGGAGATGGCCTTTGCCTACAGAGCTGTGGTCTAATCTCGAGTAGACAGCCTCTCTGCACTTCCAGCCACGACTGCCACCAAGCTCAAGCCAAGCCCAAGATTGCCACCAGCAAGCCAAGGACTCCCCATGGGACCAGCCTGCGGGGGGTGGGTGGGGGCCCACCCTCTCCATTCACAGCTCTTCCACATCTTTCAGCAGTGCCTGGACGTCCAAGAGCCGGTGAACTCCACATCCCAGCCTTGTTGCAGGCCCAGGAACCATGGGCCAGCTCCAGCTGTCCTGCACCTCAGACTCTGCTTCCCCACCCCTGGAGCGGTGTCCCGGGGCTTCCCTGTGGCCCAACACTCGACAGGCCCAACGAAAGCATGGGGTAAGCAAGGTCAAGATTCCCATGTCCCACCTCCTGTGAGGGACCCGTAACCCTACAACTGCACTTCCTTGAAAAGGTTTTTATTTCCTACTAACAAAAGGCCACACTGCTATTTGTAAGAATTCTGGAAAATGTTGTGTGGGAAGCACTTTAACTGACTTCTTGTTTGTGATTAATCATGAGTCTGCCGACATCTATCTTCGTTTTTAATTGAGGGGCATTATAACCGCACAAGTTCCTCTGCTTACACATGCGTCCTTGAGAGACTGTCTTAGCCTGAAGAAAAGTCTTAGTCAAACACAGATACTGTGTACCATTAACTTGACACACAAGGATTTGTGGTCATTGTTTATCTTCCTGGAACTGGTCATGCTTTTCGTTGCTTGCCTTTGAAAGACACTGTTCAATGGCCCGGTGTTCCCCGGCAGCCCTCCCACCTCTGCCTCTTGCATCATCTTTCTGCCTTTCCGACAATCATCCTCACTCCCCTAGTCGTGGCTACCATGTTGATCTGCCGGCAATTTTGCCAGGGGCACTGAAAATTCTAAAAAGCAACACAGTTTTACTTTTCGTTGGGAGGTTTTTAGTTGTCTTTGGTTTCTGTTGTTGTTTGATTGCTTTTGACAGTCTCACTATACAGAACAGACAGGCCTGAACTCATTATGAGGCCTAAACTAGCTTTGAACTTATGGCAACCCTCCTGTCTCAACCTTCCAAGGGATTGGACTACAGGTAAGAGGTGCCATACCTACTTTTAGGAGAGAAAGGGACGGGGCGGAGATGGGGGGAGGGAGATGGGGGAGGGAAGGAGGAAGGGAGGGAGGGAGGGAGGGAGGGAGAGAGAGGGGGATTGGTAGATCATATTATGACCCCCTTCTTTTATTTACCTGTAACAGTTTTGTATCTGGACTCATCTTTGTGATCTCCTTACTCACATCTGCATTACTTCTTCCTGGAGGTATGAATCTTGTTTTTTTAAAGGGATTTCCCTGCACCTGACTTGGTGCTGCAGATCTTCTCATCCTCAGCAATGCTAACCTGAAAAACACCAGAACAGAAACCATCCATCAACACGAAAAGAGCACAGTTCGGGAACCCCAGTCCCAGGCGATCTGACACCCTCTTCTGGCTTCTGAAGGCACCAAAGCAGACATGCACACTTGGAGAGAAACAATCATACATATAAAAATAATCTTCAAGCCGGGCGTGGTGGCGCACGCCTTTAATCCCAGCACTTGGGAGACAGAGGAAGGCAGATTTCTGAGTTCGAGGCCAGCCTGGTCTACAAAGTGAGCTCCAGGACAGCCAGGGCTATATAGAGAAATTCTGTCTCAAAAAAACAACAAAAAAAAATGATAATAATAATAATAATAATCTTATAAATGGAGAAATAAACCTTAGTTGAAGTAGGGGAGACTTCATTAAATAAAGTGGTATGTGCGAACATGAGGCCCTAAGCTGGGAATACTCAATACCCATGTAACAGTCACTGCAAACACAGCATGGATCAGGAACTCCAGACAGCCAGAGAGAGGTGCATCTCACAGCTGGAAAGCCAGCTACTCTAGGCAAACTCCAAGGTTAGTGAGAGACCATCTCAAAAGATGGATGGTTTCTGTTCTGGTGTTTTTCAGGTTAGCATTGCTGAGATTCTGAAGTGGAAAGATAGACCTTTAATCCAGATCTTTTGAGGTGGGAACACATACCTTTACTCAGGACCACACCTTCTACCAGCAGCTTATAAAAAGGACATGGAAGAAGGAAGCTTGCTTTCTTTGCCTGCTCGCTCACACTCACACTCTCTCTCACTCTCTCTCTCTCTCTCTCTCTCTCTCTCTCTCTCTCTCTCTCTCTCTGCCTAGTTCATCCCTTCACTCACATTCCAGCCTACTCCCTCAAGATTTCAGCACATACTGAAGACCAGCGGAGACATCCATCTTCCGAGAGTGTGTGTGTGCACGCGAGCGTATACATATATGTGTGTGTCCAAAATCATTTGATTAACTCGGAAATATAATTTTTAAGAAAGTATCAAAAATATGCTGAAATGATTATGTATGTTAGTACCACTCGTTCATAAACAGATACTAGATGAATAAATCACCACACACTCATGCTCACAACCGAATGCAGTCTTCACAAACTCCTAAACTTCTGAGTCTTTACTGCAGCTCCCCCATCTAGACACGTTTTATCCTCTGGGCTCTGACCACTCCTTCCTCTGTATGAAGTTGGAATGCTTTTCTACCTTATCCTTAGGGCACTCTGTATCTCCCAACTACCAGCTTAGGCCCCTCAAATACGTGCACTAGCTAGGCACTTTCCACGAGGCAATAAAATCTGCCCCATTGTTTCCCACAGGTACAAACTCCAATTGGAGTTTGTTAGAAATTGGAGTTTGTTAGAAACTGATCTAAAAATATAAATCCAAGCCCGGTGCTGGTGGTAGCTGTGGCACACAGGAGGCTGAGGCAGAGGCAGGTGCATCTCTTTGAGTTCTAGGCCAGCTAGTTCCAGGCTAGTCAGGGCTACAAAGAGAAACCCTATCTCGAAACACACACACACACACACACACACACACACACACACACACACACGGCTTCAAACTCTGAAAATCTGAAAGCCAATTATTAGTACCACAAATAGAATATTCCTTCTCACCTAGTCTAATATAGCAAATCATAGTCACAGTACAAGGACACCAAAACTATTACATAATATTATTATTTGGGGCCTGTAAACTGGACTGGCAGTTGAAGGCATTTGTCACCAAGTCACCTATTTAATCCCAGGACTACGGTGTGGCAAAAAGGAAGAACCAACTTCCACAAGATGTTCTCTGACTTCTTCTGGCACATCACAGTGCACACACACTCTCACACATTCACACACAAAATAAACAAGCAAATGTAAAATTGTAACTTTAAAATTGTTTTCTTTGATCCTATATACATAAGGTATAGATAAAATAAATGAATTGTTGGGCTGGCAAGATGGCTCAGTGGGTAAAGACAAGCCTGATGACCAAGAAGCCTGAATTCAATCTTTGGAATCCATAAATGTAGTGGAATTTTTATACGTGCATTATGGCACAGGCATACCCACACACATAGACACACATACACAACGTAAAATTTTAAGAAATATAAATGAATTTCATAAGACTAGCAGTTAGATTAAAATGCGATTTTTATTCTGAGTTCTTTTCAAACTTCAAATTTCCCACAAAGACGATGTTCTCTTTATAACAAACTACACTGGTTAAATACATCATATTTTGTTAAATCTAAAATGCCATAAATTTTCAAACATGACATTATTTTATATATTCAAAAAAATCAGTCCACCATTGCATTGAAAGCTATACTCAATTTCATTGATGTTAAAATGAAATACATTAACTATTTGATGTAAATTTTTACTCGTTTAAAAGACTTGGGTGGAAGTCATGCTCTGTGGTTTCTTCCGATACAAACCATCACTACAAGCACAATCTTAAAGCACATGATGAAACTGGTGGTTTGTTCATCTAATTTGTTGATGTATTTAAAAGTAGACTACAGGGGCTGGAGAGATGGCTCAGCAGGTAAGAGCACTGACTGCTCTTCCTGAGGTCCTAAGTTCAATTCCCAGCAACCACATGGTGGCTCACAACCATCTATAATGGGATCTGAAGCCCTCTTCTGGTGTGTCTGAAGACAGCTACAGTGTACTCATATACATAAAATAAATAAATCTTTTTTTTTTTTTCTTAAAGGTGAACTACAGAAATCAGTTTATTTCCCCAAACATATCTTTACTAGTTTGTTTTCTGGGACAAGGGTTCTCCTAGACTGGCTCTGGACTTGAGATCTTCCATCTCCTACCAGGCTCTAGCTGGTTTGTAAACTAGTTTTACAGGCCCTAGAAATAAAGCCACTTGCTCTACTGAAATACTGTGATTTCTGAGGCTTGTAACACGCTATGGTGAAGATTAGGTCTCCCAAGGAAAACGGCCAGAGCAGGCTGATATCTGGAGCACACACCATGTTTGCCTTAATAACTGTGCACCGATGACCTTCCCAGCAGGTGATTCTGCAGTTATCTTAAATCCGTGTCTCCTCTTGTGGCTTATTCACTCTTAATCACACTTAAGCATACGACTATGCAACCTTGAGATTAATTTAAGAATTCAGAACAAAGCTTGTTCTCAGATACACAGCACTCAAATACTTTCTGTAACATTATTACTTATAATTACTGTTGCCTGTTAATCCACAAAATCCTATCAATGCAGAAACAACAAAGGTCCCAGGAGAGGAAAGACAAGAGGGATTATAGGACCATAGCCAGAATCTCTCTGCCTTCCTCTGGACTACGCGGGGAAGAGGGTGTGGCGACCTCTAGGATGCAAGAAAACAAATAAAACTCCACCAGCTTTTTGGCTTCCAGCTACATTTGGGTAATAAGATTTCCATTTCATACTGTAAATTCCCCTTAGGCTTTGGGGCTCCAGTCTACCTACCTACAAAATCCTCCATAATTACTGTAAATGGTGTGTTTTTTGTTTGTTTGTTGTAACGGGGAGCGGAGAGAAGGGCGAGAGAGAACTAAGTGGGTAGGTGACTCGCCGAGGGAAGGCGCTGGGAAGAACATCTTAGCTGACACCTGATGTTCTCAGGCCCCAGGCGGCCTAGGGGGCCGTGGCCTCCGCGCTCGCCCTCCCCGCGGGACCCGCCCCCTGCCCCCGCCCAGCCAGCGAGGGCGCTCCCGCCGCCTCGTCCCGCTCCCCGGGACCAGGGCCCGCACGCGCCTCCCCCGGCCTCCGCTGCAGAGACCTACCCCGCAGGCTGACCGACACCGCGAGCGCCCCGCAGCAGGTACCGACGCCTGCCGCCGACCAGCTCGAGCTTCCCGCCTTCCTACAGCCAACCGCGGGCCGGGCGCCGAGCATGCGCACCACCGCGCGCAGTGCCGGTCCCGCCCCCGACTCTGATTGGACGACCGTCGCCGCAGCTCAAGGTACCTTTGCGTTTCCTTTTACGTGCGTCTAGGTTTGGTTCCGGTTGACTGCTAGATCTAAAACGAACCGGTTTGGTTCCAGACTTCAGATTCCAGCTGAGGCGATAAGCCTTACAACTTTTTAATTTAATTTTGTTTTTGTTTTTGTTTTTTTTTTTTGTTTGGTTTTCCGAGACAGGGTTTCTCTGTGTAGCCCTGGCTGTCCTGGAACTCACTTTGTAGACCAGGCTGGCCTCGAACTCAGAAATCCTCTGCCTCTGCCTCCCAAGTGCTGGGATTAAAAGCGTGCGCCACCACGCCCTGCTAGCCTCACAACTTAAATCAGTAAATTAGGATTCGGATCATAGAAGTGTGTGCACCACTGAGGTACACAAAATCCTGTTACTCAAGTGACACCGAGTAGTAGTTGCAGCGCGTTTTACAAGCCCTTTCAAGGTCTAGGAGTATAAAAACAAATGTGTGATTATTGGACATTCGTGAAAAGGAGAAGGGTTCCTTTAGACTTAAAAAAAAAAAAAAAAGGCACTATTTCAAAGTATTGTAGACAAGGTCTTGATATCAAGGTCTTGATAGACAAGGTCTTGCCCATCTTTCTGCCCTAAGAATTCTGGAGTTAGATCCTTTAAAAAGAGAGAGTGGTTAAAGGTTATTCGCTAGATTTTATACACGTTTCACAAAAACTAAAAAGCATCCTGTTCTGGTGTCTCCGGACATGGCACACATGAAGTACAACACCCATACACAGAAAACTTAAGTAGACCCTCCCTCCGAAAAGTTTTTTAGAAACCTTTGACCAGTATAACTTTAGAAGCCACCAGCGTTGTATATGACTGATGCAAGATATTTAGCGATTGTTCTCTTGAGACGCCCACACTCACACTTCCGCGCCAAAGAGATGCTGTTTCTATTAAAGCCTTGCTTAAATCTACGTTAACATCTCTTAATAAACTCAAACTTGGCTTCACACTGACTTCTGAGATTATTTTCTTTGGCAAAGTCCAGCCTCACCTGAGTAGAGGTCTCAGATGAGCCCCCCTCTGGCCGCTGCAGGTGGAGAGCTGTTGTCTGCTGCCCTTACTCAGTGCTGCTATGGTGTCTCCCTTTCCACGGGCTGAAGTCAGGTATGCTGGCTCACACTTATAATCCCAACACTCAGGAAGTGAAGGCAGAAGCATCACCATAAGAGAGCAGCCTGGGCTACATAGCAAGACTGTCTCAAAAAGCAGACAGACAGACAGATAAATAAGTAAATATTCTTGTTAAAATGACATAAAGACACAAAATTCTATGCATTAATGGGCATTATGAGATGCTTTTACTTGTGTGTGTACTATATAATCAAGATAAACACATCTACCTCTTTAAATTCTTTTTTTTGGGAGGGTGGGGGACTTTGAAAACCCTTCCTTCTGGCTTTTTGAGATATACTGTACACAACTCTCTCTGCGGTCACCCTGCTATGCAACCTCGTGCTAAAACTTCTTCGAACTTTCTGAGTGTGAACTAAAGTTTCTTCTTCATCTGAAAAGCTACAGGTACAAAACTTAAATAGGGACATTTTTATATGGCTTATTTTTATCTCATGTGCACTGCTGCTTTGCCTGCACACATGCCTGTGTGAGGGTGTTCGAGACCCTGGAACTGGAGTCAGGTGTGAGGCACCATGTGGGTGCTGGCAATTAAACCAAGGTTCTCTGCAAGAGCAGCCAGTGCTCTTCACTGCTGAGACATCTCTCCATCCCCTTTATAAACATTTAAATATAGGCATTTTTTTTTTTAAGTTCAGTCAGTAACAGTTTTAAGTACTGTTAAAACTGTTTGTTAAAGCAAACAATGTAATAAGGTTCTCTATCCCCTTTCCACTACACACACACACACACACACACACACACACACCTAGACAAAGTATCACTGTATAGCCAGGCTGTCCTAGAACTCCCTTTGTAGATCAAGCTGGCCTTGAACTCACAGAGATCCACCTGCCTCTGCCTTCCAAGTGCTGGGATTAAAGGCATGCGCCACCACACTTGGTTTTTTAAAGGCAGTGTGGCCCAGGACTGGTAAGAGAAGAGCTACACAGCAGGCTGGTTTGTCAGAGGAGCAGACACATAACTGCCATTCAGGAATGATGTTTATTAGAGAAAGGGCCTCGCCATGAGGGCCTCCCAGTGGAGGAGCATGACAAAGGCCACAGTGCAATGTACCAGAAACAACATAAAGGAAAACAGAAGCTTCCCCTTAAAGCCTGGAGAACGTCATTGAAATGGCTAGCTCATAATAAGAGTAAGGGAGAGCCTTCCTGGACAGAATAATGTAGTAAGGGAGGCGCCCAGGAAGAAAGCTTTCAGAGAAAATTCCCCAAAGAAGAGGAGAATCTGACCTTTATAATTAGTGCGGCAGGATTGTGGGGAGGCTGGTGGGAAGTTTCATACCACCCGATTTAGTTTGGGACTGCCTACATGGGTAAGAACATAAACTAGAGGCTGCAAATCATAGTACAAACTGCTTAACTCTGTGCTAGGAAGAGAGCTGGGGGTGGGATGTAGGGCATCTGATTTCTTCAGGCTGTCCCTGGCATTCTGCAGTGACCAGCTTCCTAAAAGGGAACTAAGACTGATTTAACAAAGCCAATACTCAGCAGTTGTATTAAGTTGCCCAAGCAAACCTTGAATTTACAATCCTCCTGCCTCAGCCCCCATGCCTGACTCTAGTCTCTTCAAAACACATCACACATTGCCACTGATTACTGTGCTATAGGAAATCAAAACTAACCCTTCTTCTTCCTGCAGCTCTGCATCAGTTATTGACAATGTTAGTCAACTAGTTAACCAACATCAGTATCGCAGCTCAACATTTCTACTGGCAGGGATTTGGACATGTGCTTTCGGTCTTTTCACACTGCCCCATCTGTCTCTCAGCCACTACATTCAACTCTGAGCTGCCCTGCTTTCCATTAATATACCTGTAGTGCGTCTGTTCTAACTCATATTTTCTCTCCGCCACACACATTCGTAGCTGTCTTATATTTCAGAATGTATGTTGGCTTGTTATCTGGTTCGGTTATTTTCAAGACAGGGTTTCTCTGTGTAGCCTTCGCTGTTCTAGAACTCACAGATATTTACCTGCCTCTGCCTTGCCTCCCAAGCACTGGGATGAAAGGTGATTGCCACCACTGACTGGTCAGAATATGTTTTTAAAAGGCTTCAGAGCCAGGCGGTGGTGGCGCACACCTTTAATCCCAGAACTCGGGAGGCAGAGGCAGGAGGATTTCTGAGTTCCAGGCCAGCCTGGTCTACAGAGTGAGTTCCAGGACAGCCAGGGCTACACAGAGAAACCCTGTCTCGAACCCCCCCCCCCAAAAAAAAAGGCTTCAGATAATTTAGTTTGTTTATATCACACAGTAAGTTAGTGAATGACAAAACCAGGATTAGCACATAGCTCTTCTCAACTACTAATTTTCTTAGATTTCCACCAAAATAAGCTTCAGGGGAAAAAAAAAGTTACGAATATCTTGTAATCGCTTTTTACATGCCTCTGGAGTTATTCAGAAGACATATTTAGGCACAGTGAGTAGCAACTGCAGCATTCCAGAGCGTTTAGCCATCTATCATCATCCCTAGAGAAAGCAGTTTCGAGCAGCTGCAGACTTAAAGGCAGCTATCAGGTTGCTTTAGTTCAAAGCAGCCCCAAAGTATTCTCTCTTAGCAAGAACTGTCACTGAAAACAAACAGTTTGTCAACTTGAGTTCTTTATCAACATGTTTTAAAAGTTCATTTTTTCATTTTGGTTGGGTTTTGGTTTGTTGGTTGGTTGGCTAGTTGGTTGGTTCTGGTATGTGTATGTATGGTGTTTGCATGATATGGTTGTAATCCCAGCACTTGAAAGGCAGGATTCCAAGTTAGAAGCTTGGCCAGGCTACAAGGCAAGACCCTGTCAGAGGGGGAAACAAACAAAACAAAGAAAGCAATGCAAAACAAAATACCTGCATTTCACCATTTTATTTTGTTTTAAAGTGAAAACCGTGTTAAAAGTTTATTTTAAAGCCCCCAAAATGTAATGACACACTAACAATAAATAACCAAGTTGTCAAAAAAAAAAAAAAATTACGTTTCACAGATTTGGAAGATGGCTAAGTTGAAAGTGCCACATAATCATTTGGATCCCTAGAACCCATATAACAAGTCAGGCATGGTAATCCACACACGGAATCTAATTGCCGGGGAGGTAGAGACACTAAGATTAGTGAGCTACAAGTTCAGTAAGAGACCCTATGTCAAAAATTAAGGACAGGGCCAGAGAGACAGCTCAGCAGGTAAAGGTGCCTACAACTAGACTTGAATCCCTGAGATCCACATTGTAGAAAGAACTGACTCCCAAAAGCTGTTTGTTCTCTGACATAAAACACACACACACACACACACACACCATGCATCATAAGCACATACAAAGTACATGTAATTTTTTTTTTAATGAGAAGGACTGGAAAGATGGCTCAGTGGTTAAGAGTACTTGTTGCTCTAAGTTTTAGAGGACCTAAGTTTGGTTCTCAGGACCAACATTGAGTAGCTCACACCTGCCTGTATCTCCAACTCCGAAAGGACCCCTTACCTCTGACCTTGGGCATCTGTACTCGAATGCACAATTCCCACACATACATAATATACATATTTTAAGATTTTAAGAAAATGGTTACGGGCTGGAGAGATGGCTCAGTGGTTAAGAGCACTGACTGCTCTTCCAAAGGTCCTGAGTTCAAATCCCAGCAACCACATGGTGGCTCACAACCATCTGTAATGAAATCTGGCGCCCTCTTCTGGAGTGTCTGAAGACAGCAACAGTGTACTTATAATAAATAAATATTTAAAAAAAAAAAGAAAGAAAGAAAATGGTTACAACTGGCTTATTTACCATGAAAACTTCGTAAATTCTAAGAAGTAAATCAGAAGTTGCTTCAGACCTCCTACCTATCAACGTGAAGTTGGAGTTGTTTAGCTGCCAGCACCCTACAGAGCCAATAGCACCCAACTTGTAGTTTCCTCCCTGGTGCCCAGACTGGTGTCCACTGGCCTCGTCCCTGGCTCTCACCTGCTGGCCTTCCATTGGCTGCTCTTCTGATACTTCAGCATGTACCATTTCTCTAGACTATGGGCTTTTATGACTTCTTTAAAATCTCTGTATTACTTCCTTTTTTTAAAAAAAAAATTATTTATTTATTCCATGTATGTGAGTACACTGTTGTTATCTTCAGACACACCAGAAGAGGGCATCGGATCCCCATTACAGATGGTTGTGAGCCACCATGTGGTTGCTGGGAATTGAACTCAGGACCTCTGGAAGAGCAGTCAGTGCTCTTAACCACTGAGCCATCTCTCCAGCCCTCCTTTTATAAATTATTTTTTATACAGGGTCCTACTATGTCACCCTGACTGGCCTGGAACTCACTGCTGCCTGCCTCTGCCTCCCAAGTGCTGAGATTAAAAACATATACCACCACACCTAGTCCTCAATTTATGAAATTAAAAAGTACACATATTTTCTATCTTCACCTCCATATATAGTTCCAAAATAAGGTGTTACGTAGCCTGACATTATAAAAGTGTGACATCAAGATTCTCTCCCATTTTATCTATTTAGCTATTTTGAAATTAGCTACTGAAAACCACCTACAATTAAAATTATATTGGAATGTACTGGTTGGATTACTTAAGAATTCTGGATCATTTCATATTCATACACTTTATTATTTCTCTGTTTGTTTTAAAGATTTATTTATTTCATGTGTGTGGGTATATTGTCGTTGTCTTCAGACACAGCAGAAGAGGGCATTGGATTCCATTACAGATGGTTGTGAGCCACCACGTGGTTGCTGAGAATTGAACTCTGGAAGAACAGTTAGTGCTCTTAGCCACTGAGCCATCTCTCCAGCCCTTTTATTTCTCCTTTTAAGGACACTGTTTATGGGATCATTGTCTTCAATATATTGTACATTTCCTGAAGGCAGAAAACACCTGGCTTTAGGCTGGTAAGATGGCTCAGTGGGTAAAGAGCTTGCCAAACCTGAATCTAATCCCAGAACTCAAAGAGGAGAGAAAGTGCCAACTCTACCAAGTTGTCCTCTGACCTACATGGACACGCCATGACACACTCCCCCACCCCAATGTATCACACAGACATACATTAATAAGTAAATAAAGCATTAAAAAAGAAAAGCCAGTACCTTGCTTTGCTTTTTTGTTGTTGTTTTTGTTTTTTTTTTTTTGTTGTTGGTTTTTTTTTTTTTTTTTTTTTGGTTTTTTCGAGACAGGGTTTCTCTGTGTAGCCCTGGGTGTCCTGGACTCACTTTGTAGACCAGGCTGGCCTCGAACTCAGAAATCCACCTGCCTCCCGAGTGCTGGGACAGTACCTTGCTTGAACATTAAGGCCTGAACCAAGGCACTAAGACACGTGGAGACATGCTCTGGAGACACGTTCTATCTCGACCGCATCCTGTAGGTTTTCCCAAGGTTTTGTACAAAGCTAACTGAAAAAAAAACTAACCTAACTGAAGTTTTACTATCTGAAACCCATTATCAGCAAGTTCTAAAATAAAGCCCACCAATATTGTATTCTTTTATATTTTTATGGAATGAATACAAATGATCCTATCCTCTATTTGTACTGGAGATGAAATACACTTTGTCCCCTGAGATATTCTGCAGTCCTAATTTCTAAATATCAAACACCACCATTGAAATGTCTAGTGTAAATATAACATTCACAGCACCAAAGTACACGCACAACCACTCATTTTTGAAGAAATACGGTTATACACAGATCTAAATGTACATGTAACCCTAACCCTTCACCTTACTCATTTTGAAATGACCAATCACAATATTAGGTGTTTGGAACTCTATTTCTATGGTGAATTAATCCTGTTTTAAGTTCTAAGTAGCCTGCTAGTGTTCATCTTCTTTCTTCACTTCTGTGGTCCAGGATCTCACCCAGGGAACTGGGCCAACCATGACAGGCTAGTATTCCCATTGCAGTGTAATGAATTAAAGTTACCCCTTATCCAGCTTGCCCAGAGACCCAGCTCCCATGACTCTAAATTCCATCAAGTGGACAACACTAGCCATCACAGTACAGACGCAAACGGATACGAACTGAAAGCTTCTTAAATGCAAGGCTCAAATAAATGAGAAAAGAAGTCAAGACCCCTTACAGATCTGTCACTCTACAGCCCAGCAAGAGATAGCATCCTGATGCTACAGGGGGAGAAAGCTAAGGTACGCGATTCAGATGGTATAGAAATACGATTCAAAACCCAGGCTGGCAAACTCCTTACACTGTCTTTCCATGATAGAAGAGGTCCTCAACTATAGAAAGACCATGTGAAAAATCTACAAGGAGTGCCTCAGCAGAACCTGATTTTACCCAATGCCTGACCAATGGAATTGTGAGATTTGTTCTTATATAAACCATCCAGTCTATTTTATTATGTTACAGCAGCCTGAGCAGACTAAGAGCTTGAGTTGTTGCAGACTAGTAAGATTTTCATCACCTTGTATTTAAGCATCAGAATCCTTACATCTGAACTTTCCATGCACATGCACGTGTATGTGCGCACATGTGCATGCTCACTCGCACACACAGACATGTGCACACACACACACTCAGAAACATTGCTAGTGGTTAATTACACATGCTAGGCAAGTACTTCTATCAATAAGCTAAACCCTCAGTTCTAAAGCTGAACTTTTCAAGGCCTTTTTTCCTAATAAACATATTAAATGCACTCAAGTGATTCCCCAAAATAGAGGCTGTTAGGATGGAATGAGACTCATACACTTATTTTTGTTTAAGAGAACTCTATATTTTATGCCATTTATATAGGCTTAATGAATTAAGACATACCTTAGGGGAAATATGGCTCCTTGGTCAAAGTTATAAGTTTTATTTCTGATAATAAAGTAGATGCTTCTGATTCCCAAAATAACCGTATTAGGATAAGCCAACTTTTAGGCTTTAAATAACTCTATAAGAAAATAGCATCAGTAGGTCCAAACTTGAAGCAAAGTCTGTACTTCTAACATAAAGAAGTGTTTTGCTCCTTCCGGTACAGCAATGATTACTAAACTGTGCGGTGGGCACCTTAGTAAATAAGCATGAGTGTTTTAAACTTCTGAGGAAACAGCGACATCTGCTGGGCACCACACAAACTACGAATTGAGGTAGTTCCCATTTTGGGTAACACTGGATGCCTTTCCAGGACAGCACACATCTGTTCAGCAGTTTGATAAACAGTACTGCTCGGGAAACCCGGACAGGGAAGGGAAGGCTGCTGTTTCCAAGGGTGAGTGGGGACTTGAGCAGTGTCCAGTTACTAGTGATGATGATGGTGGAAAGTCTTCTTTGCTTGGACCTAACTGTTTAATAAACAAAAGTATCAAGTTTGCTTTTGGCCTAAGGACAGTGTGAAAAAATTCCTGAGACACACTAAAGGGTGTCACAGAGGCTAAGAAAGTTTGGGAATATCTATAGTATAAGCAAGAAAAATATAAAACAAATCATTTAATTTTTCTCTTTCTACCTAGAAACTTTCTAAATAAATACCGTATAAAAATGGGAAAAATATATACAAACATACATACAAAGTTTGGATTTTTATTGAAATCTCGTTAAGTATCAAACAAAATCTGCTTTCTTCAGATAAAAATATTCTCTCAGATGTATCCAGATATAACTGCTAAGTCTAAATTGGTCCTTCAAGGTCTATTTGTTTTTGTCCTCATGAAATGTCCATTCACTTGGGGTGTTGCCAAAAGCACATCTATCGAGTAAAGGACCGTACGTGACGGCCTCTACCACTGCCTCCACTAACAAACTTTCCTCTCGAGCCTCCACTGCCGCTATTTGTACTAGCCCAGGACGGTCCGAGGCCCCCACGGCCTCTAGAAGCTCGATCCCGGGGACTAGGGCGGTAACCTAGAAAAGAAAACCAAGACCATTTTTAGTTCAAGCATCCTTTCCTCGACTGTTATATAGTGCTTATACTTTTAAACAAGTGAACTGTGACTTTGGAGAATTATATCCCAAATAAGACTTATTTCAGAGCTGCAGAGATAGCTCTGTGGATAAGAGCGTGTGCTGCTTTATCAGGGGACTGTGCATGCCAGCTAACTCGAGTTCCAGGGAACCTTGTGTCTTCTTCTGCCCTAAACACACACACACACACACTCTCTCTCTCTCTCTCTCTCTCTCTCTCTCTCTCGCACATGCACATTTTTTTAAAAAGGACCGTATTTTCAGAATGCCCATTTAAAACCCAAGCTATGTCGGACAAGAACCTTAAACTTGAGATAGTAATGTAGAAAAAAGACTCTACGCTTCTACAATACTGCATAGAACAGTGTCCACTGTATGATGCTACTTTTGCTATCAAAACACTTTGCAGTTCAAAGGCACCATAGCAACTGGTTTGTTTTTTAAATATGGCTCATTATCATGAGACACATTTCAGATTACACTGGCAGTTAAGTTTCATTCCCTGGTATTATAAACCTAACTTTAAAATAAATCTACATGCTAAAATAAGTCTCTCCCAAAACAAAAGGAAATGACCTTCACAATCTGAAAAGGAACACGTACCTGTAGAACTAAGTGGCCGTAATGGTGGAAGAGGACCCCTGTTAAAGTTGCTCTGGCCCCCTCGGCTTTCATTATAATTTCCTCGAGGAGTGTTCTGAGCACTCCAACTGGAGCCTCTGGTTCCTTCCCGACGACTGTAGTTTCCTAAACACAAAGAAGACAATCAACTGATTTCACACTTGAGTTGCTTCCCTTGTTTGGGGGATTTCTGAGTAAGGGTTTTGCCATGTAAGAGCCAGAGCAGCCTCAACTCCCGAGAGTGGAGGCCACAGGCTACTCACATCACCCCCACTGTCCAACTCAATTGATCAAAGTTTGACAGGCTCTTGCTAATCTTCAAGGGTGATGGCACAGCAGAGGCCATCTCTACACTGAGCAGCATCACACAGTGATTAAGTGCAGGGTGACTACAGCACCAGACTGCCATGCTTCTGTAAAAGTGGCTTCTAAGAACTCCACGGTGAAGTCCCGAACACGGTTCCTGACGTCCTTCTGTGTACATGATTCTATTACTGCAAACTGAGTCCCCTTCACTCACCTTCCTAACTCAGCAGGTATAAAAACACGTCGGCAGTTTACCAGTGAAGAGCCATTTCTGGCTGGGTTGTGATGGGACATACCTGTCACCCCAGCACTCATGATGTAAAGAAGACAAGATTTCCTTGACTACATAGTGAATTTAAGCCTGCCTCAGTACATACAATACATAAGGAATACATAAGATCCTGTTTCAAATAAAATATAGTGTGTGTGAAATAGAGTAGAAAGGTAAGGGAAGAAGTGGGGGAGGGGGAGGGACTGATTATCTCTGAAACCAGTGTAGGGACATATGCCTACAATTCCAGTATTTTCTGAAGCAGGAGGATCACAAGTTTGAGATGAATCTTGCTATATAGCAACACTTCATATAAAAACAAAGTAAAACAATAACAACAAAGAAGCAATATCTGTAAGTGTATTCAGTGTCTACACTCTTCAAACAATTTAAAATAAACTAAATATAATATTTAAAAGAAAATAGGGGATGGAAAGATTTCTCAGTAGTTAAAGCACTTACTGTTCAATCACGAGGACCAGATTCAAATACCAGCACCCGTGTTAGGCAGGTCATGAATGCCCTTAACTGCAGTTCTAAGGGATCCAATGCCTGCCTAGTCTGGACTCTGTACGCACGCACATACATGTATGTGCATGTGTATAGACACATATCCAAATAAAACTGGATTTTAAAAAGAAGAAAAAGATATAACCATGTACACCTGTGCATGCCCAGCACTTTGCAAGGTCAGCACCAGCAAGAGGAAGGCAGCAGAGTTATGCGTTCCAGGCTAGCTTGAACTACATAGCAACAACCCATCTCTGAAAGAGAATGCAGAGAGCAATGGGGACAGCACAGAGAGGAAAGAGCAAGCTACAAAAGCATGAGGAACTGCTGTAACACACACACACACACACACACACACACACACACACACACAGGAATGCTGGGCAAGCATAGGTGTGCCAGCACGTGAGAGGCAGTGACAGGGCATGCACCCCTGTCCCATGCCGGCTAGCTAGTCTAGCTGAACCAACATGTCTGGGATAAAGTGAAAGGTTCTGTATGAGTATATAAGGTGGAAGGCATTTGAAGAAAACAACTAGTATCAACCTACCTCTAGCACCCATATATGCCTTCACCTTCATCTGCACACATATGCCCATACATACCACTCATGAGTGGAAACCATGAAAGATTAAAAAAAAATAGGTAAGAGAAGCAAGAGGCCAACTATAGAGAGCAACAAGACAGTGCTGAGAGGTGTGATTGTGAAAATCACATGTTGCTCAGGAGGGCTATATAAAATCGTCACCGTGAGAGCTAGAGATGGCTCGGGCTGCCCTCCAGCAGACAGGGCTCAATTCCCAGCACTGACATGGTGGTTCACACCTGTCTTAACTCGAGCTTCAGGGATCCAATGCCCTCTTCTGACCTCAGTGGGCAAAAGGCACACATGTAGTGTATAGACACACAAACAAGCAAAATACCCACACAAATAAAATACATTAAAATTTTCTTCAAGTTGGCAAGGTAATGCACATCTTTAATCCTAGGACTCAGGAGGCAGAGGCAGCTGGAACCTGATCTACATAATGAGATTCAGATCAGTCAAGGGTACAGTGTGAGACACTGCCTCAAAAAACACGTTTTCCCTGTCTATGTCAAAAGTTAAATAGTTAAGAAAGAAAGGGCCTGAAGAGATGGCTTAGCAGTTAAGAGCACTGACTGCTCTTCTGGAGGTCCTTAGTTCAAACCCCAACAATCATATGGTGGCTCACAACCATCTGATGAATGCCTTCTTCTGGTGTATCTGAAGACAGCTACAGTGTACTCATATACATAAAATAATCTTAGGAAGGAAGGAAGGAAGGAAGGAAGGAAGGAAGGAAGGAAGGAAGGAAGGAAGGAAGGAAGGAAGGAAGCCTCATAACTAAAAGTACAACACATCAAAAGGTGCAACCGAGGCAGCTCAACTGGAGGGAGAGAGAAGTCCCTGAGCCCACTCTATCTGGGTCACGTGTTTACTACTCCAGCCCATTAGAAAACACACATAGACAGTTACCTTTTGAAGCAGGCGGTGTGAAAAACCTGTTCTGACTATGAAAAGCACCTCGTCCCCCTCGGTTGCCTGAAAATCCACCACGAGAGGAAATCTTCTGGGAGACTTTGAGTGGCCGTTTTGGTGGGGGTATTCCATCTTGAGGGACCACTTCTTTACTTTCAGCTGCAACAAAGTCATCCACATGCATAGATGGCGGCCTACTCGTGTTCTGCTTTCTCTGACGGAAAATATCATGGGGCCGTATGCCCTGCCCGAATCCTCCCCGGCCCCGGCCTCTCGGTGGTGGCACGACATGAGCTCGTTTGGCAGGTTCAATGTATTCAGATTTTCCACTGTTAAGACAAAACACTCTATGAGAAAATTGTTCTCTTTCAGATTCCAATGAAAATGTCATAGTCCATCTTTACAATACTAAAAGTGGAATGGGACTCCACTACAGGAACTGTTCCAGTAATATTACTTTCTGTGATAATATAACAAACTAGCTAAAAATTGTGTGCTTGTTTATTGATAAGACTAACAATATTTTTGTTGTTGTTTTGAGATATGGTTTGTGTGTAGTTCTGGCTGTCCTGGAACTCAGCAATCTACCTGCCTCTGCCTCCTGAGTGCTGGGATTAAAGGCATGAACCAATATCACCCAGCAAGACTAACAATATTTTTTAAACAAACCAGTCTGTTTCTTGATCAATGAAAGACCAACACAAGGACTTACAAGTGCCCCGGGTTCAATCCCCAGCAACAACAACAAAAGAACAATAGCATAAACCAGTCACTTCCTGAAATTATTCACTTTAAACATTATTATTATACTTATGCCAGTCAAGATGGCACATACTTTTAATCTCAGAATTTGGGAGGCAGAGGCAGGCAGATCTCTGTGAGCTTGAGGTTAGCCTGGTCTAAACAGTCCAAGATAGTCAGAGCTACATAATAGAGAGGCTCTTGTCTCAAAGGGGTGAGGGGTTTACAGTTAGGTGTTTATTATAAAATACGATCATCAGTAGAAGGAATTTTACCTTGAAGTTATGAATGTCTCATGCTTATGCTTCCCAAGTTTAAATCCCTTAGTAGTCTTGGTTCTTCCTGGAGATGATGGTTCTGACAGAAACGAGCGCTCTAGTTCTGAATGCAAATCAAAGTCACTGCAGCACTTTTCAGAAAGCTCAATTAAGTCAACCTTTACCTGCAGTCATAAAAATAAGATAGAACACAGTAAAGTTTGTGTAACTTTCACTACAGAAACTGCCATTACCTACAGATTCTATTTCACTCTCATGGTAATTTGGTTATAAATCTACCTCTATCTTTTCAGGAAGTCACATCATTGATATTAACAAAAACAGAAAGTCCTGGGAATTCAACTAATTATTTCATGGCATTCCTGCTCAGGAAAGCTGCAGTCTGCCAATCTAGGGAACAGCTGTGTAATAGGAAACTCCGGATTACACTATATAAATAAATAACAGAATACCCAAAGAACATTAACAATAATGTGGAGACAATGCAATGGCCACCTTGTGTGATTGCCCACACTCATTAGAAAAACATTATGTGCTGCAGACTCCCAAAAGCTTGATGCATTTCATGACATTCCAACCTATGCTTAATGTCAGAGAAACGAGAATTAAAGCTACTTACAAGGTCTAAAATTTCTCCAAACCACAGTCACAGTTATCACTGTGAGAGAGTCCTGTTTAAGCTTAAAAAAGAGAGCTTAGCTGAGCGGTGTTGGTTCACACCTTTAATCCCAGTACTCAGGAGGCAGAGCCAGACAGATCTCTGAGTTCAGGGCTAGCCTAGTCTACATAGCAAGTTCCAGGATAGCCAGAGATACACAGAGAAACTATCTTTAAGATTTCCCATACCCCCACAAAAGGAAAGCTCAGGTTTTGTCATGTTTTATTTTTATTTGTCAAGCTCTTTGTCTGTAGCTCAGTGTGGCCCAGGAAGGACTAGTAGCCCAGACTGGCTTCAAATGTGTAGCAATTCTGTCACTTTAGTGCTGGGATCTCAAGTGTGAGCCACCATTCTCAGCTGAAAATGAGCAACTTCTCACACAAATCATACTGCCTAATATAGTATTTTAGACATCAACTACATGGGAGGTTGCTTTTTTCTTTCTTTTTTTTAAGGTTTATTTATTTTTACTGTATCTGTATGAATGTTTTGCCTGCAAGTAAGTATGTGCCTGGTACCCAGAGAGGTCACAGCGGGCATCAGATTCCCAAGAACTGAAGTTACCAGTAGTTGTGAGCTGCTATGTAAGTGCTAGGAACTAAAGGTAAGTCCTCTACAAGAGCATCAAGTACTCGGCTGTTGAGCCATCTCTCTAACTCCCATGTGGGAGTATTTAAAATTACAATAAGTAAGACCCAATTTTAAAATTACAGTAGGTAAGACCCAATCATAATAAAATGCAGTGCTTATTTTTAAAAGAGAGGTTCTTATCACATGTAGCCCTGGCAAGCTTGGAACTCACTATGTAGATCAAACGCCCTGAGCTCACAGATATTCTCCTGCCTTGGCCTCCCTAGGCCTGAGATTAGAGGTATAGGCCACCATACCTAACCAAAATTCAGTGTTTCAGTCATACTACCTACACTTTAATTTTCCAAGAGTTACACAAAGCTACTCGCCACTGTACCAAAGAAGGAAAAGCATAGAGTGCAGAGTTTACTGGACAGCACAGTTCTAATGAACCACTAAAGTTTATAGTAAAGATAAATTCTTTAATACAAGGTTAGTTATACTGTGTGTGTGTGTGTGTGTGTGTGTGTGTGTGTGTGTGTGTGTGTGTTTTCCTTAAAGGAAAAGCAGCTCTCAATACACAAAACACATCTTAAATACAAAGGAGCCCATGTTTTCAGTTTCCGTTTTATTACTCATGATGAACACTAGTACCCTCTGGACAAGGGAATATACCCAATAGATTTCTTTGATAAAGGAACTAGGTAATACGCAGGTACAGTACAATGTGGCTAGCATCACCTGCAGCAGCACAGCTCTGAGAAGAACGCAACAGCCCGCGTTTACACTAATGAACCTTTGCAGCACTGTGCTTATGAACATCAACTACCACCCCCAGGGCAGAGGCCACGCCATTCCTCTCCTGGAACCCAGTGCAGACCAACAGTCTGGTCAGAAATGTTTTCTGTGCTCCAGCAGCATAAAGAAACCAAGTGCGCCAGAGGACATGTGCAAGAATGTCATGTTTCCCCTCATCATAACCTCAAAATACAAACTACTAACTAGACTGAAGTGAAATGAATAGTATAAAAGTAATGAGTTCTAGATTTCAATAAAGTGGGAGACTGTCATAGATATAACATGAATTTGTCCTCAAATGGACGACCTTAAGTGTACAGTATATAAACTGTTAGAATGTTACCAACATACAAAGAAGCCAACAGAAATATCAACTTTTTCTAAAGATAAGTAATAAAATCTTTTATACCAAATCTAGGTCTGTATCGATCTCCTCAGCTTGAAATGGAGTAAACCACATAGATTTCAACTGATCATCCATGACATCAGCCAACACATATGCAGTCCTGGAATATGGAAAAAGTATTTAGTCAAAAGCAGAATCCCAAAATAAAGTATTTTATCTAAGTAAAATAATTAAAATTATTATCCTCCAGAGTATTAATAGGATTAGCCCTTAATTGTTCAAAAAGCTATTCAAGAATTGGGTATCCTTAAAAACCAAAGCTTCAGAAAATAAACCAGGTGGGGCTGGGGAGAGACCAACGAAACGATCCTAATGATTGCTGCACCTGCAGCTCAGGGTCTGGTCTAGTCTTCAGACAGGCTGCCTCTGGCAGCTGACGGGAGCAGATATGGAGATCCAGAGCCAAACAGTAAGTGGAAAGAATGGCCAGGGTGGAGGTTTCCAGTGGGTCTGTCCCCTTGGAGCTCAAGGAAAAGAGGAACAAGAAATTGTGAGAGCCAGAGAAAGAGAAGAAAGGGCGCAGTCTGCAGAGCCCCTCCAGAATCAACTAAGCAGGGCTCACAGGGACTGAAGCAGCAATCACAGAAGAGCCTCCATGGGTCTGCCCTGGGTCCTGTGCATACATGAAATGGTTGCTGGCTTATTATTTGGGGCATGGAGGGCTCCTGACAGTAGGAGTGGGGTGTTCTGACTCTCGCGACTGCTTTTGGGGCCCTTGTCCTACTAGATTGCCTCCCTCAGCCTTGATGTGAGGGTTTGTGCCTGATCTTACTGTATATTGTTGTGGCATATCCGGCTAATCTCTCTGGGAGGCCTGTTCCTTTTTGGTCAAGGAGGGGATGCTGTCAATCTCAGAAGAGGGGAGGTTGGAAAGGAACTGGGAGGAGTGCCTTGAGAAAGGAAGCAGGAGAAACTGCCTCGAGAATGTATTGTATAAGGAAAAAAAAAATCCAACTCTAGTAGACTTGCGGCTCTCGGTAAATCAAACAGAGCCTGGATTTATTTCCAAAAATGCAGGTTGATAGCATGTACCAATTTGAACAGAAACTGCTAATATTTAAATTTTCTGAATACAGAAACTAATTGTGTCATGTCAGATGGTCAATAAGGCTACAAAAGGTCAAGAGACAGATACGCTCAGTTCAGTATCACAGCTCACACAGCTCATTGTAGCAGTCAGAAGGCTAAGGCAGGAGAGTCACAAATTCTAAACCAGCCTAATCTACATGAGATCCTATTTTCAAAGGAACAACCACAAAAAACAAGTTATATGTTCTCAAAGCTTGGGTCAGTCAACCTTGGTCTGCCAGCTTATTTTTATTCAGGCTATATGCCAGGCATAAATGTGCATTTTTAAAGTTTTTCTTAAAAAGCAAAAAGAAACAAGCAAAACTATAAAATAGGAAAGAGGCTGTAGATAATCTGCAGACTTTGGGATTTTTACTATTTCTTTAAAAACAAACACTTGGTTGACCCAATCTAGACTCTAGCAGCCATTATTTAAATGCTATTTAAACTCAAATCCTGGTTATTTTACCTGTTGTTAAATAAATTCTGGAGAGACTCTGGAGCTGACAGTACTGGCTCTACATCTTGGTCACTGAGAGGCAAAGGCTCACCAGATGACTCCAGCATCTGCTTCAGTCCAATTACATTATCCAGCAAAGACTCCAGACTGTCATCATCTTTAGAATGTTCCTAGACACAAGCACAAGCAATGAGAGGGTGCCAGCAAACACAGCCCGAGCACTCAAGCCTTATCTACAGACGGGAGCAAACGAGGTGGAAGAACACACTCCACCTCTGGAACAGCATCCAGTCACCAACTTAACCATGACCATCTTAAGTAAGCCATCAAAGCCGCTTGTCATTTTATCTCTAAATGGTGGCAGCAGAGGCACCTGCACTCAGAAGTAAACGGCTCACACATAACTCCCTCTGTCTACTCATGAGACTCATGCCATGGTGGAGAACTGCACTCCAAGTCAATGATCCAAAGAGTTCCCCCGCTGAGGGTTCTCTCATTCAAACAGTCACCATGGAAAGGTGGAATCAGCCACACTGAGAAGGAACACTGATTTATTACAATTTTTTCTAGTTTTCTTTTTACCAAAACAAGCTTCTCTAGTTCAAGGAACAGACTCTCTGGACTCTCTTCTTTGCTCTGTAGGAGCTGTTTTAACTCTGCGGCGTTAAGACTCATCGTCCGGGGTGGGTGAGCGCCCTCTACCTCCATGAGACCACTATCGTCTCCACAACAGCCCTGTAAATGTCACACACAAGTTAAGTTTGAGAACAGAGAAATCTACAAAGATGCTTCTAAATTTATTCATCTATTTCAGCCATTTGCTATGATGTCCCCTCAACACTGTAACTTTTACAACCCAACAAATGCTAGTTTTAAAAAGGACTTAGTTTACTGAAAGTGAAAATGTTTTAGGTAGATTAATAAACAGGTAAATACACATATTTAAATTACTGATATATATTTCTCAAAAATATATTTAATAGCAAACACTTGCATTGGTAGGACAGGTAACTGACATGTTTGAGATGCAAGATGCCTACAAGAACAAAGAACTGAAGGAACCTGAATTACATCTCTGAAGACAAAAGAGGCAATAAGAACATCAACTACCATATGCAAGACCTGCCACACAGAAAAACAAGTATTTTTCTATTTAAAATCATATATATCATAAACACACAAAAAGATGCATGTTAGATAGTTATGTATATGCAAAGAGTAGTTACAAGTCCAGCAACTCTTGTTTTAAAAGACTCAAAATGAATTATGCTCTACCAGGAATAACATCTCAAAATGAAAGTGTCACTACCAATCCTGATGCAGGATTTAATGCTTTTGTGTTGAGTTTTCCTAAGTTTAAGCACACCATGTGTGTGCAGGAGCCCATGAGGACCACAAGAGGGTGTCAGGTGCCCTAAGACTGGAGTCACAGCAGTTCTTGCTGCCTGTGTGGATGCTGGGCACAGGGCCTCTGCAATGGTAGTGTGCACTCCTAACCACTGAGCTCTCCAACCCCCAAGATTTAGTATTTTTAACTGGCACAAACATTTACAATTTTGTTTGCAATTTATATTTGTCCTGTAAATGCTCAAATGTCAAAAGCAAAATGAACATTCTCCTTTTTAAAAAAATAAAATAAGTTCCCATACAGCCCAGACTGGGCTCAAACTCACTGCTGAGGACCGCAAACTGGTCCTCCTGCCTCCATTTCCCAAGTGCATGGATTACAAGCATTGCTACCTAACTGAGCTATTGAATGAAAGAGTGCTCTTCACAATGAGCCTGTTGGGGCACTTGCTCTTTTCAGAGAACACCAGGCTGAGGAAGTAAGCGCACTGGCTTTAACGAGAAACCCACAAGCCACTGGGTCTATAGTTCTACGGCTGTATGCTGAACGGTGGATTATCTAATCCATGTGTTCTTAGGGAAAAAGATAAACGAGTTCAAACCGTGTGCTGAAGGAATCAGGGTCTACTCAGACTACCCTCCAAAGGCACACTTTATAAACTGAAAGATTCTATGCATCTCTAAGAACCCAACCCGACCAACAGTCTGCTTCTTTATTTGTTGGTTTACTTGCAGTGGGGACCAAACCCAGGACCTGCGCATACAAGGCAAGCACCCCACGGCTGAGCTACACTCTCAGACCCCAGAAAGTCTGTGAACAAACCACACTACTTACATGTTAGCCCACTTGCTTCTAATTAAACAGTCTTAGAAAACGGAGGGCCATCAGCTGAGCAGGGGTAATGCACACCTTTAGTCCTAGCACGTGGAGGCAGAAGCAGGCGGATCTCTGTGAGTTTGAGGCCAGCCTGGTCTATAGAATAGTTCCAGGACAGCCAGGGCTACACAGAGAAACTCTGTCTTGGGGTCCAGGGGGTTGGAGGGGTGGGTAGAGGGTCAAATTTACAATATGGTGATAAGTAGTAACAATTCTTAAGGGTTTTATAAACTAAACTCCAGTGTGGTTTCAGGAAAATAGACATTTTATTAAACTGTGTGTGAAGCCATCATAAATTTCATCTGTCAAACACTATCTATTAAGTTATATAATACAAGCCAAGTGTAATGGCAACATTTATAATCCAAGCTATAAGATCCAAAGGGGAAGAGACAAGAAGACAGCAAGTTTGGGCTGGTGAGATGGCTCAGTGGGTAAGAGCACCCGACTGCTCTTCTGTAGGTCTGGAGTTCAAATCCCAGCAACCACATGGTGGCTCATAACCATCTGTAACCAGATCTGACGCCCTCTTCTGGTGTGTCTGAAGACAGCTACAGTATACTTACATATAATAAATAAATCTTAAAAAAAAAAAAAAAGAAAAGAAAACAGCAAGTTTAAGGCAGTCTGGGCTACACAGTAAGTTCAAGGACAGCCTAGACAGTTCAATGACATCAAACTACAAAAGGAAAAAAGGGTTGGGGATGTAGTTCAGTGGTACACTTGCCTAGGGTGTGCTAGCTTCTACCTAAGTTCAGTCACCAGCAATATACACACAAAAATTAAAAAGAAGAACACAAAAAAAGAATGAATCACTACAAACAGCCTCAGAGATTGTGACACACCATCAAAATCATTTAAGTACTAAATTAAGCATTCCAAAAGGACACCAGTAAGGGCTAGACCAAACCTAACACCAATCCCAGGAACCCACACAGTACAAGGAGAGAAGTTGTCCCTTAACTTCCACAGGACATTTTTAACTTTTTAAAAAAGATTCATCTGCTTATTTTATGTAAGTACACTGTCACTATGTTCAGACACACCAGAAGAGGGCATCAGATCCCATTACAGATGGTTGAGCCACCATGTAGTTGCTGGGAATTGAACTCAGGACCTCTGGAAGATTAGTCAGTGCTCTTAACCGCTGAGCCATCTCTCTACCCCCAGCATTTTAATGTTTCAAAAGAGGAGGAAAGAATCAGACTATCTGAGGAAATAAGGTTGCATGCTTCCCAAACTTATGAACTATCCTAATCTACACTTCCAAGGAATTACCAAGCTCCAAGTATGAAAATCATGATGAGATCCACAAACAGATACCATTAGAGCCAACCTACCCACCCACATGGCTACTGAATGACTAAAAGGTGAATAGTTCTCATGTGTAGATTTGCTGGGCACAGGGTGACTCGTGTGCAAGACAAGGGAGACTTCACCACACTCTCAGAATGGTGCTCATTTTAAAACATACGAATTACTTATTTCTGAAATTATCTGCTGTTGGGACCATGGGTGAATCAGATTAACTACAACTTTAGGAAACAAAATTGTAAAGATCAACAGAACTGACAAACATTTAACCATACTTAGGAAAAGAAAAAGGAACACAGAAAGGAGCAGAGGCAGGGCACTAGCCTAGCATGAGGCCCCAGGTTCAACATCAAGCACCACACCAGGCAACGACTCAATTTACTAAAATTAGGGGGAAAGGCAGACAGTTTACCAGAAACTTTAGAGTTTATAAGAAAATACCAAGAACAAACACATGCCATCAGACACTGAAGATGAACACAGAGAAATGTATTTCCAAAAGAATGAAAGAAGAAACTTAGGCTTAGAATAATCTGAACGGGGACTGGTGAGGTGGCTCAGCAGGTAAGAGCACCCGACTGCTCTTCCAAAGGTACAGAGTTCAAGTCCCAGCAACCACATGGTGGCTCACAACCATCCGTAACAAGATCTGACTCCCTCTTCTGGAGTGTCTGAAGACAGCTACAGTGTACTTACATATAATAAATAAATCTTAAAAAAAAAAAAAAAAGAATAATGTGAATGGACTTAATTAAATTAGTATTTTTAAAGAGAAAAGGGGCTCCTTCCTGTCAGCAGATTATTCTCTAAAATTGGGGCAATACAGAGGAGATAAGCAATGCCCCAGCAGAGGGATGACATCAATGGGTGACTCATGCCATTTCTCACAGTAGAGCAAAACAAAGCTCTCCCACAAAGAAAAGCCCAGACCCCAAATGGCTTCTTTAGTGTTAAACAATTAGTAATCTACACAAGCAGTGGCGGCGCACACCTGTCATCCCAGCACTCAGGAGGCCCAGCCAGGCACATCTCTTTGAGCTTGCGGCCAGCCTTGTCTACTTATTGAGTTCCAGGACAGGGCAACAGAGAAATCCTGTCTTGAACATAAACACACATACACACACAACACACACACACACACACACACACACAATCGTTCACAAACTTCTAAAACCTAAAAAATGAAATCTCTTCAGCTTATTCAATGAAGTCAAAAAACATTACCAGAAAAGACAGTTACAGACCAAGATCCCTTATGAACACATACATAAAAAATCCTTACTAAATAAAACAAATTGGATCCATCAAAGGAATCCATACATAAAAGGAATCGAACTGGACTAATCCCAGGAAAACAATGCTGGTTCAATAATCAAAACCTAACCCACTTAAAGTAATATGGAGAAAACCCATGTGGTTATCCCATAGAATCACACAAAGCATTTGACAAAATTCAACAACCTTTCACAACATAGACACATAATCATGTAGCCACACAACCCTGGCTAGCCTGGAACTCACTATGTAAACAGACGAGGCTAGCCCTGAACTCATGTCATTCCTTTCTGTGTGAGTGCTGGGATCAGAAGCATGGACCACCAACAACGGCAAAAACTTAAGACAACAAAATTGGAGGACAATATCAGACAGGATGGGTTACCAAAAAAAATCTTACAAATCACATACACACTAACATGGTTACACTTTCACATAAAATCTTTTATTTTGTAACCCTGCAGTAAAAAGATCCTTTACAACTTTCTCTAGACTTTACTGTAAAGTACCAGCTGAATTTGGTTTCTTTTAAATGATCTATTTTTACTTTATGGACAGTGGTATTTTGCCTCCATGTATGCCTGTGTGACGGACGGGATCAGATCCCTGGAGCCGGAGTTACAGACAATGGTGGCCTGACATGTGGGTGCTGGGAACTGAACCTGGGTCTTCTGGAAGAGCAGCCAATGCACTTAACCAGCTCTCCAGCCACCATAAGATGAACTTCTTAAACTTCTGTTGAAAGTATATACTGGCACACACACACTCTAGTCAACCTTTTTTATGAAAGGCTGGATTATTCTGCAATAAAAATGTGTAAGAACTCAGTTTCTAATAATGTGTATAATAAAGTTTGGGGGTGGGGGTAACGCTGTCAAACTCATTTAACCTCAAATCTTTACTCTCTCCCTCCTTTTTGTGTGTGTGTTTGCTTGTTTGTTTATTTGTTTGTTTTTCAAGACAGGGTTTCTCTGGGCAGCTCTGGCTGTACTGGAAAGACCAGGCTAGCCTCAGACTACGAGATCCACCTACCTCCACCTACCACTGCCTTCCAAGCGCTGGGTTTAAAGGAGTACACCACCACATGGGGTCCCCAAGTACTTCTTTTTTTTTTTTTTTAATTATTATTTTCTTTATTTACATTTCAAATGCTATCCCGAAAGTTCCCTATACCCCACCCTCGCCCCTGCTCCCCTACCCCCCCACTCCCACTACTTGGCCCTGGCATTCCCCTGTGCTGGGTCATATAAAGTTTACAAGACCAAGGGGCCTCTCTTCCCAATGATGGCTGATTAGGCTACTTCATTCCTCCTTAGAATAAGGAACAAAATACCCATCAAAGGATATAAGTACAGAGACAAAATTTAGAGCTAAGATGAAAGGATGGACTATCCAGAGACTACCCCATCCAGGAATCCATCCCATCATCAGCCACCAAACCCAGATACTATTGCACATGCCAGCAAGATTCTGCTGAAGGGACCCTGATATAGCGGCCATTTGTGAGGCTATGCCAGTGCCTGGCAAACACAGAAGTGGATGCTCACAATCAGCTATTGGATGGAACACAGGGCCCCCAATGGAGGAGCTAGAGAAAGTACCCAAGGAGTTGTAGGGGGCTGCAACCCTGTAGGTGGAACAACAATATGAACTAACCAGTACCCCCCCAAGTACTTCTTAAGACAGGCTTATTAATGGCTTCTGGAATATGGACCACTATAGAAGGGTCTTAATCAGATTTGAACAAGCATGAACAAAAACAGCTGTTCTGTCTTTTGAACAGCATTCCACTTTACAGGGAGATGAAAAAGGTATCCATGATACTTTCCATAACGCTTTAAAGAAATCAAATAAAAATAAAATGCACACTAACCATTGCATCAGCGTTGAGGATCTGTCTCATGAAGTCCAGAGACGCCGATGCAAGCTCACCAGTGTCCTTACTAAATGTGCTGACCACTCGCTTCAGCAAACTATGCAGAGCACTACTGTTCTTCCTTAAAGAGCTGAAATTAAAGGTACAACAGACACATTAAGAACTGCAATGAAAATAAGCCAGGCATAGTGTTGCACACCTCTACTTCCAGTTCTCAGAGGGCAGAAACAAGGGAAGCTCTAAGCCAGTGCGTCTCAGCCTTCTACCACAGTTCTTTATCTTATGCTGACAGTAATTATTTCACTGCTACTGTATAACTGTAACTTTGCTGCTGTTACGAATTGTAGTGCAGGCTATCTGATAAGTGACATCTGTGAAAGTGCTGTTCAACCCTCAGCAGAAGTGGAGACCTACAGGTTGAGAGCCACCATGCTAGGCCAACCAGGGCTTCAAAATGAGGCACTGTCTCAAAGGGAACTAAGACAAAACTAAACAAAAAAAGAGATAATACATCAAAATATTGAGTATATAAGATTAGTAGAGAAATAACTAAGTTCAGAACATTTATTTTACCATTTTAAAAAACATAAAAGATATACTTAGGTGTCTCTGTTCATAAATTTAACCTAAAAAAATCACTTCATAGCTGGGCGTGGTGGTGAATGCCTTTAATCCCAGCACTTGGGAGGCAGAGGCAGGCAGATTTCTGAGTTCGAGGTCAGCATGGTCTACAGAGTGAGTTCCAGGATAGCCAGGGCTACACAGAGAAACCCTGTCTTGAAAAAAACCAAAAAAAAAAAAACACTTCATTTTAATCTTCAATTACATTTTTCTTTTTTGGGGGGTGGGAGTGGGGCAAGTTCTCACTATGCAGGGCAGATTAATCTCAATTCACAATCCTCCTGCCTCAGTTTTCCAGTTGCTATGATTATAGATATATATCTCCATGCCTGGCATTTACTAAAAAACTTCCTTCAGATAATAAACTTTCAAAACCTATCACAAGCAACTTACTAGTTTCCTATTTAAATTTCTTTTCATGATGTGATGGTTTCCCTAACGTAAGAGGGTTAAGCACTAGCTCAGAGACTAACCTGGGAAAGCTAACTTAAGAATGACAAAGAATAACAAAGGAAAACAAAGGCCTAAACAGAGGTGCAACTGCTTAGGAACCAGACGGTAGGCTCTGTGGGTTACTCACAACACATGTGTTAACTACTGCGGACTGGCATGGTGGGAATGGTGTTGGATATGCACAGATGATCTTCCAGCAACACCTTATTTGCAGTAACTACAGAAAACCAGACTCAACCTGTGGTCCAAACTGCCAATCCCAATACAAAAAGATTTTTGCATAACAACCCCCTTGGTGTATATCTAAAATCCTGATCATAATTAGTCTATACACTTACTTAGTTCTTAGTTTCAACAGAATTTCAAGGGCAAACCATTTCAATATTCAACTGTCCTTTAAGCTACAACCTAACCAGACAAATGGAATAGGTATGATGTTAATACTAAACAAGCAGTGTTCCCATTTACCAACTAGGTCAGGCTGTGGGATGCCACTGGATAAGACATGCATGCACGTAAAGCAACACAAAGGGAAGAAAGGCCAGCCTCCTGCTCTCAACAACTTTTTATTACAGTCAGAAAGTCATGGCAAATAGGAACGAAATCGGACCTAAAGAAAAAGATAATAATAAAAAATAAGAGGCTCAAAACTATCAGCCCAATTTCTAGGGACTTCAAAGAAAAAAAAAAAAAAAAAAAAACCTTAAGTAAATGATTTAGGTTTGTAAATGCTCTAAGAAAACCTTGAGTCTATACTGAGCATTTGGTTCACGGCTATAATCCTAGCATTCCAGAGGCTGAGGATCTCATGTTCCAGGCCACCCTGGGCTATAGAAGAAGGCCCTTTCTCAAACAAACAACCCAAAATAACAATAACAAAAAACCTACAGCTAGTAGATCTATTAGAATGTCTTTTAGGAAACCCAGGACACGGCAGCGTGTCTCTCACATCTCTCATCCTAACTACTCTGGAGACGGAGCCTGCGGCCAACCTGAGCAACTCGGGAAGGCGCCACGTCAATAAGACAAACAACACAACTCTGACAACTCCAAGTTCTGATGAAGCTAAGGAGTCACTGGGACTCTAATGCAATGGTGATGGGAGCAAACAGGAGATACACTTTGGGAAACACCCTGGCAGCTTTAGATTCGTTAAACAGCCACCTATCACAGGACCCAGTAATCCCACTCTGAGATACCGAGCCAAAAGAAACAAGTTTTCAGGTGCACCAGAAATCCTTATGCAGACTTATAACAGGGCTACTCCTAAGTCTCAGAAAGTAGAACTCAGACAGAAAAGACTGTAAAATCCACTACTAACTGCCAATGAGACTCAGCCATAAACAAAATTTTCCCTGTGAAAGAGGTCATACTTCGAACCTTCCATATTAGGTACTAAATGAGGGGTGGGGCACAGTATATTAAATTCTGCAAAGCCTACCTTTTTAAGTGAAACAATCCATAATCATGCTCTGCAAGAAACATCATTGTGCGAACACACGTCAGCAGACAGTTGTAACTGCTTTCAGAGTTGGCTAGAGTCACCAGCAGACAGTCACAGATTGCAGTCATCAGCTCTTTACTTGGTAGGGAGTTAGAGAGCTGTTCAAGCTCAGAGCCAGGACCTTCAGAAGGGCTTGGCAAAATGAGTGCGATGTCCTGGGGGGGGGGGGGNGNGAAAAACATTTCCAAATGAGTATCATCATCTGCTCTCTCTGAACACACACAAACCAATACTTAGTAACAATCTCATTAAAATGTTGTTGGGGGCTCAGCAGTTACAAGCACTGGCATTCACATGGTGGGGGTCACAACCACATGAAGCTCCAATCATGGCAGATGTGATGCCCTCTTTGGGCCTGTATAGGCAGGCAGGCATGTGGTGCAGAGACATGCATTCAGACAAAAGAACCATACAAGTAAGTAAAAATTTTGAAATGATTGTTATGATTCCATCCCCCAAATAGATTCAAACAGATAAAGAACACACGCTCTTTTATAATAAATTATTGTAAGAATGTATATCTAAGGAACTAGACACAGTCTATTCCTTCACACTATTTTTTACCTTTAAAGAATCTTTTAAAATTTATCTTCCATTTGCATAAAAGTAAAAAAGAGTTTAGCATTGCCTTTGACAAGGACGGAAGAGTCACCCTTGCCTAACAACATCCACACATATAAGGTATCACCAGCCACTTTTGGTGACTTGGACTCAGCAAGACATATGCCACCACTGTTCTCTCTCGTGTGGATCTGGCTTCTCATTTTCACGTCATCAGTGTAGGTGTGAATGTGGTATAGATCATGAAACTAAAGGGGGCTGTGTAAGGGGAGAGGGGTTTTAGGGAAGAGAACTCGGGAGCATAATATGAATACTACATGAGATGTGAAGATGGAACTAAGACTCATGCAGGCACAGGGCGTGAATCCAGGCAGGAGTGTGGACAGGAGAGGAGCAGAGGAGGGCTGAACAAAACTCAGTATATACGAACATGCTGTCATCTGCTGGGACAGTCAGTTTCCTTCAGGGATGTAGCCCCTGATGTGTGAGATGGCCCTACACTCAAATATATGCTGGGAGCACTAAATGGACTCAGTAGGTTGGGGGCAGGGGAGGAACACACAAGATTGCAAGATAATAATGGCGAGGAGACAGGAGTTAGGACTGGGGTGAACTGGTGGGTGGAACTGATCAAAACACATTATATGTGTTACACATATAACTGACATACTTATTCTTTACAGTAAAAGAAAAAGAACGACCTTTATAGTGAACTGAGCAGGGCATAGTTTCAATTTTGTGTGTGTGTGTGTGTGTGTGTGTGTGTGTGTGTGTGTGAAATACTTTAAATCAGTCTACTATTATAACACTCCTTTTTAGATTATAGAGGCTTCTAGAAATAATTTTTTTTGGCTGAAATCTTAAACTTATCAACATCAGAATTTAAAAGTTCATTAAAAGGCGTGGGCAGAGCAAACAAACTTTAGGCACAATCTCCAGTTAAATGTCTCCCTCTAATTTTTAACTTTTATAACTCAAGTTTTCTAATGTTAAGCAAGTGGAGCTAACTACACACACAGCAGCGTTCACTACTCATTTACAGAAGTCTCCTGGGCTTTCAGGGGCATGTAGACACAGATCTGCATCAGAAGGGAGGGAAGAGGGCAGCAAGGGTCAACAGTCCTGGGACTCATAGAGTCACTTAATGTGCACCAATCACAGAGGCCTTAAACTCTCAACCAGGGCCACAGTTATCATCTACCACTTCTGAAAACAAGCCACACGCAAAGTCTGCCTGAGTCTGCAATGGAACCAAACTGCACTTTCATTAGCCAACACAGGCTCTTAGTAAACATATTCAGTCTGGAAAAAAAAAAAAAAAATCACATCTGATGACTAGCTGGCATGAGCATTCTGACTAGTTAAAAATGTGTTACATGGAAATGCTCTTTAAAGATTCCAAACAATGGAAAGAGAACCCCTGTCTCATGAACCTATAAGCAAGTCAACAGCATGGAGAGCAGTTGCAAGCATCACTTGGAGTGCACTACACTGCAGTGAATCCTGCTGCTTCAAAATCCATCCTCACAAAGTTGGCCTTGAGGCACACACTGCAATCCTAGCACTTGGGAGAATTAATATCAGGAATTAAAGGTCAGCCATGGCTACCTAGCAAGTTTGAGGCCAGTCGGGGATACAAAAGACTAACCATACAAAGAAGTCATCCTTACAAGAGACCAACATGTTAACTCGACCAAAACCAAAGTTATAAAACTGAATGATGTACTTAGGGGAAAAAAAGTAACACAGTAAATATTAATCAGCCATTTAAAAGTATTGAAACTTTTGCATAAAAGCTATTACCCAGGTTGGCAATAATACTACAAAAGGAAAATCTCCTCGGACACCAAAGAGCTAAGTCAAATAAAACTCCATGCGCCAACTCAATTTGCTTTTCCTCTACTTACCAAACTTCCTAAATAACCCGAGAGTCATACACCATGAGCAAGCTGCGTTATTCACTATCGAAATTACTAGACAAGAGTCACACCAACACAATGACAATGACAATGAAAGCAATGAGTACCTGGTCACAGAGAGACTGCAAAATGGATGTGACATACTCCACGCACTGCTGGCGAGTAACACTGTCCCCAGGAGAGCGCACCAAAGCTAAAAGATCCTGGAAGATCTCTGCATATCTTTCATCGCCTTTACTAGTTCCATTAATTAGATGCAAAATAGCTGATTTACAAGCTTTGTGTGAAGCCAGGGCATCGAGAAGAGCAAGCAGCCTGGTGGTTTGGCTAGCGTACTGTTTCTCTTTATCTTCTGAAGTGCTGCAATAAAATCAGTATGTTCAGTAAACAAGGTTCTTGATTTTAAACACCATTTCATATTTTCTATATATCGATTCATACAAATTTTGTATAAAACATACACCTCATTCCTTTGATATAATGATTTTTTTCCAGAAGCTTATAGTCACTGTAAAATTTTATGATTTCAGGATTTCAATAATGTACTTCAAGTTAGAGTAGTTGTTTATACTTCACCTTTTAAAAACCGCAAAACTGGGGCAGGAAGGTGACTCAGGAAATAAAGGTACTCATATAGAACAACCCTATTGACCTGAGTTCAACCCCAGAATCCACATACAGAAGGAAAGAAAAAAGCAACTATATAAAGTCCTGACCATACATGTATGAGCATGTACATGCACATAAGCAAGCATTATGCTATAATGAAATTTAAAAGCCCCAAATCAAAACCTTCAACATGACTTACACATGAAATGCGAAGATAAAGCCTTCTAAAAAAATAATTTTCATATATATTATTTTGTGTGTGTGTGTGTGTGTGTGTGTGTGTGTGTGTATTTACACATCCATATGTTATCTGGGCTTATTAAACCCTAGTTTCCAAACTATGTAAAAGAGGTTATCTGTGTCAAGAGTAACTTGAGGAAAACTTCTTAAGGTGGAATGAAAATACCTTTGCAAGTCTTCTACAATCAAATCCAACACAGTTCTCATGATCAGAAGAGCAGTTGGAGAGGCAAGGTCACACAACTGAACACAAATACGCCGTAACATATGTTGAATGGGCTGGCAGGTTGTGCCAGAGAAAGAACGAACTATTTCTTGGAGCAACTTTGCTTGAACATGAAGGTGCATGCTCCACAATTTTCGGGTGTTGAGTGCCACTGATATATCATGTGGCTCAATAACCTGTTAAAAAAGTATAATGTGTGTGTACATAGATTTTTTTAATATTTATTATAGTCGCAAAACTGTTCAGGAAGAACTGTCATAAAAAGAACACCTTTACTGCATGCTTAAAACATAATTCACTATTACACTATTACAATTAAACAATTGTTTGAATCCAACAGGTCTAAAAATAGTATTGTTCTCAGGTTGGCAGTCAGTTGAGCAGAGTCCATTGATGAAGCAATCTAATTTGCAAATTCTAAAACATGATAAGGGGAGAAAAAAGATTTGCAGTAACAGGAAAACGTAAGTACAAGTATACATAACAACATGATAAAACTCACTTCACAAAAGGCATTTAAAACGTTACCCCACACTTCCAACTTGCTTCAGTTTCATCTCACCCTCAACTCAGTTACTCTGTCTTTGGGGAGGAGGACGAAGGCTTGCTTGGGTTTGACCAGCATCCCTGGCATTACTAAGGAGCTACTGCAGTCATTACAAGATGCATGTGATATGAAGTGGTACCTGCGTGGTCTGCATGGGCAAGGGAAGAGGCAGCAGCTCTGAAAGGAGTATGAGTCCTGAGAAGAAGCCTTCCGGAACCTTCAAGATGGAAGAGAGAACTTCCTTTAACATTAAAGACCAAGTATTATTGGCCAGAGTCTCTTCAGAGATTGTGAGCTTCTCATTAACTCCTTGTGTAAAAGTCAGTAAGATGTCTATGATATCATTCTGAATTTTCTGCTCATCACTATCCAAACGACCTGAGAGAGGGATAGAGCACAGGAGCATGTGTAAAGTAACAAGTGCTGAAGGGACACGCATGTCCTTAAACTCAAAGGATCCGCCTCGCAGGAGCTCTGTCAGCATAGTTTTAAGAAGAGTGAGCGTGCAACGAGCCATTGAAATGGTAGTAACTCTGTGCAGGGTAGTCCCCATGTTCACATGGAGCCTCCAAGGCTGCGTCAAAATACTGTTCAATTTTTGCAGAACCCGAATAAAGGTGTCCATTCCTTCAGCAGAAAAAAGCTGAATAACAGCAAGGTTCCATTTCAAGTCTTTCTGCTGACCTTTATATAGGGTAAGGAAGGAATAAGAAAAAACAAATTACTTACATGTTAACAATCAATCAAGAATATTTTGAATATTTAATGATATTTAACCAGGTTTAAGTATGGAAGTTTTCAAAGTATATTAATTATATTACCTTCTACGGGAGGTGGTGGACATGCCACATTACAGAGAACACGTAAGGCAGTGGTAAGGCCAACTCCTTCTGCAGTCATCAAGTTATCAATATTCTTTAAAAAATAAAATAAAAGCAAACAAGCTTAAGTTAGTGAAGACCCTGAGCTTCTAGCAGTAGAGTGTGCACACATGCACAAGGCCCTAGGTTTAATCCTCAGCACAAAGGCTTGGGCTACACACTGTTCACTCTTTAGCATGTTCTAAGCATGAGAAAGCTGGGTGTGGTGCTGCAGACCTGCAGTGCCAGCACTCAGAGGCTGAAGCAGCAAGCACAGTGGTGAGTTTAAGGCCAGCCTTGGGTTACACAGCTGCTTTCCAAGGCAGCCAGGGTTAGACCTAATACCATGTCTGGTCTCAAAAGAGCACACAAACAAAAGAGACAACATGTAAGAAAAACCACACTACTAAAGACTTATGTAAATCATTTTACCTTAGGTACATTTCATTTTTTCTTGTAAAATTCTTTTATAATTTTTTAATGATTTATTAATTTTTATCTTATATGCACTGGTGTTTTATCTGCATGTATGTGTGCATAAGAATGTCGCACCCCCTCTGGAACTGGAGTTACAGTCAGCTGCCATGCAGGGACAGGGAATAGAACCTGGATCCTCTGGAAGAGCAACCAGTGCTTTTAATGCTAACCCATCTCTCCAGCAACATCACAGGCATTTTTTGTACTGTACAATAATATGTTAAAAATCAAACACAACATATTTGTGTATTTCAAGTACTAAAAGCAGTAAATAAAAACCTATGACTCTTTGTATTAAGAATTTAAAATAACTCTTTTCTATAGACCCATTTTATATTATTTCTCTCATAAATGAAGCAATGGTTAAACTGACAAGTGAGCTCTTAGGTTCTGGGGCCTTTGCTTTGTTTTTGATTTGAGCAGAGGTCTCACTAAGCTACCCAGATTAGCCTCTAACTTTAATTCCGCCTCCTCTGCCTGGTAAATTACAGATTTGCACCACTGTGCCAGACTGTTTTTAAAAAAGCCCCATAGTTACTAAACCTCTTTCAAGGCTTAGAGGACACCTTCAAACATTTATAGACTAAATAGCATTTATTTTTTTAAAATGCAGACACCAAAAAGACAGAGTATAAGAAATGAAACTGTTTTTGTATTTAAAACCTGACTACGTTTCCAAATACCAAATAGTTTTGTTTACATTTTGTAGTTTTCAGACTAACATTATTAATAAATTTATAACTTGAAAATTTTTGATGATTTAAAATATTCCAACTTCTAAGTCTCAGGATATAAGCTTTAAAAGCAAGCAAACAAATAAACCAAGCCCGCTCTCCCTCACGGGCTTCCATTTTGCATTATCCTTTTGCCTTAACTTTTTTCTTACAGTTCTACAAATCACTGAGACAAGAAGAAATCACCAAGTTTCAATATTGGCTCAACTGTATTTAGTGTATCTTAGGATAGGAATTACTTAATGAGTAAGATCTATGGGGTAATGACTTGAAAGGACATGGTAGTACGTGTCTGTGGTCTTAGCACTCAGGAGGTAAAGACAGCCCAAGTTCTCCAACTGGATCCTACCTCAAACCAAAAATCAAAATAGAGACAAATACAAGGTTTATGAGGAAATCAAAACTTCATTCTGTTGTTTTGGTTTTTTGAGATAGGGTCCCACGTAGCCCAGGCTGGCCTCAAACTCACCATCCAGCTGATGATATAACCCTGTACCAGCGATCCCTACAGACCACCATCCCCAGGCTCATGTGTTGCAGGAGCGGAAGTCAGGGCTTTGTGAATTCTAGGCAAGCACTCTGCCAACGGAGCTTCCTCCCTGGCCCTGGCAGGGTTCTGGTTTTGAGGCAGTGTTTTCTGATGCAGTCTCTGCTTGCTTCACGCTTGCAGCCCTTAGCCTCAGGCACCCAGTGATGAGATTACAAGCATTCCAAGGTCTTCTCTTCTCTTTACAGGATCTCAGGTAGCCCAGGCTGCCTTTAATATCAGCATTCATAAGGCAGAGGCAGACCAATCTTGGTGAGTTCCAGACTAGCCTGGTCTACATAGTGAGTTACAAGCCAGCCGGGTCTACATAGTGAGTTATAGGCCAACCTGGTCTACATAGTGAGTTACAGGCCAGCAAGGGCAGTGAGACCTTTCTATAAAAGAAAAAAGAAAAGCAAGCAAGCAAACAAACGAAAATATTCTTAAGAGACACAGAATGAAAAGACAAAGGGAATCACTAAGACAAAAAGATCTAAAGCAGATAGTCCTAAACAATGCTTTCCTTTGACTTCAAAAGAGGAAAGACGGGCCGGGCGTGGTGGCGCACGCCTTTAATCCCAGCACTCGGGAGGCAGAGGCAGGCGGATTTCTGAGTTCGAGGCCAGCCTGGTCTACAAAGTGAGTCCCAGGACAGCCAGGGCTATACAGAGAAACCCTGTCTTGAAAAACCAAAAAAAAAAAAAAAAAAAGAGGAAAGACTTGGTCAAAATATATAAATTACTTTAATAATATATTACAGCTGCAAAACCAAGGTGACTTCCTCTCTTACATATGAAAAAAAACACAGGCTGGTGAGATGGCTCAGCAGTTAAGAGCACCCGTCTGCTCTTCCAAAGGTCCTGAGTTCAAATCCCAGCAACCACATGGTGGCTCACAACCATCTGTAACGAGATCTGGCGTCCTCTTCTGGAGTGTCTAAAGACATCTACAGTGTACTTACATATAATAAATAAAAAAAAAAGAAAAAAAAAAGAAAAAAAAAAGAAAAAAAAAACACAGTGGTCATCTGCTAAACATAGGAGTAGCAGAGAAGTCAGTCTACACTGATGTACTTTGTGTTCATTATGTGCCCCACTGGATTGAGTAAGAAAAAAAGGGGAGAAGGAGCAACCTGCAAGATTAATGATGAATGATTTTTTCATTATGAAATACACATGAATTTTTGAATATTACTTTTACAAATTATAGATTTTACAGATTTCAACTTTTAATCTTAACTACAGTTGTCACTATCCAAAATTAACAACAGAGAAAACTGGTCCACACTAGAATTATTTGGAATTGGCTACATCAATTTTCACCTAAATATTCTGAGTTCCACTATTTCATTAATTAAAATTAGAATACTAGTAGCATTTAACTTCAAAGGTTTTAGTAAGACTCAGGAGATAGCTTTCCAAAAGTACTATCCAAAATGCTTGAAGACTTGAGTGCCGCGCCTGGACTCCACATGATGGAAGAGAGCCAACCCCACAAGCTGTACTCTGACATCCATGGAGTAGTAGGTTATATAAACAGAGTATCACAAGCATGTGTGTTCATGTATATGACTACCTTCACCCACGCATCAAATATTATAGATCAATCAAGGTCAGGGTTTCTCCACTACCTTGGAGGGTAACTTGAGTATCATCTCCATGTGTCATCACAGTTTCACAACAATCAAAGCCCTTCTAACTTTTACTTACCTGTTTAACATATTCAATTAGATTTGGGATGCAGTTAATTTCAAATCTGAGGTTTTTCAGAGGTTCAAGCCATTTGCCAAGTTCTTAAAAACAAAAAGAATAATCTATATTTTTAAATGGAAGTATTTATAACAAAACTTTTTCCAAGAGAAAACACCACATCTACAATCATTTCAATCACCTAGATTTTACAAAAAGGTGATCTCTGGTATCTAACTCTTTTTGTTTTTTAAAGATAGGCCTCATGCTATATCCCCACGTTGGCCTCAAACTCATGATCTTCCTGTCTCAGCCCCACAACCAGTAGGAATACAGGGTGTTCTTTACATGTACTTAAACATGAAAATGGGGCCCTACTATGTTGATTTAAAAATACTCATGACTATTACTTATCTCATTTTCTTTAAATGTTTAAATGCTTATCCAATCTGCCCAATTAAAATAAATTTATTGCAATAGTCAATGAAAACACTAAAACAATTTATAAATATGATTACAAACTAATATAATGCAGCATTTATTTACCTATATTTACTGCTGGCTGCTACCCCCTCCACCAAAAAAAATTTATATGTATATATATTTCTAGTAGAATCAAACTATGCAGAGACATTTTATTGAGTAGCCTTTTTTCCTTTAACAAGAAAATTTATGGGGCTGGAGAGATGACTCAGTGGTTAAGAACACTGACTGCTCTTCTGAAGGTCCTGAGTTCAAATCCCAGCAACCACATGATGGCTCTGTAAAGAGATCAGATGCCCTCTTTTGGTGTGTCTAAAGACAGCTACAGTATAGTTTACATATAATAAATAAAATAAACCTTAAAAAAAAAAAAAAAAAAGAAAAGAAATTTTACTTTTGTTTTTGTGTGTAAGATTCTGGGTTATATCAAACCTGGATTGCCATGCATGCTAGTCATTGAGCTGTATCACTAACCTGATTTTGTCAATTTCTTAACTTGTCATTTTAAAATTAACTATTTTTTAAAGTAGTACAGTGTGCTAATCAGCAGTCTTTTAAGTTAACTCAGAATAGTGCAAATATCTAAGTGTAGCAAAACACTCAAAAACAAAAACCACCCCAAACCACTTGCAGGCTCTCCTGATCATGTTCACGCCGGTCTACTCTGATTAGCTAGACTGCTATTTTTCAGAACTTTTCAGGAAAAGGAAGGCACTTTCAAACCTTTTCATTTATATTCTAAAACACTTTATGAAACCTGAAGTTTTATAAACTCTTTTCCTAAAAGGCAACTCAAGAAAATGAAAATGCTTTGGAGAGATGGCTCAGTGGGCAAGGGGCGTGAGGCACTGCCCTCAGTTCAGATCCTTATCACTCATGCAAAAGCTAGGCGTGCTGGAAACACACGTCACACACCTGTAACCCAGCACTGGGGGAGCAGATGTATCTCAGAGGCTAGCTAGCCAATCTAGCTAAAAATGGCAAACTGCAGGTTCAGTGAGAACCCTTGTCTCAAAAAAATAAAGTGGGCAGCAGTCAAGAAAAACATCTGATGTCTTCTATCTTCAAGACCTATGCATGAAACCACCCAAACACATAAACATACACACAAATATGCTGAAGCAACAGTCATAAGAATTCAGCCCTTTCTCTTCATATATCACAAATGTTAAAAAATAACTCCAGATACCATACCTTGCAATTTAGCATTATTTTCATCTGCTTTGCAAAGCTTCAAGAGAGATGCTGCATGCTGTTCTAGCATCTGGACATCACTGGAAGACTGAACCACCACCAAAATAAGTATGCATGCATAATTATAAGCTACTGACTTCTTAGACTTGGAATCACTGAAATAAAATAAGGTTTTTAAATGTGGAGTATGAAAGTAATTTTTCAGGAATAATTTTAAACATTTTTTTGTACGTTGTTTTAAAGAGATCGAGGAAATTTACAATCCAACATTAGCAACATCACCTAGCTTCTTGAAAACAAAGAATGAGATTTTATACTTCACTTTCGATTCACCTGAAGAGAGTATTCGTAACAATCATCCCTCAGTAGCTGTAGAATACTGGTTCCAGGACCCCTACAGATACCCAAGTCCATGAAGTCACCAGTGCCTTAAATGGCATGTGCACATCTTCCCATCTACTTTCAGTCAACTCCACATGACTTGGGATACTTAATATGTTGTAAATACTATGTGAGTAGATGTTGCATTGTTTACACAATAAAGACAAGAAAAAAAGCTCATAAGTGCTCAGTGCACAGTCTTACTATGTACCAAAGGATTTAAGGAAGACTTCAAATTCACAATCCTCCTGCCTCAGCCTTCCAAGGACTGGGATTACAGGCATGCACTATCATGCCAGGCTCAGATATATTTCTCCCATACCTAGTTTTTTCCCTTGAGATAAGGTCTTGTTCTATAAATCAAGCTGCCCTAAAATTTACAGGTATGTTCCACAATGCTCAAGCAATCTAAGTACTTTTGATAAGTAAGGAGAGACAACTGATATAAAAACAAATTCATACATTACAGTGGGAAGTAAAATGAACAAGAACAAACAAACAAGGAAATGTTCACAAACATATTTCACTAACCATGAGCATTAGGACGTATGCCTCATCTACCCTCGAGAATGAAGAGCGAATGTGATCATCTGCCGCCCTCACTTGTCTTTCACCACAGAATCACTAAGACACTACAGCTGGGCAGAAGCCACTGTAGTTCGCCTTTCCTGACAAGGAGTCACCCCATTGTGAAGGCAACTGGTTACCTGTATGTTACTATCCTGCATGCTAACACGACCATGGCACCCTGAACGTGCCCATCTTGTCCGTTTCCCATGACATAAGCAAGGAAGAGAGCAGGTCTCTCTTCTCTCACGCTAAAATCCTCTGCCCTACTGGACAGCTCTTCAATATCATCATCTCCCCCAGCTCCTCCCACTCAGCCGAAGCAATCCAAAGTCAGGGCCCCGCCAAGTTTAGAGAACAGACAGTAGACAGTGTGGGCAGTACACTTAGAGAATATACTTCTGGGCTTTAACATTTCCTCCTCCACAAGACAGAGGGATACTGTACTTGTAACCTTTCTCAATACCAGGAGGAAGGAAAAGAAGCTGGAAAAAGTTCACTGCATTGCTCACCAGACACAACGCAGAGACTCCTGTGATTCTAGCTCTTAACTAGCAAGTTATAACAAAAGATATATAGATATATCTGAGTAGATAGATCTTAAGATACACATTCATACATACATTCATACGTTACATACATCTGTGCCAAAGAGACTTCTTTGGTAAAGAAACTAGCCTATGAGTGACCTAGATTCCTACTGTAATTGAAATTTTTAAAAGTAAATAGAAAATTACCCTAGGGCTTCTTTGGAATAGTACTCCATTAGAGTAATGAGACTTTGAAGGTTTTGGTCAAGGCTGAACACATGGCCAACGGCCGACCTCCCCACGGGGTTGAAAGTGATCAAGTAGAGATTGTGGAGCGTGCCCAGGAGGTCAGAGTGGTCAGTCTCTCCACTGGCTGTACAACGCTGGAAATGGCCGAACAGCTCTGTGATGCACTGCAGAGTCTGAGTTGAGTCCTGCAGCCACAAGGCAAAGGCATCATCAACCCCATCCGACTGAAGGCCTTCCTCTTCATCTTGATCATAAAGGTGGCACAGAGCTCTGATCAACAAGTTTGTCGCATCATATTCTGACATAAAAAAGAGAAGGCCCTTTTGTGACTGTGCAAGAAACTTTAAAACATCCTTTGTGGCTTGCAGTACACCCGGATGGGCACTTGTTATTGGAATGGACAGAAGCAAGGTGACCAACTCCAGGAAGTGATGGCTGTGAAGATACCTGTGGAAGCGAAGTGACACGTGTCAGGTAGGTGTAAAGCACTCTTCCCTTCCTCAAAACCACAAGACTGTAGAAAGTAAACATCTGAACAGTTTTAATTACAGAAACACAGTTTTTCGCAGAAATGAAATAATTATTACAATGTGAGCACCAACTCTTTTCTGTGGTGTCATATGAAAATGAAAGTTCTATATATTCAACAGACCCTCAAGAAATGACTGAAGACAGGTTTTCTTGCTTTTACTTAATCATGACTAATTCTGTTTCTCCCTTTTCCTCTATGGTCTCACTCTACTTATAGAGTACCAGTCTGTGTAAAATAGTGTATCCAGGGAATGTAAGGACTTAGATTTATTGTATGGTATGAGTATCACCAGAGAAAAATTACAAATTATAAATGGCAGCATGTAAGTAGTTACTACTAAACACTGAATTTATATTTTTTATTTTTTTCCCCTCAATACCAAATCTAAGAACTCCTCCTTTTTATTTTGAGTCAGTGTCTCAGGTTGGCCTAAAACTCAATGTGCAGCCCAGGCTAACTTCTAATTCATGGCAATCCTTCTGCCTCAGTCCAACCTGATGGGTCTACTGGAGTTTGTCACAAGGCTCTGGCTTCAGAAACACTTCTCTTTTAAATCGTGTGTGTGTGTGTGTGTGTGTGTGTGTGTG